>NW_026781324.1:1514538-1829077 GCF_030144855.1 Hypanus sabinus
TTTGTGACGGGACGGTGTGGAGGGAGATTCACTCTGTGTCTGACACCGGGAGTGTTTGCTGGGACCGTAGAGAAGAATAATCACTCTGTGTCTGACCCCGGGAGAGTGTGATGGAATGGCGTGGAGGGAGATTCACTCTGTGTCTGACCCCGGGAGTGTTTGATGGGACCGTGTAGAGGAATAATCTCTCTCTGTCTGACCCCGGGAGAGTGTGATGGGACGGAGTGGAAGGAGATGCACACTGTGTCTGACACCGGGAGTGTTTGATGGGACCGTGTAGAGGAATAATCACTCTGTGTCTGACACCGGGAGTGTGTGAAGGTACCGTGTAGAGGAATAATCACTCTGTGTCTGACCCCGGGAGTGTATGATGGGACGGTGTGGATATAAATTCACTCTGTGTCTGACCCCGGGATTGTTTGATGGGACGGTGTGGAGGGAGATTCAGTCTGTGACTGACCCCGGGAGTGCGTGATGGGACGATTTGCAGGGAGATACACTCTGTGTCTGACCCAGGGAGTGTGTGATGGGCGCTGTAGAGGAACATTCACTATGTGACTGATCCCGGGAGTGTGAGATGGGACCGTGTTGATCAATAATCACTCTGTGTCTGACCCCGGGAGTGTTTGATGGGACCGTAGAGAAGAATAATCACTCTGTGTCTGAACACGGGAGTGTGTTTTGGGACGGGGTGGAGGGAGATTCACTCTGTGTCTGACCCCGGGAGAGTTTGATGGGACCGTGTAGAGGAATAATCACTCTGTGTCTGACCACGGGAGTGTGTGATGGACGGTGTGGAGGGAGATTCACTCTGTGTATGACCCTGGGAGTGTGTGATGGGACCGTGTAGAGGAATAATCACTCTGACTGACCCCGGGAGTGTGTGTTGGGACGGTGCGGACGGAGATTCACTCTGTGGCTTACCCCGGGAGTGTTTCATGGGATCGTGTAGAGGAATAATCACTCTGTCTGACCCCGGGAGTGTGTGTTGGGACGGTGCGGACGGAGATTCACTCTGTGTCTGACCCCGGGAGTGTTTCATGGGTCCGTGTAGAGGAATAATCACTCTGTGTCTGACACCGGGATTGTGTGAAGGTACCGTGTAGAGGAATAATCACTCTGTGTCTGACCCCGGGAGAGTTTGATGGGGCCGTGTAGAGGAATAATCACTCTGTGTCTGACCACGGGAGTATTTAATGGGACCGTGTAGAGGAATAATCACTCTGTGTCTGACCCCGGGAGAGTGTGAAGGAATGGCGTGGAGGGAGATTCACTCTGTGTCTGACCCCGGGAGTGTTTGATGGGACCGTGTAGAGGAATAATCACTCTGTGTCTGACACCCGGCAGCGTTTGATGGGAACGTGTAGAGGAATAATCACTCTGTGTCTGACCCCGGGAGAGGGTGATGGGACAGTGTGGAAGGAGATTCACACTGTGTCTGACACCGGAGTGTTTGATGGGACCGTGTAGAGGAATAATCACTCTGTGTCTGACACCGGGTGTGTGTGAAGGTACCGTGTAGAGGAATAATCACTCTGTGTCTGATACCGGGAGTTTGTGACGGGACGGTGTGGAGGGAGATTCACTCTGTGTCTAACACCGGGAGTGTTTGCTGGGACCGTGTAGAAGAATAATCCCTCTGTGTATGACAATGGGAGTGTGTGATGGGACCGTGTGGAGGGAGATTCACTCTGTGTCTGACCCCGGGAGTGTTTGATGGGACCGTGTAGAGGAATAATCACTCTGTGTCTGACACCCGGCAGCGTTTGATGGGAACGTGTAGAGGAATATTCACTCTGTGTCTGACACCGGGAGTTTGTGACGGGACGGTGTGGAGGGAGATTCACACTGTGTCTGACCCCGGGAGAGTTTGATGGGGCCGTGTAGAGGAATAATCACTCTGTGTCTGACCAAGGGAGTGTGTGATGGTACCGTGTAGAGGAATAATCACTCTGTGTCTGACCCCGGGAGAGAGTGATGGGACGGTGTGGAAGGAGATTCACACTGTGTCTGACCCCGGAAGAGTTTGATGTGACCGTGTAGAGGAATAATCACTATGTGTCTGACCCCGGGAGTGTATGATGGGACGGTGTGGATATAAATTCACTCTGTGTCTGACCCCGGGAGTGTTTGATGGGACGGTGTGGAGGGAGATTCAGTCAGTGTCTGACCCCGGGAGTGCGTGATGGGACGATTTGCAGGGATATACACTCTGTGTCGGACCCAGGGAGTGTGTGATGGGCGGTGTAGAGGAACATTCACTATGTGACTGATCCCAGGAGTGTGAGATGGGACCGTGTAGAGCAATAATCACTCTGTGTCTGACCCCGGAGTGTGTGTTGGGACGGTGCGGACGGAGATTCACTCTGTGTCTGACCCCGGGAGTGTTTCATTGGACCGTGTAGAGGAATAATCACTCTGTGTCTGACCGCGGGAGAGTTTGATGGGGCCGTGTAGAGGAATAATCACTCTGTGTCTGACCACGGGAGTGTTTGATGGGACCGTGTAGAGGAATAATCACTCTGTGTCAGACCACGGGAGTGTTTGATGGGACCGTGTAGAGGAATAATCTCTCTGTGTCTGACCCCGTGAGTCTGTGATGGGACGGTGAGAATTGAGTTTCACTCTGTGTCTGACCCCGGGAGTGTGTGATGGGCGGTGTAGGGGAATAATCAGTCTGTGTCTGACCCCGGGAGTTTGTGACGGGACGGTGTGGAGGGAGATTCAGTCTCCGTCTGACCACGGGAGTGTTTCATGGGACCGTGTAGAGGAATAATCACCCTCTGTTTGACCACGGGAGTGTGTGATGCGTCGGTGTAGAGGATTAATCACTCTGTGTCTGACCACCGGAGTGTGTGATGGGACGGTGTGGAGGGAGATTCACACTGTGTCTAACCCCGGGAGTGTGTGATGGGACCGTGTGGAGGGTGATTCAGTCTGTGTCTGACCCCGGGAGTGTGTGATGGGACGATTTGCAGGGAGATTCACTCTGTGTCTGACCCAGGGAGTGTGTGATGGGCGGTGTAGAAGAACATTCACTCTGTGACTGATCCCGGGAGTGTGAGATGGGACCGTGTAGAGCAATAATCACTCTGTGTCTGACACCGGGAGTGTTTGATGGGACCGTGGAGAAGAATAATCACTCTGTGTCTGAACACAGGAGTGTTTGATGGGACAGTGTAGAGGAATAATCACTCTGTCTGACCCCGGGAGTGTGTGTTCGGACGGTGCGGACGGAGATTCACTCTGTGTCTGACCCCGGGAGTGTTTCATGGGACCGTGTAGAGGAATAATCACTCTGTGTCTGAACCCGGGAGAGTTTGATGGGGCCGTGTGGAGGGGGGATTCACTCAGTGTCTGACCCCGGGAGTGTGTGATGGGCAGTGTAGAGGAAAAATCACTCTGTGTCTGACACCGGGAGTTTGTATCGGGACGGTGTGGAGGGAGATTCACTCTGTGTCTGACCCCGGGAGTGTTTCATGGGACCGTGTAGAGGAATAATCACTCTGTGTCTGACCCCGGGAGAGTTTGATTGGGCCGTGTAGAGGAATAATCACTCTGTGTCTGACCACGGGAGTGTTTGATGGGACCGTGTAGAGGAATAATCACTCTGTGTCTGACACCGGGAGTGTGTGATGGGACCGTGTGGAGGGAGATTCACTCTGTGTCTGACCCCGGGAGTGTGTGATGGGCGGTGTAGAGGAATAATCACTCTGTGTCTGACACCTGGAGTTTGTGACGGGACGGTGTGGAGGGAGATTCAGTCTGTGTCTGACCCCGGGAGTGTGTGATGGGACGATTTGCAGGGAGATTCACTCCGTGTCTGACCCAGGGAGTGTGTGATGGGCGGTGTAGAGCAATAATCACTCTGTGTCTGACACCGGGAGTGTTTGATGGGACCGTGGAGAAGAATAATCACTCTGTGTCTGAACACGGGAGTGTTTGATGGGACAGTGTAGAGGAATAATCACTCTGTGTCTGACCCCGGCAGTGTTTGCTGGGACCGTGTAGAGGAATAATCACTCTGTCTGACCCCGGAGTGTGTGTCGGGACGGTGCGGACGGAGATTCACTCTGTGTCTGACCCCGGGAGTGTTTCATTGGACCGTGTAGAGGAATAATCACTCTGTGTCTGACCGCGGGAGAGTTTGATGGGGCCGTGTAGAGGAATAATCACTCTGTGTCTGACCACGGGAGTGTTTGATGGGACCGTGTAGAGGAATAATCACTCTGTGTCAGACCACGGGAGTGTTTGATGGGACCGTGTAGAGGAATAATCTCTCTGTGTCTGACCCCGGGAGTCTGTGATGGGACGGTGAGAATTGAGTTTCACTCTGTGTCTGACCCCGGGAGTGTGTGATGGGCGGTGTAGGGGATTAATCACTCTGTGTCTGACACCGGGAGTTTGTGACGGGACGGTGTGGAGGGAGATTCACTCTGTGTCTGACACCGGGAGTTTTTGCTGTGACCGTGTAGAGGAATAATCACTCTGTGTCTGACCCCGGGAGAGATTGATGGGGCCGTGTAGCGGAATAATCACTCTGTTTCTGACCACGGGAGTGTTTGATGGGACCGTGTAGAGGAATAATCACTCTGTGTCTGACCCCGGGAGAGTGTGATGGGATGGCGTGGAGGGAGATTCACTCTGTGTCTGACCCCGGGATTGTTTGATGGGACCGTGCAGAGGAATAATCACTCTGTGTCTGACCCCGGGAGAGTGTGATGCGGCGGTGTGGAAGGAGATTCACACTGTGTCTGACACCGGGAGTGTTTGATGGGACCGTGTAGAGGAATAATCATTCTGTGTCTGACCCCGGAAGAGTTTGATGTGACCGTGTAGAGGAACAATCACTCTGTGTCTGACCACGGGAGTGTGTGATGGGACCGTGTGGAGGGAGATTCACTCTGTGTCTGACCCCGGAAGTGAGTGATGGGCGGTGTAGAGGAATAATCACTCTGTGTCTGACACCGGGAGTTTGTGACGGGACGGTGTGGAGGGAGATTCAGTCTGTGTCTGACCCCGGGAGTGTGTGATGGGACGATTTGCAGGGAGATTCACTCTGTGTCTGACCCAGGGAGTGTGTGATGGGCGGTGTAGAAGAACATTCACTCTGTGACTGATCCCGGGAGTGTGAGATGGGCCCGTGTAGAGCAATAATCACTCTGTGTCTGACACCGGGAGTGTTTGATGGGACCGTGGAGAAGAATAATCACTCTGTGTCTGAACACAGGAGTGTTTGATGGGACAGTGTAGAGGAATAATCACTCTGTCTGACCCCGGGAGTGTGTGTTGGGACGGTGCGGACGGAGATTCACTCTGTGTCTGACCCCGGGAGTGTTTCATGGGACCGTGTAGAGGAATAATCACTCTGTGTCTGACCCCGGGAGAGTTTGATGGGGCCGTGTGGAGGGGGGATTCACTCAGTGTCTGACCCCGGGAGTGTGTGATGGGCAGTGTAGAGGAAAAATCACTCTGTGTCTGACACCGGGAGTTTGTATCGGGACGGTGTGGAGGGAGATTCACACTGTGTCTGACCCCGGGAGTGTTTCATGGGACCGTGTAGAGGAATAATCACTGTGTGTCTGACCCCGGGAGAGTTTGATTGGGCCGTTTAGAGGAATAATCACTCTGTGTCTGACCACGGGAGTGTTTGATGGGACCGTGTAGAGGAATAATCACTCTGTGTCTGACCCCGGGAGTGTGTGATGGGACCGTGTGGAGGGAGATTCACTCTGTGTCTGACCCCGGGAGTGTGTGATGGGCGGTGTAGAGGAATAATCACTCTGTGTCTGACACCGGGAGTTTGTGACGGGACGGTGTGGTGGGAGATTCAGTCTGTGTCTGATCCCGGGAGTGTGTGATGGGACGATTTGCAGGGAGATTCACTCTGTGTCTGACCCAGGGAGTGTGTGATGGTCGGTGTAGAAGAACATTCACTCTGTGACTGATCCCGGGAGTGTGAGATGGGACCGTGTAGAGCAATAATCACTCTGTGTCTGACACCGGGAGTGTTTGATGGGACCGTGGAGAAGAATAATCACTCTGTGTCTGAACACGGGAGTGTTTGATGGGACAGTGTAGAGGAATAATCACTCTGTGTCTGACCCCGGCAGTGTTTGCTGGGACCGTGTAGAGGAATAATCACTCTGTCTGACCCCGGGAGTGTGTGTTGGGACGGTGCGGACGGAGATTCACTCTGTGTCTGACCCCGGGAGTGTTTCATTGGACCGTGTAGAGGAATAATCACTCTGTGTCTGACCCCGGGAGTGTTTCATGGGACCGTGTGGAGGGAGATTCACTCTGTGTCTGACCCCGGGAGTGTGTGATGGGCGGTGTAGAGGAATAATCACTCTGTGTCTGACACCGGGAGTTTGTGACGGGACGGTGTGGAGGGAGATTCACTCTGTGTCTGAAACCGGGAGTGTTTGCTGTGACCGTTTAGAGGAATAATCACTCTGTGTCTGACCCCGGGAGTGTTTCATGGGACCGTATAGAGGAATAATCACTCTGTGTCTGATCGCGGGAGAGTTTGATGGGGCCGTGTAGAGGAATAATCTCTCTGTGTCTGACCCCCGGAGTGTGTGATGCGACGGTGTGGAAGGAGATTCACACTGTGTCTGACACCGGGAGTGTTTGATGGGACCGTGTAGAGGAATAATCACTCTGTGTCTGACCCCGGAAGAGTTTGATGTGACCGTGTAGAGGAATAATGACTCTGTGTCAGACCCCGGGAGTGTTTGCTGTGACCGTGTAAAGGAATAATCTCTCTGTGTCTGACCACGGGACTGTTGGATGGTACCGTGTAGAGGAATAATCTCTCTGTGTCTGACCCCGGGAGTGTGTGATGGGACGGTGTGGATATAAATTCACTCTGTGTCTGACCCCGGGAGTGTTTGATGGGACGGTGTGGAGGGAGATTCAGTCTGTGTCTGACCAAGGGAGTGTGTGATGGGCGGTGTAGTGGAACATTCACTATGTGACTGATCCCGGGAGTGTGAGATGGGACCGTGTAGCGCAATAATCACTCTGTGTCTGATCCCGGGAGTGTTTGATGGGACCGTGGAGAAGAATAATCACTCCGTGTCTGAACACGGGAGTGTGTGATGGGACGGTGTGGAGGGAGATTCAGTCTGTGTCTGACCCCGGGAGTGTTTGATGGGACAGTGTAGAGGAATAATCCCTCTGTGTATGACATTGGGAGCGTGTGATGGGACGGTGTGGAGGGAGATTCACTCTGTGCCTGACCCCGGGAGAGTGCGATGGGCGGTGTAGAGGAATAATCACTCTGTGGCTGACCCGGGGAGTGTTTGCTTGGACCGTGTAGAGGAATAATCACTCTGTGTCTGACACCGGGAGTGTTTGATGGGACCGTGTGGAGGGAGATTCACTCTGTGTCTGACCCCGGGAGTGTGTGATGGGCGGTGTAGAGGAATAATCACTCTGTGTCTGACACCTGGAGTTTGTGACGGGACGGTGTGGAGGGAGATTCAGTCTGTGTCTGACCCCGGGAGTGTGTGATGGGACGATTTGCAGGGAGATTCACTCCGTGTCTGACCCAGGGAGTGTGTGATGGGCGGTGTAGAGCAATAATCACTCTGTGTCTGACACCGGGAGTGTTTGATGGGACCGTGGAGAAGAATAATCACTCTGTGTCTGAACACGGGAGTGTTTGATGGGACAGTGTAGAGGAATAATCACTCTGTGTCTGACCCCGGCAGTGTTTGCTGGGACCGTGTAGAGGAATAATCACTCTGTCTGACCCCGGAGTGTGTGTCGGGACGGTGCGGACGGAGATTCACTCTGTGTCTGACCCCGGGAGTGTTTCATTGGACCGTGTAGAGGAATAATCACTCTGTGTCTGACCGCGGGAGAGTTTGATGGGGCCGTGTAGAGGAATAATCACTCTGTGTCTGACCACGGGAGTGTTTGATGGGACCGTGTAGAGGAATAATCACTCTGTGTCAGACCACGGGAGTGTTTGATGGGACCGTGTAGAGGAATAATCTCTCTGTGTCTGACCCCGGGAGTCTGTGATGGGACGGTGAGAATTGAGTTTCACTCTGTGTCTGACCCCGGGAGTGTGTGATGGGCGGTGTAGGGGATTAATCACTCTGTGTCTGACACCGGGAGTTTGTGACGGGACGGTGTGGAGGGAGATTCACTCTGTGTCTGACACCGGGAGTTTTTGCTGTGACCGTGTAGAGGAATAATCACTCTGTGTCTGACCCCGGGAGAGATTGATGGGGCCGTGTAGCGGAATAATCACTCTGTTTCTGACCACGGGAGTGTTTGATGGGACCGTGTAGAGGAATAATCACTCTGTGTCTGACCCCGGGAGAGTGTGATGGGATGGCGTGGAGGGAGATTCACTCTGTGTCTGACCCCGGGATTGTTTGATGGGACCGTGCAGAGGAATAATCACTCTGTGTCTGACCCCGGGAGAGTGTGATGCGGCGGTGTGGAAGGAGATTCACACTGTGTCTGACACCGGGAGTGTTTGATGGGACCGTGTAGAGGAATAATCATTCTGTGTCTGACCCCGGAAGAGTTTGATGTGACCGTGTAGAGGAACAATCACTCTGTGTCTGACCACGGGAGTGTGTGATGGGACCGTGTGGAGGGAGATTCACTCTGTGTCTGACCCCGGAAGTGAGTGATGGGCGGTGTAGAGGAATAATCACTCTGTGTCTGACACCGGGAGTTTGTGACGGGACGGTGTGGAGGGAGATTCAGTCTGTGTCTGACCCCGGGAGTGTGTGATGGGACGATTTGCAGGGAGATTCACTCTGTGTCTGACCCAGGGAGTGTGTGATGGGCGGTGTAGAAGAACATTCACTCTGTGACTGATCCCGGGAGTGTGAGATGGGCCCGTGTAGAGCAATAATCACTCTGTGTCTGACACCGGGAGTGTTTGATGGGACCGTGGAGAAGAATAATCACTCTGTGTCTGAACACAGGAGTGTTTGATGGGACAGTGTAGAGGAATAATCACTCTGTCTGACCCCGGGAGTGTGTGTTGGGACGGTGCGGACGGAGATTCACTCTGTGTCTGACCCCGGGAGTGTTTCATGGGACCGTGTAGAGGAATAATCACTCTGTGTCTGACCCCGGGAGAGTTTGATGGGGCCGTGTGGAGGGGGGATTCACTCAGTGTCTGACCCCGGGAGTGTGTGATGGGCAGTGTAGAGGAAAAATCACTCTGTGTCTGACACCGGGAGTTTGTATCGGGACGGTGTGGAGGGAGATTCACACTGTGTCTGACCCCGGGAGTGTTTCATGGGACCGTGTAGAGGAATAATCACTGTGTGTCTGACCCCGGGAGAGTTTGATTGGGCCGTTTAGAGGAATAATCACTCTGTGTCTGACCACGGGAGTGTTTGATGGGACCGTGTAGAGGAATAATCACTCTGTGTCTGACCCCGGGAGTGTGTGATGGGACCGTGTGGAGGGAGATTCACTCTGTGTCTGACCCCGGGAGTGTGTGATGGGCGGTGTAGAGGAATAATCACTCTGTGTCTGACACCGGGAGTTTGTGACGGGACGGTGTGGTGGGAGATTCAGTCTGTGTCTGATCCCGGGAGTGTGTGATGGGACGATTTGCAGGGAGATTCACTCTGTGTCTGACCCAGGGAGTGTGTGATGGTCGGTGTAGAAGAACATTCACTCTGTGACTGATCCCGGGAGTGTGAGATGGGACCGTGTAGAGCAATAATCACTCTGTGTCTGACACCGGGAGTGTTTGATGGGACCGTGGAGAAGAATAATCACTCTGTGTCTGAACACGGGAGTGTTTGATGGGACAGTGTAGAGGAATAATCACTCTGTGTCTGACCCCGGCAGTGTTTGCTGGGACCGTGTAGAGGAATAATCACTCTGTCTGACCCCGGGAGTGTGTGTTGGGACGGTGCGGACGGAGATTCACTCTGTGTCTGACCCCGGGAGTGTTTCATTGGACCGTGTAGAGGAATAATCACTCTGTGTCTGACCCCGGGAGTGTTTCATGGGACCGTGTGGAGGGAGATTCACTCTGTGTCTGACCCCGGGAGTGTGTGATGGGCGGTGTAGAGGAATAATCACTCTGTGTCTGACACCGGGAGTTTGTGACGGGACGGTGTGGAGGGAGATTCACTCTGTGTCTGAAACCGGGAGTGTTTGCTGTGACCGTTTAGAGGAATAATCACTCTGTGTCTGACCCCGGGAGTGTTTCATGGGACCGTATAGAGGAATAATCACTCTGTGTCTGATCGCGGGAGAGTTTGATGGGGCCGTGTAGAGGAATAATCTCTCTGTGTCTGACCCCCGGAGTGTGTGATGCGACGGTGTGGAAGGAGATTCACACTGTGTCTGACACCGGGAGTGTTTGATGGGACCGTGTAGAGGAATAATCACTCTGTGTCTGACCCCGGAAGAGTTTGATGTGACCGTGTAGAGGAATAATGACTCTGTGTCAGACCCCGGGAGTGTTTGCTGTGACCGTGTAAAGGAATAATCTCTCTGTGTCTGACCACGGGACTGTTGGATGGTACCGTGTAGAGGAATAATCTCTCTGTGTCTGACCCCGGGAGTGTGTGATGGGACGGTGTGGATATAAATTCACTCTGTGTCTGACCCCGGGAGTGTTTGATGGGACGGTGTGGAGGGAGATTCAGTCTGTGTCTGACCAAGGGAGTGTGTGATGGGCGGTGTAGTGGAACATTCACTATGTGACTGATCCCGGGAGTGTGAGATGGGACCGTGTAGCGCAATAATCACTCTGTGTCTGATCCCGGGAGTGTTTGATGGGACCGTGGAGAAGAATAATCACTCCGTGTCTGAACACGGGAGTGTGTGATGGGACGGTGTGGAGGGAGATTCAGTCTGTGTCTGACCCCGGGAGTGTTTGATGGGACAGTGTAGAGGAATAATCCCTCTGTGTATGACATTGGGAGCGTGTGATGGGACGGTGTGGAGGGAGATTCACTCTGTGCCTGACCCCGGGAGAGTGCGATGGGCGGTGTAGAGGAATAATCACTCTGTGGCTGACCCGGGGAGTGTTTGCTTGGACCGTGTAGAGGAATAATCACTCTCTGTCTGACACCGGGAGTGTTTGATGGGACCGTGGAGAAGAATAATCACTCTGTGTCTGAACACAGGAGTGTTTGATGGGACAGTGTAGAGGAATAATCACTCTGTCTGACCCCGGGAGTGTGTGTTGGGACGGTGCGGACGGAGATTCACTCTGTGTCTGACCCCGGGAGTGTTTCATGGGACCGTGTAGAGGAATAATCACTCTGTGTCTGACCCCGGGAGAGTTTGATGGGGCGTGTGGAGGGGGGATTCACTCAGTGTCTGACCCCGGGAGTGTGTGATGGGCAGTGTAGAGGAAAAATCACTCTGTGTCTGACACCGGGAGTTTGTATCGGGACGGTGTGGAGGGAGATTCACTCTGTGTCTGACCCCGGGAGTGTTTCATGGGACCGTGTAGAGGAATAATGACTGTGTGTCTGACCCCGGTAGAGTTTGATTGGGCCGTTTAGAGGAATAATCACTCTGTGTCTGACCACGGGAGTGTTTGATGGGACCGTGTAGAGGAATAATCACTCTGTGTCTGACCCCGGGAGTGTGTGATGGGACCGTGTGGAGGGAGATTCACTCTGTGTCTGACCCCGGGAGTGTGTGATGGGCGGTGTAGAGGAATAATCACTCTGTGTCTGACACCGGGAGTTTGTGACGGGACGGTGTGGAGGGAGATTCAGTCTGTGTCTGACCCCGGGAGTGTGTGATGGGACGATTTGCAGGGAGATTCACTCTGTGTCTGACCCAGGGAGTGTGTGATGGGCGGTGTAGAAGAACAATCACTCTGTGACTGATCCCGGGAGTGTGAGATGGGACCGTGTAGAGCAATAATCACTCTGTGTCTGACACCGGGAGTGTTTGATGGGACCGTGGAGAAGAATAATCACTCTGTGTCTGAACACGGGAGTGTTTGATGGGACAGTGTAGAGGAATAATCACTCTGTGTCTGACCCCGGCAGTGTTTGCTGGGACCGTGTAGAGGAATAATCACTCTGTCTGACCCCGGGAGTGTGTGTTGGGACGGTGCGGACGGAGATTCACTCTGTGTCTGACCCCGGGAGTGTTTCATTGGACCGTGTAGAGGAATAATCACTCTGTGTCTGACCCCGGGAGTGTTTCATGGGACCGTATAGTGGAATAATCACTCTGTGTCTGACCGCGGGAGAGTTTGATGGGGCCGTGTAGAGGAATAATCACTCTGTGTCTGACCACGGGAGTGTTTGATGGGACCGTGTAGAGGAATAATCACTCTGTGTCTGACCCCGGGAATGTGTGATGGGACCGTGTGGAGGGAGATTCACTCTGTGTCTGACCACGGGAGTGTTTGATGGGACCGTGTAGAGGAATAATCACTCTGTGTCTGACCCCGGGAGTGTGTGATGGGACCGTGTGGAGGGAGATTCACTCTGTGTCTGACCCCGGGAGTGTGTGATGGGCGGTGTAGAGGAATAATCACTCTGTGTCTGACACCGGGAGTTTGTGACGGGACGGTGTGGAGGGAGATTCACTCTGTGTCTGAAACCGGGAGTGTTTGCTGTGACCGTGTAGAGGAATAATCACTCTGTGTCTAACCCCGGGAGTGTTTCATGGGACCGTATAGAGGAATAATCACTCTGTGTCTGACCGCGGGAGAGTTTGATGGGGCCGTGTAGAGGAATAATCTCTCTGTGTCTGACCCCGGGAGTGTGTGATGCGACGGTGTGGAAGGAGATTCACACTGTGTCTGACACCGGGAGTGTTTGATGGGACCGTGTAGAGGAATAATCACTCTGTGTCTGACCCCGGAAGAGTTTGATGTGACCGTGTAGAGGAATAATGACTCTGTGTCAGACCCCGGGAGTGTTTGCTGTGACCGTGTAAAGGAATAATCTCTCTGTGTCTGACCACGGGACTGTTGGATGGTACCGTGTAGAGGAATAATCTCTCTGTGTCTGACCCCGGGAGTGTGTGATGGGACGGTGTGGATATAAATTCACTCTGTGTCTGACCCCGGGAGTGTTTGATGGGACGGTGTGGAGGGAGATTCAGTCTGTGTCTGACCAAGGGAGTGTGTGATGGGCGGTGTAGTGGAACATTCACTATGTGACTGATCCAGGGAGTGTGAGATGGGACCGTGGAGAAGAATAATCACTCCGTGTCTGAACACGGGAGTGTGTGATGGGACGGTGTGGAGGGAGATTCAGTATGTCTCTGACCCCGGGAGTGTTTGATGGGACAGTGTAGAGGAATAATCCCTCTGTGTATGACACTGGGAGTGTGTGATGGGACGGTGTGGAGGGAGATTCACTCTGTGCCTGACCCCGGGAGAGTGCGATGGGCGGTGTAGAGGAATAATCACTCTGTGGCTGACCCGGGGAGTGTTTGCTTGGACCGTGTAGAGGAATAATCACTCTGTGTATGACCCTGGGAGTGTGTGATGGGACCGTGTGGAGGGAGATTCACCCTGTGTCTGACCCAGGGAGTGTTTGCTGGGACCGTGTAAAGGAATAATCTCTCTGTGTCTGACCACGGGACTGTTTGATGGTACCGTGTAGAGGAATAATCTCTCTGTGTCTGACCCCGGGAGTGTGTGGTGTGACGGTGAGGATTGAGTTTCACTCTGTGTTTGACCCCGGGAGTGTTTGATGGGACCGTGTAGAGGAATAATCACTCTGTGTCTGACCACGGGAGTGTGTGATGGGCGGTGTAGAGGAATAATCACTCTGTGTCTGACACCGGGAGTTTGTGACGGGACGGTGTGGAGGGAGATTCAGTCTGTGTCTGACCCCGTGAGTGTGTGATGGGACGATTTGCAGGGAGATTCACTCTGTGTCTGACCCAAGGAGTGTGTGATGGGCGGTGTAGAAGAACATTCACTCTGTGACTGATCCCGGGAGTGTGAGATGGGACCGTGTAGAGCAATAATCACTCTGTGTCTGACACCGGGAGTGTTTGATGGGACCGTGGAGAAGAATAATCACTCTGTGTCTGAACACGGGAGTGTTTGATGGGACAGTGTAGAGGAATAATCACTCTGTGTCTGACCCCGGCAGTGTTTGCTGGGACCGTGTAGAGGAATAATCACTCTGTCTGACCCCGGGAGTGTGTGTTGGGACGGTGCGGACGGAGATTCACTCTGTGTCTGACCCCGGGAGTGTTTCATTGGACCGTGTAGAGGAATAATCACTCTGTGTCTGACCCCGGGAGTGTTTCATGGGACCGTATAGAGGAATAATCACTCTGTGTCTGACCGCGGGAGAGTTTGATGGGGCCGTGTAGAGGAATAATCACTCTGTGTCTGACCAAGAGAGTGTTTGATGGGACCGTGTAGAGGAATAATCACTCTGTGTCTGACCACGGGAGTGTGTGATGGGACCGTGTGGAGGGAGATTCACTCTGTGTCTGACCACGGGAGTGTTTGATGGGACCGTGTAGAGGAATAATCACTCTGTGTCTGACCCCGGGAGTGTGTGATGGGACCGTGTGGAGGGAGATTCACTCTGTGTCTGACCCCGGGAGAGTGGATGGGCGTTGTAGAGGGATAATCACAATGTGTCTGACACCGGGAGTTTGTGACGGGACGGTGTGGAGGGAGATTCACTCTGTGTCTGAAACCGGGAGTGTTTGCTGTGACCGTGTAGAGGAATAATCACTCTGTGTCTGACCGCGGGAGAGTTTGATGGGGCCGTGTAGAGGAATAATCTCTCTGTGTCTGACCCCGGGAGTGTGTGATGCGACGGTGTGGAAGGAGATTCACACTGTGTCTGACACCGGGAGTGTTTGATGGGACCGTGTAGAGGAATAATCACTCTGTGTCTGACCCCGGAAGAGTTTGATGTGACCGTGTAGAGGAATAATGACTCTGTGTCAGACCCCGGGAGTGTTTGCTGTGACCGTGTAAAGGAATAATCTCTCTGTGTCTGACCACGGGACTGTTGGATGGTACCGTGTAGAGGAATAATCTCTCTGTGTCTGACCCCGGGAGTGTGTGATGGGACGGTGTGGATATAAATTCACTCTGTGTCTGACCCCGGGAGTGTTTGATGGGACGGTGTGGAGGGAGATTCACTCTGTGTCTGAAACCGGGAGTGTTTGCTGTGACCGTGTAGAGGAATAATCACTCTGTGTCTGACCCCGGGAGTGTTTCATGGGACCGTATAGAGGAATAATCACTCTGTGTCTGACCGCGGGAGAGTTTGATGGGGCCGTGTAGAGGAATAATCTCTCTGTGTCTGACCCCGGGAGTGTGTGATGCGACGGTGTGGAAGGAGATTCACACTGTGTCTGACACCGGGAGTGTTTGATGGGACCGTGTAGAGGAATAATCACTCTGTGTCTGACCCCGGAAGAGTTTGATGTGACCGTGTAGAGGAATAATGACTCTGTGTCAGACCCCGGGAGTGTTTGCTGTGACCGTGTAAAGGAATAATCTCTCTGTGTCTGACCACGGGACTGTTGGATGGTACCGTGTAGAGGAATAATCTCTCTGTGTCTGACCCCGGGAGTGTGTGATGGGACGGTGTGGATATAAATTCACTCTGTGTCTGACCCCGGGAGTGTTTGATGGGACGGTGTGGAGGGAGATTCAGTCTGTGTCTGACCAAGGGAGTGTGTGATGTCGGTGTAGTGGAACATTCACTATGTGACTGATCCCGGGAGTGTGAGATGGGACCGTGTAGCGCAATAATCACTCTGTGTCTGATCCCGGGAGTGTTTGATGGGACCGTGGAGAAGAATAATCACTCCGTGTCTGAACACGGGAGTGTGTGATGGGACGGTGTGGAGGGAGATTCAGTCTGTGTCTGACCCCGGGAGTGTTTGATGGGACAGTGTAGAGGAATAATCCCTCTGTGTATGACACTGGGAGTGTGTGATGGGACGGTGTGGAGGGAGATTCACTCTGTGCCTGACCCCGGGAGAGTGCGATGGGCGGTGTAGAGGAATAATCACTCTGTGGCTGACCCGGGGAGTGTTTGCTTGGACCGTGTAGAGGAATAATCACTCTGTGTCTGACACCGGGAGTGTTTGATGGGACCGTGGAGAAGAATAATCACTCTGTGTCTGAACACAGGAGTTTTGATGGGACAGTGTAGAGGAATAATCACTCTGTCTGACCCCGGGAGTGTGTGTTGGGACGGTGCGGACGGAGATTCACTCTGTGTCTGACCCCGGGAGTGTTTCATGGGACCGTGTAGAGGAATAATCACTCTGTGTCTGAGCCCGGGAGAGTTTGATGGGGCCGTGTGGAGGGGGGATTCACTCAGTGTCTGACCCCGGGAGTGTGTGATGGGCAGTGTAGAGGAAAAATCACTCTGTGTCTGACACCGGGAGTTTGTATCGGGACGGTGTGGAGGGAGATTCACTCTGTGTCTGACCCCGGGAGTGTTTCATGGGACCGTGTAGAGGAATAATCACTGTGTGTCTGACCCCGGTAGAGTTTGATTGGGCCGTTTAGAGGAATAATCACTCTGTGTCTGACCACGGGAGTGTTTGATGGGACCGTGTAGAGGAATAATCACTCTGTGTCTGACCCCGGGAGTGTGTGATGGGACCGTGTGGAGGGAGATTCACTCTGTGTCTGACCCCGGGAGTGTGTGATGGGCGGTGTAGAGGAATAATCACTCTGTGTCTGACACCGGGAGTTTGTGACGGGACGGTGTGGAGGGAGATTCAGTCTGTGTCTGACCCCGGGAGTGTTTCATGGGACCGTATAGAGGAATAATCACTCTGTGTCTGACCGCGGGAGAGTTTGATGGGGCCGTGTAGAGGAATAATCACTCTGTGTCTGACCACGGGAGTGTTTGATGGGACCGTGTAGAGGAATAATCACTCTGTGTCTGACCCCGGGAATGTGTGATGGGACCGTGTGGAGGGAGATTCACTCTGTGTCTGACCCCGGGAGTGTGTGATGGGACCGTGTAGAGGAATAATCACTCTGTGTCTGACACCGGGAGTGTTTGATGGGACCGTGGAGAAGAATAATCACTCTGTGTCTGAACACAGGAGTTTTGATGGGACAGTGTAGAGGAATAATCACTCTGTCTGACCCCGGGAGTGTGTGTTGGGACGGTGCGGACGGAGATTCACTCTGTGTCTGACCCCGGGAGTGTTTCATGGGACTGTGTAGAGGAATAATCACTCTGTGTCTGAGCCCGGGAGAGTTTGATGGGGCCGTGTGGAGGGGGGATTCACTCAGTGTCTGACCCCGGGAGTGTGTGATGGGCAGTGTAGAGGAAAAATCACTCTGTGTCTGACACCGGGAGTTTGTATCGGGACGGTGTGGAGGGAGATTCACTCTGTGTCTGACCCCGGGAGTGTTTCATGGGACCGTGTAGAGGAATAATCACTGTGTGTCTGACCCCGGTAGAGTTTGATTGGGCCGTTTAGAGGAATAATCACTCTGTGTCTGACCACGGGAGTGTTTGATGGGACCGTGTAGAGGAATAATCACTCTGTGTCTGACCCCGGGAGTGTGTGATGGGACCGTGTGGAGGGAGATTCACTCTGTGTCTGACCCCGGGAGTGTGTGATGGGCGGTGTAGAGGAATAATCACTCTGTGTCTGACACCGGGAGTTTGTGACGGGACGGTGTGGAGGGAGATTCAGTCTGTGTCTGACCCCGGGAGTGTGTGATGGGACGATTTGCAGGGAGATTCACTCTGTGTCTGACCCAGGGAGTGTGTGATGGGCGGTGTAGAAGAACATTCACTCTGTGACTGATCCCGGGAGTGTGAGATGGGACCGTGTAGAGCAATAATCACTCTGTGTCTGACACCGGGAGTGTTTGATGGGACCGTGGAGAAGAATAATCACTCTGTGTCTGAACACGGGAGTGTTTGATGGGACAGTGTAGAGGAATAATCACTCTGTGTCTGACCCCGGGAGTGTTTCATTGGACCGTGTAGAGGAATAATCACTCTGTGTCTGACCGCGGGAGAGTTTGATGGGGCCGTGTAGAGGAATAATCACTCTGTGTCTGACCACGGGAGTGTTTGATGGGACGTGTAGAGGAATAATCACTCTGTGTCTGACCCCGGGAATGTGTGATGGGACCGTGTGGAGGGAGATTCACTCTGTGTCTGACCACGGGAGTGTTTGATGGGACCGTGTAGAGGAATAATCACTCTGTGTCTGACCCCGGGAGTGTGTGATGGGACCGTGTGGAGGCAGATTCACTCTGTGTCTGACCCCGGGAGTGTGTGATGGGCGGTGTAGAGGAATAATCACTCTGTGTCTGACACCGGGAGTTTGTGACGGGACGGTGAGGAGGGAGATTCACTCTGTGTCTGAAACCGGGAGTGTTTGCTGTGACCGTGTAGAGGAATAATCACTCTGTGTCTGACCCCGGGAGTGTTTCATGGGACCGTATAGAGGAATAATCACTCTGTGTCTGACCGCGGGAGAGTTTGATGGGGCCGTGTAGAGGAATAATCTCTCTGTGTCTGACCCCGGGAGTGTGTGATGCGACGGTGTGGAAGGAGATTCACACTGTGTCTGACACCGGGAGTGTTTGATGGGACCGTGTAGAGGAATAATAACTCTGTGTCTGACCCCGGAAGAGTTTGATGTGACCGTGTAGAGGAATAATGACTCTGTGTCAGACCCCGGGAGTGTTTGCTGTGACCGTGTAAAGGAATAATCTCTCTGTGTCTGACCACGGGACTGTTGGATTGTACCGTGTAGAGGAATAATCTCTCTGTGTCTGACCCCGGGAGTGTGTGATGGGACGGTGTGGATATAAATTCACTCTGTGTCTGACCCCGGGAGTGTTTGATGGGACGGTGTGGAGGGAGATTCAGTCTGTGTCTGACCAAGGGAGTGTGTGATGGGCGGTGTAGAGGAACATTCACTATGTGACTGATCCCGGGAGTATGAGATGGGACCGTGTAGAGCAATAATCACTCTGTGTCTGATCCCGGGAGTGTTTGATGGGACCGTGGAGAAGAATAATCACTCCGTGTCTGAACACGGGAGTGTGTGATGGGACGGTGTGGAGGGAGATTCACTCTGTGTCTGACCCCGGGAGAGTTTGATGGGACAGTGTAGAGGAATAATCACTCTGTGTCTGACCCCGGGAGAGTGTGATGCGACGGTGTGGAAGGAGATTCACACTGTGTCTGACACCGGGAGTGTTTGATGTGACCGTGTAGAGGAATAATGACTCTGTGTCTGACCCCGGGAGTGTGTGATGGGACGGTGAGGATTGAGTTTCACTCTGTGTCTGACCCCGGGAGTGTTTGATGGGACCGTGTAGAGGAATAATCACTCTGTGTCTGACCACGGGAGTGTGTGATGGGACGGTGTGGAGGGAGATTCACTCTGTGTCTGACCCCGGGAGAGTGTGATGGGCGGTGTAGAGGAATAATCACTCTGTGTCTGACCCCGGGAGTGTTTCATTGGACCGTGTAGAGGAATAATCACTCTGTGTCTGACCCCGGGAGACTTTGATGGGGCCATGTAGAGGAATAATCACTCTGTGTCTGACCACGGGAGTGTGTGATGGGACCGTGTGGAGGGAGATTCACTCTGTGTCTGACCCCGGGAGTGTGTGATGGGCGGTGTAGAGGAATAATCACTCTGTGTCTGACACCGGGAGTTTGTGACGGGACGGTGTGGAGGGAGATTCACTCTGTGTCTGACACCGGGAGTGTTTGCTGTGACCGTGTAGAGGAATAATCACTCTGCCTGACACCGGGAGTGTATGTTGGGACGGTGCGGACGGATATTCACTCTGTGTCTGACCCCGGGAGTGTTTCATGGGACCGGGTAGAGGAATAATCACTGTGTGTCTGACCCCGGGAGAGTTTGATGGGGCCGTGTAGAGGAATAATCACTCTGTGTCTGACCACGGGAGTGTTTGATGGGACCGTGTAGAGGAATAATCACTCTGTGTCTGATCCCGGGAGAGTTTGATGGGGCCGTGTAGAGGAATAATCACTCTGTGTCTGACCCCGGGAGAGTTTGATGGGGCCGTGTAGAGGAATAATCACTCTGTGTCTGACCACGGGAGTGTTTGATGGGACCGTGTAGAGGAATAATCACTCTCTGTCTGACCCCGGGAGAGTGTGATGGGATGGCGTGGAGGGAGATTCTCTCTGTGTCTGACCCCGGGAGTGTTTGATGGGACCGTGCAGAGGAATAATCACTCTGTGTCTGACCCCGGGAGAGTGTGATGCGACGGTGTGGAAGGAGATTCGCACAGTGTCTGACACCGGGAGTGTTTGCTGGGAACGTGTAAAGGAATAATCTCTCTGTGTCTGACCACGGGAGTGTTTGATGGGACCGTGTAGAGGAATAATCACTCTGTGTCTGACCCCGGGAATGTGTGATGGGACCGTGTGGAGGGAGATTCACTCTGTGTCTGACCAAGGGAGTGTGTGATGGGCGGTGTAGAGGAACATTCACTATGTGACTGATCCCGGGAGTATGAGATGGGACCGTGTAGAGCAATAATCACTCTGTGTCTGATCCCGGGAGTGTTTGATGGGACCGTGGAGAAGAATAATCACTCCGTGTCTGAACACGGGAGTGTGTGATGGGACGGTGTGGAGGGAGATTCACTCTGTGTCTGACCCCGGGAGAGTTTGATGGGACAGTGTAGAGGAATAATCACTCTGTGTCTGACCCCGGGAGAGTGTGATGCGACGGTGTGGAAGGAGATTCACACTGTGTCTGACACCGGGAGTGTTTGATGTGACCGTGTAGAGGAATAATGACTCTGTGTCTGACCCCGGGAGTGTGTGATGGGACGGTGAGGATTGAGTTTCACTCTGTGTCTGACCCCGGGAGTGTTTGATGGGACCGTGTAGAGGAATAATCACTCTGTGTCTGACCACGGGAGTGTGTGATGGGACGGTGTGGAGGGAGATTCACTCTGTGTCTGACCCCGGGAGAGTGTGATGGGCGGTGTAGAGGAATAATCACTCTGTGTCTGACCCCGGGAGTGTTTCATTGGACCGTGTAGAGGAATAATCACTCTGTGTCTGACCCCGGGAGACTTTGATGGGGCCATGTAGAGGAATAATCACTCTGTGTCTGACCACGGGAGTGTGTGATGGGAACGTGTGGAGGGAGATTCACTCTGTGTCTGACCCCGGGAGTGTGTGATGGGCGGTGTAGAGGAATAATCACTCTGTGTCTGACACCGGGAGTTTGTGACGGGACGGTGTGGAGGGAGATTCACTCTGTGTCTGACACCGGGAGTGTTTGCTGTGACCGTGTAGAGGAATAATCACTCTGCCTGACACCGGGAGTGTATGTTGGGACGGTGCGGACGGATATTCACTCTGTGTCTGACCCCGGGAGTGTTTCATGGGACCGGGTAGAGGAATAATCACTGTGTGTCTGACCCCGGGAGAGTTTGATGGGGCCGTGTAGAGGAATAATCACTCTGTGTCTGACCACGGGAGTGTTTGATGGGACCGTGTAGAGGAATAATCACTCTGTGTCTGATCCCGGGAGAGTTTGATGGGGCCGTGTAGAGGAATAATCACTCTGTGTCTGACCCCGGGAGAGTTTGATGGGGCCGTGTAGAGGAATAATCACTCTGTGTCTGACCACGGGAGTGTTTGATGGGACCGTGTAGAGGAATAATCACTCTCTGTCTGACCCCGGGAGAGTGTGATGGGATGGCGTGGAGGGAGATTCTCTCTGTGTCTGACCCCGGGAGTGTTTGATGGGACCGTGCAGAGGAATAATCACTCTGTGTCTGACCCCGGGAGAGTGTGATGCGACGGTGTGGAAGGAGATTCGCACAGTGTCTGACACCGGGAGTGTTTGCTGGGAACGTGTAAAGGAATAATCTCTCTGTGTCTGACCACGGGAGTGTTTGATGGGACCGTGTAGAGGAATAATCACTCTGTGTCTGACCCCGGGAGTGTGTGATGGGACCGTGTGGAGGGAGATTCACTCTGTGTCTGACCCCGGGAGTGTGTGTTGGGCGGTGTAGAGGAATAATCACTCCGTGTCTGACACCGGGAGTTTGTGACGGGACGGTGTGGAGGGAGATTCAGTCTGTGTCTGACCTCGGGAGTGTGTGATGGGACGATTTGCAGGGAGATTCACTCTGTGTCAGACCCAGGGAGTGTGTGATTGGCGGTGTAGAAGAACATTCACTCTTTGACTGATCCCGGGAGTGTTTCATGGGACCGTGTAGAGGAATAATCACTCTGTGTCTGACCCCGGGAGAGTTTGATGGGGCCGTGTGGAGGGGGGATTCACTCAGTGTCTGACCCCGGGAGTGTGTGATGGGCAGTGTAGAGGAAAAATCACTCTGTGTCTGACACCGGGAGTTTGTATCGGGACGGTGTGGAGGGAGATTCACCCTGTGTCTGACCCCGGGAGTGTTTCATGGGACCGTGTAGAGGAATAATCACTCTGTGTCTGACACCGGGAGTGTTTGATGGGACCGTGGAGAAGAATACTCACTCTGTGTCTGAACACAGGAGTTTTGATGGGACAGTGTAGAGGAATAATCACTCTGTCTGACCCCGGGAGTGTGTGTTGGGACGGTGCGGACGGAGATTCACTCTGTGTCTGACCCCGGGAGTGTTTCATGGGACTGTGTAGAGGAATAATCACTCTGTGTCTGAGCCCGGGAGAGTTTGATGGGGCCGTGTGGAGGGGGGATTCACTCAGTGTCTGACCCCGGGAGTGTGTGATGGGCAGTGTAGAGGAAAAATCACTCTGTGTCTGACACCGGGAGTTTGTATCGGGACGGTGTGGAGGGAGATTCACTCTGTGTCTGACCCCGGGAGTGTTTCATGGGACCGTGTAGAGGAATAATCACTGTGTGTCTGACCCCGGTAGAGTTTGATTGGGCCGTTTAGAGGAATAATCACTCTGTGTCTGACCACGGGAGTGTTTGATGGGACCGTGTAGAGGAATAATCACTCTGTGTCTGACCCCGGGAGTGTGTGATGGGACCGTGTGGAGGGAGATTCACTCTGTGTCTGACCCCGGGAGTGTGTGATGGGCGGTGTAGAGGAATAATCACTCTGTGTCTGACACCGGGAGTTTGTGACGGGACGGTGTGGAGGGAGATTCAGTCTGTGTCTGACCCCGGGAGTGTGTGATGGGACGATTTGCAGGGAGATTCACTCTGTGTCTGACCCAGGGAGTGTGTGATGGGCGGTGTAGAAGAACATTCACTCTGTGACTGATCCCGGGAGTGTGAGATGGGACCGTGTAGAGCAATAATCACTCTGTGTCTGACACCGGGAGTGTTTGATGGGACCGTGGAGAAGAATAATCACTCTGTGTCTGAACACGGGAGTGTTTGATGGGACAGTGTAGAGGAATAATCACTCTGTGTCTGACCCCGGCAGTGTTTGCTGGGACCGTGTAGAGGAATAATCTCTCTGTCTGACCCCGGGAGTGTGTGTTGGGACGGTGCGGATGGAGATTCACTCTGTGTCTGACCCCGGGAGTGTTTCATTGGACCGTGTAGAGGAATAATCACTCTGTGTCTGACCGCGGGAGAGTTTGATGGGGCCGTGTAGAGGAATAATCACTCTGTGTCTGAGCACGGGAGTGTTTGATGGGACCGTGTAGAGGAATAATCACTCTGTGTCTGACCCCGGGAATGTGTGATGGGACCGTGTGGAGGGAGATTCACTCTGTGTCTGACCACGGGAGTGTTTGATGGGACCGTGTAGAGGAATAATCACTCTGTGTCTGACCCCGGGAGTGTGTGATGGGACCGTGTGGAGGGAGATTCACTCTGTGTCTGACCCCGGGAGTGTGTGATGGGCGGTGTAGAGGAATAATCACTCTGTGTCTGACACCGGGAGTTTGTGACGGGACGGTGTGGAGGGAGATTCACTCTGTGTCTGAAACCGGGAGTGTTTGCTGTGACCGTGTAGAGGAATAATCACTCTGTGTCTGACCCCGGGAGTGTTTCATGGGACCGTATAGAGGAATAATCACTCTGTGTCTGACCGCGGGAGAGTTTGATGGGGCCGTGTAGAGGAATAATCTCTCTGTGTCTGACCCCGGGAGTGTGTGATGCGACGGTGTGGAAGGAGATTCACACTGTGTCTGACACCGGGAGTGTTTGATGGGACCGTGTAGAGGAATAATCACTCTGTGTCTGACCCCGGAAGAGTTTGATGTGACCGTGTAGAGGAATAATGACTCTGTGTCAGATCCCGGGAGTGTTTGCTGTGACCGTGTAAAGGAATAATCTCTCTGTGTCTGACCACGGGACTGTTGGATGGTACCGTGTAGAGGAATAATCTCTCTGTGTCTGACCCCGGGAGTGTTTGATGGGACGGTGTGGATATAAATTCACTCTGTGTCTGACCCCGGGAGTGTTTGATGGGACGGTGTGGAGGGAGATTCAGTCTGTGTCTGACCAAGGGAGTGTGTGATGGGCGGTGTAGAGGAACATTCACTATGTGACTGATCCCGGGAGTATGAGATGGGACCGTGTAGAGCAATAATCACTCTGTGTCTGATCCCGGGAGTGTTTGATGGGACCGTGGAGAAGAATAATCACTCCGTGTCTGAACACGGGAGTGTGTGATGGGACGGTGTGGAGGGAGATTCACTCTGTGTCTGACCCCGGGAGAGTTTGATGGGACAGTGTAGAGGAATAATCACTCTGTGTCTGACCCCGGGAGAGTGTGATGCGACGGTGTGGAAGGAGATTCACACTGTGTCTGACACCGGGAGTGTTTGATGGGACCGTGTAGAGGAATAATCACTCTGTGTCTGACCCCGGAAGAGTTTGATGTGACCGTGTAGAGGAATAATGACTCTGTGTCTGACCCCGGGAGTGTTTGATGGGACCGTGTAGAGGAATAATCACTCTGTGTCTGACCACGGGAGTGTGTGATGGGACGGTGTGGAGGGAGATTCACTCTGTGTCTGACCCCGGGAGAGTGTGATGGGCGGTGTAGAGGAATAATCACTCTGTGTCTGACCCCGGGAGTGTTTCATTGGACCGTGTAGAGGAATAATCACTCTGTGTCTGACCCCGGGAGACTTTGATGGGGCCATGTAGAGGAATAATCACTCTGTGTCTGACCACGGGAGTGTGTGATGGGACCGTGTGGAGGGAGATTCACTCTGTGTCTGACCCCGGGAGTGTGTGATGGGCGGTGTAGAGGAATAATCACTCTGTGTCTGACACCGGGAGTTTGTGACGGGACGGTGTGGAGGGAGATTCACTCTGTGTCTGACACCGGGAGTGTTTGCTGTGACCGTGTAGAGGAATAATCACTCTGCCTGACACCGGGAGTGTATGTTGGGACGGTGCGGACGGATATTCACTCTGTGTCTGACCCCGGGAGTGTTTCATGGGACCGGGTAGAGGAATAATCACTGTGTGTCTGACCCCGGGAGAGTTTGATGGGGCCGTGTAGAGGAATAATCACTCTGTGTCTGACCACGGGAGTGTTTGATGGGACCGTGTAGAGGAATAATCACTCTGTGTCTGATCCCGGGAGAGTTTGATGGGGCCGTGTAGAGGAATAATCACTCTGTGTCTGACCCCGGGAGAGTTTGATGGGGCCGTGTAGAGGAATAATCACTCTGTGTCTGACCACGGGAGTGTTTGATGGGACCGTGTAGAGGAATAATCACTCTCTGTCTGACCCCGGGAGAGTGTGATGGGATGGCGTGGAGGGAGATTCTCTCTGTGTCTGACCCCGGGAGTGTTTGATGGGACCGTGCAGAGGAATAATCACTCTGTGTCTGACCCCGGGAGAGTGTGATGCGACGGTGTGGAAGGAGATTCGCACAGTGTCTGACACCGGGAGTGTTTGCTGGGAACGTGTAAAGGAATAATCTCTCTGTGTCTGACCACGGGAGTGTTTGATGGGACCGTGTAGAGGAATAATCACTCTGTGTCTGACCCCGGGAGTGTGTGATGGGACCGTGTGGAGGGAGATTCACTCTGTGTCTGACCCCGGGAGTGTGTGTTGGGCGGTGTAGAGGAATAATCACTCCGTGTCTGACACCGGGAGTTTGTGACGGGACGGTGTGGAGGGAGATTCAGTCTGTGTCTGACCTCGGGAGTGTGTGATGGGACGATTTGCAGGGAGATTCACTCTGTGTCAGACCCAGGGAGTGTGTGATTGGCGGTGTAGAAGAACATTCACTCTTTGACTGATCCCGGGAGTGTTTCATGGGACCGTGTAGAGGAATAATCACTCTGTGTCTGACCCCGGGAGAGTTTGATGGGGCCGTGTGGAGGGGGGATTCACTCAGTGTCTGACCCCGGGAGTGTGTGATGGGCAGTGTAGAGGAAAAATCACTCTGTGTCTGACACCGGGAGTTTGTATCGGGACGGTGTGGAGGGAGATTCACCCTGTGTCTGACCCCGGGAGTGTTTCATGGGACCGTGTAGAGGAATAATCACTCTGTGTCTGACACCGGGAGTGTTTGATGGGACCGTGGAGAAGAATACTCACTCTGTGTCTGAACACAGGAGTTTTGATGGGACAGTGTAGAGGAATAATCACTCTGTCTGACCCCGGGAGTGTGTGTTGGGACGGTGCGGACGGAGATTCACTCTGTGTCTGACCCCGGGAGTGTTTCATGGGACTGTGTAGAGGAATAATCACTCTGTGTCTGAGCCCGGGAGAGTTTGATGGGGCCGTGTGGAGGGGGGATTCACTCAGTGTCTGACCCCGGGAGTGTGTGATGGGCAGTGTAGAGGAAAAATCACTCTGTGTCTGACACCGGGAGTTTGTATCGGGACGGTGTGGAGGGAGATTCACTCTGTGTCTGACCCCGGGAGTGTTTCATGGGACCGTGTAGAGGAATAATCACTGTGTGTCTGACCCCGGTAGAGTTTGATTGGGCCGTTTAGAGGAATAATCACTCTGTGTCTGACCACGGGAGTGTTTGATGGGACCGTGTAGAGGAATAATCACTCTGTGTCTGACCCCGGGAGTGTGTGATGGGACCGTGTGGAGGGAGATTCACTCTGTGTCTGACCCCGGGAGTGTGTGATGGGCGGTGTAGAGGAATAATCACTCTGTGTCTGACACCGGGAGTTTGTGACGGGACGGTGTGGAGGGAGATTCAGTCTGTGTCTGACCCCGGGAGTGTGTGATGGGACGATTTGCAGGGAGATTCACTCTGTGTCTGACCCAGGGAGTGTGTGATGGGCGGTGTAGAAGAACATTCACTCTGTGACTGATCCCGGGAGTGTGAGATGGGACCGTGTAGAGCAATAATCACTCTGTGTCTGACACCGGGAGTGTTTGATGGGACCGTGGAGAAGAATAATCACTCTGTGTCTGAACACGGGAGTGTTTGATGGGACAGTGTAGAGGAATAATCACTCTGTGTCTGACCCCGGCAGTGTTTGCTGGGACCGTGTAGAGGAATAATCTCTCTGTCTGACCCCGGGAGTGTGTGTTGGGACGGTGCGGATGGAGATTCACTCTGTGTCTGACCCCGGGAGTGTTTCATTGGACCGTGTAGAGGAATAATCACTCTGTGTCTGACCGCGGGAGAGTTTGATGGGGCCGTGTAGAGGAATAATCACTCTGTGTCTGACCACGGGAGTGTTTGATGGGACCGTGTAGAGGAATAATCACTCTGTGTCTGACCCCGGGAATGTGTGATGGGACCGTGTGGAGGGAGATTCACTCTGTGTCTGACCACGGGAGTGTTTGATGGGACCGTGTAGAGGAATAATCACTCTGTGTCTGACCCCGGGAGTGTGTGATGGGACCGTGTGGAGGGAGATTCACTCTGTGTCTGACCCCGGGAGTGTGTGATGGGCGGTGTAGAGGAATAATCACTCTGTGTCTGACACCGGGAGTTTGTGACGGGACGGTGTGGAGGGAGATTCACTCTGTGTCTGAAACCGGGAGTGTTTGCTGTGACCGTGTAGAGGAATAATCACTCTGTGTCTGACCCCGGGAGTGTTTCATGGGACCGTATAGAGGAATAATCACTCTGTGTCTGACCGCGGGAGAGTTTGATGGGGCCGTGTAGAGGAATAATCTCTCTGTGTCTGACCCCGGGAGTGTGTGATGCGACGGTGTGGAAGGAGATTCACACTGTGTCTGACACCGGGAGTGTTTGATGGGACCGTGTAGAGGAATAATCACTCTCTGTCTGACCCCGGAAGAGTTTGATGTGACCGTGTAGAGGAATAATGACTCTGTGTCAGATCCCGGGAGTGTTTGCTGTGACCGTGTAAAGGAATAATCTCTCTGTGTCTGACCACGGGACTGTTGGATGGTACCGTGTAGAGGAATAATCTCTCTGTGTCTGACCCCGGGAGTGTTTGATGGGACGGTGTGGAGGGAGATTCAGTCTGTGTCTGACCAAGGGAGTGTGTGATGGGCGGTGTAGAGGAACAATCACTCTGTGTCTGATCCCGGGAGTGTTTGATGGGACCGTGGAGAAGAATAATCACTCCGTGTCTGAACACGGGAGTGTGTGATGGGACGGTGTGGAGGGAGATTCACTCTGTGTCTGACCCCGGGAGAGTTTGATGGGACAGTGTAGAGGAATAATCACTCTGTGTCTGACCCCGGGAGAGTGTGATGCGACGGTGTGGAAGGAGATTCACACTGTGTCTGACCCCGGGAGAGTTTGATGGGACAGTGTAGAGGAATAATCACTCTGTGTCTGACCCCGGAAGAGTTTGATGTGACCGTGTAGAGGAATAATGACTCTGTGTCTGACCCCGGGAGTGTGTGATGGGACGGTGAGGATTGAGTTTCACTCTGTGTCTGACCCCGGGAGTGTTTGATGGGACCGTGTAGAGGAATAATCACTCTGTGTCTGACCACGGGAGTGTGTGATGGGACGGTGTGGAGGGAGATTCACTCTGTGTCTGACCCCGGGAGAGTGTGATGGGCGGTGTAGAGGAATAATCACTCTGTGTCTGACCCCGGGAGTGTTTCATTGGACCGTGTAGAGGAATAATCACTCTGTGTCTGACCCCGGGAGACTTTGATGGGGCCATGTAGAGGAATAATCACTCTGTGTCTGACCACGGGAGTGTGTGATGGGACCGTGTGGAGGGAGATTCACTCTGTGTCTGACCCCGGGAGTGTGTGATGGGCGGTGTAGAGGAATAATCACTCTGTGTCTGACACCGGGAGTTTGTGACGGGACGGTGTGGAGGGAGATTCACTCTGTGTCTGACACCGGGAGTGTTTGCTGTGACCGTGTAGAGGAATAATCACTCTGCCTGACACCGGGAGTGTATGTTGGGACGGTGCGGACGGATATTCACTCTGTGTCTGACCCCGGGAGTGTTTCATGGGACCGGGTAGAGGAATAATCACTGTGTGTCTGACCCCGGGAGAGTTTGATGGGGCCGTGTAGAGGAATAATCACTCTGTGTCTGACCACGGGAGTGTTTGATGGGACCGTGTAGAGGAATAATCACTCTGTGTCTGATCCCGGGAGAGTTTGATGGGGCCGTGTAGAGGAATAATCACTCTGTGTCTGACCCCGGGAGAGTTTGATGGGGCCGTGTAGAGGAATAATCACTCTGTGTCTGACCACGGGAGTGTTTGATGGGACCGTGTAGAGGAATAATCACTCTCTGTCTGACCCCGGGAGAGTGTGATGGGATGGCGTGGAGGGAGATTCTCTCTGTGTCTGACCCCGGGAGTGTTTGATGGGACCGTGCAGAGGAATAATCACTCTGTGTCTGACCCCGGGAGAGTGTGATGCGACGGTGTGGAAGGAGATTCGCACAGTGTCTGACACCGGGAGTGTTTGCTGGGAACGTGTAAAGGAATAATCTCTCTGTGTCTGACCACGGGAGTGTTTGATGGGACCGTGTAGAGGAATAATCACTCTGTGTCTGACCCCGGGAGTGTGTGATGGGACCGTGAGGAGGGAGATTCACTCTGTGTCTGACCCCGGGAGTGTGTGTTGGGCGGTGTAGAGGAATAATCACTCCGTGTCTGACACCGGGAGTTTGTGACGGGACGGTGTGGAGGGAGATTCAGTCTGTGTCTGACCTCGGGAGTGTGTGATGGGACGATTTGCAGGGAGATTCACTCTGTGTCAGACCCAGGGAGTGTGTGATTGGCGGTGTAGAAGAACATTCACTCTTTGACTGATCCCGGGAGTGTTTCATGGGACCGTGTAGAGGAATAATCACTCTGTGTCTGACCCCGGGAGAGTTTGATGGGGCCGTGTGGAGGGGGGATTCACTCAGTGTCTGACCCCGGGAGTGTGTGATGGGCAGTGTAGAGGAAAAATCACTCTGTGTCTGACACCGGGAGTTTGTATCGGGACGGTGTGGAGGGAGATTCACCCTGTGTCTGACCCCGGGAGTGTTTCATGGGACCGTGTAGAGGAATAATCACTCTGTGTCTGACCCCGGGAGAGTTTGATTGGGCCGTGTAGAGGAATAATCACTCTGTGTCTGACCACGGGAGTGTTTGATGGGACCGTGTAGAGGAATAATCACTCTGTGTCTGACCCCGGGAGTGTGTGATGGGACCGTGTGGAGGGAGATTCACTCTGTGTCTGACCCCGGGAGTGTGTGATGGGCGTTGTAGAGGAATAATCACTCTGTGTCTGACACCGGGAGTTTGTGACGGGACGGTGTGGAGGGAGATTCAGTCTGTGTCTGACCCCGGGAGTGTGTGATGGGACGATTTGCAGGGAGATTCACTCCGTGTCTGACCCAGGGAGTGTGTGATGGGCGGTGTAGAAGAACATTCACTCTGTGACTGATTCCGGGAGTGTGAGATGGGACCGTGTAGAGCAATAATCACTCTGTGTCTGACACCGGGAGTGTTTGATGGGACCGTGGAGAAGAATAATCACTCTGTGTCTGAACACGGGAGTGTTTGATGGGACAGTGTAGAGGAATAATCACTCTGTGTCTGACACCGGCAGTGTTTGCTGGGACCGGGTAGAGGAATAATCACTCTGTCTGACCCCGGAGTGTGTGTTGGGACGGTGCGGACGGAGATTCACTCTGTGTCTGACCCCGGGAGTGTTTCATTGGACCGTGTAGACGAATAATCACTCTGTGTCTGACCCCGGGAGTGTTTCATGGGACCGTATAGAGGAATAATCACTCTGTGTCTGAACGCGGGAGAGTTTGATGGGGCCGTGTAGAGGAATAATCACTCTGTGTCTGACCACGGGAGTGTTTGATGGGACCGTGTAGAGGAATAATCACTCTGTGTCAGACCACGGGGGTGTTCGATGGGACCGTGTAGAGGAATAATCTCTCTGTGTCTGTCCACGGGAGTCTGTGATGGGACGGTGAGAATTGAGTTTCACTCTGTGTCTGACCACGGGAGTGTGTGATGGGACCGTGTGGAGGGAGATTCACTCTGTGTCTGACCACGGGAGTGTGTGATGGGCGGTGTAGAGGAATAATCACTCTGTGTCTGACACCGGTAGTTTGTGACGGGACGGTGTGGAGGGAGATTCAGTCTGTGTCTGACACCGGGAGTGTTTGCTGTGACCGTGTAGAGGAATAATCACTCTGCCTGACACCGGGAGTGTATGTTGGGACGGTGCGGACGGATATTCACTCTGTGTCTGACCCCGGGAGTGTTTCATGGGACCGGGTAGAGGAATAATCACTGTGTGTCTGACCCCGGGAGAGTTTGATGGGGCCGTGTAGAGGAATAATCACTCTGTGTCTGACCACGGGAGTGTTTGATGGGACCGTGTAGAGGAATAATCACTCTGTGTCTGATCCCGGGAGAGTTTGATGGGGCCGGGTAGAGGAATAATCACTCTGTGTCTGACCCCGGGAGAGTTTGATGGGGCCGTGTAGAGGAATAATCACTCTGTGTCTGACCACGGGAGTGTTTGATGGGACCGTGTAGAGGAATAATCACTCTCTGTCTGACCCCGGGAGAGTGTGATGGGATGGCGTGGAGGGAGATTCTCTCTGTGTCTGACCCCGGGAGTGTTTGATGGGACCGTGCAGAGGAATAATCACTCTGTGTCTGACCCCGGGAGAGTGTGATGCGACGGTGTGGAAGGAGATTCACACTGTGTCTGACACCGGGAGTGTTTGCTGGGAACGTGTAAAGGAATAATCTCTCTGTGTCTGACCACGGGAGTGTTTGATGGGACCGTGTAGAGGAATAATCACTCTGTGTCTGACCCCGGGAGTGTGTGATGGGACCGTGTGGAGGGAGATTCACTCTGTGTCTGACCCCGGGAGTGTGTGTTGGGCGGTGTAGAGGAATAATCACTCCGTGTCTGACACCGGGAGTTTGTGACGGGACGGTGTGGAGGGAGATTCAGTCTGTGTCTGACCTCGGGAGTGTGTGATGGGACGATTTGCAGGGAGATTCACTCTGTGTCAGACCCAGGGAGTGTGTGATTGGCGGTGTAGAAGAACATTCACTCTTTGACTGATCCCGGGAGTGTTTCATGGGACCGTGTAGAGGAATAATCACTCTGTGTCTGACCCCGGGAGAGTTTGATGGGGCCGTGTGGAGGGGGGATTCACTCAGTGTCTGACCCCGGGAGTGTGTGATGGGCAGTGTAGAGGAAAAATCACTCTGTGTCTGACACCAGGAGTTTGTATCGGGACGGTGTGGAGGGAGATTCACTCTGTGTCTGACCCCGGGAGTGTTTCATGGGACCGTGTAGAGGAATAATCACTCTGTGTCTGACCCCGGGAGAGTTTGATTGGGCCGTGTAGAGGAATAATCACTCTGTGTCTGACCCCGGGAGTGTGTGATGGGACCGTGTGGAGGGAGATTCACTCTGTGTCTGACCCCGGGAGTGTGTGATGGGCGGTGTAGAGGAATAATCACTCTGTGTCTGACACCGGGAGTTTGTGACGGGACGGTGTGGAGGGAGATTCAGTCTGTGTCTGACCCCGGGAGTGTGTGATGGGACGATTTGCAGGGAGATTCACTCCGTGTCTGACCCAGGGAGTGTGTGATGGGCGGTGTAGAAGAACATTCACTCTGTGACTGATTCCGGGAGTGTGAGATGGGACCGTGTAGAGCAATAATCACTCTGTGTCTGACACCGGGAGTGTTTGATGGGACCGTGGAGAAGAATAATCACTCTGTGTCTGAACACGGGAGTGTTTGATGGGACAGTGTAGAGGAATAATCACTCTGTGTCTGACCCCGGCAGTGTTTGCTGGGACCGGGTAGAGGAATAATCACTCTGTCTGACCCCGGAGTGTGTGTTGGGACGGTGCGGACGGAGATTCACTCTGTGTCTGACCCCGGGAGTGTTTCATTGGACCGTGTAGAGGAATAATCACTCTGTGTCTGACCCCGGGAGTGTTTCATGGGACCGTTTAGAGGAATAATCACTCTGTGTCTGAACGCGGGAGAGTTTGATGGGGCCGTGTAGAGGAATAATCACTCTGTGTCTGACCACGGGAGTGTTTGATGGGACCGTGTAGAGGAATAATCTCTCTGTGTCTGACCACGGGAGTCTGTGATGGGACGGTGAGAATTGAGTTTCACTCTGTGTCTGACCCCGGGAGTGTGTGATGGGCGGTGTAGGGGATTAATCACTCTGTGTCTGACACCGGGAGATTGTGACGGGACGGTGTGGAGGGAGATTCACTCTGTGTCTGACACCGGGAGTTTTTGCTGTGACCGTGTAGAGGAATAATCACTCTGTGTCTGACCCCGGGAGAGTTTGATGGGGCCGTGTAGCGGAATAATCACTCTGTTTCTGACCACGGGAGTGTTTGATGGGACCGTGTAGAGGAATAATCACTCTGTGTCTGACCCCGGGAGAGTGTGATGGGATGGCGTGGAGGGAGATTCACTCTGTATCTGACCCCGGGAGTGTTTGATGGGACCGTGCAGAGGAATAATCACTCTGTGTCTGACCCCGGGAGAGTGTGATGCGGCGGTGTGGAAGGAGATTCACACTATGTCTGACACCGGGAGTGTTTGATGGGACCGTGTAGAGGAATAATCATTCTGTGTCTGACCCCGGAAGAGTTTGATGTGACCGTGTAGAGGAACAATCACTCTGTGTCTGACCACGGGAGTGTGTGATGGGACCGTGTGGAGGGAGATTCACTCTGTGTCTGACCCCGGAAGTGTGTGATGGGCGGTGTAGAGGAATAATCACTCTGTGTCTGACACCGGGAGTTTGTGACGGGACGGTGTGGAGGGAGATTCAGTCTGTGTCTGACCCCGGGAGTGTGTGATGGGACGATTTGCAGGGAGATTCACTCTGTGTCTGACCCAGGGAGTGTGTGATGGGCGGTGTAGAAGAACATTCACTCTGTGACTGATCCCGGGAGTGTGAGATGGGACCGTGTAGAGCAATAATCACTCTGTGTCTGACACCGGGAGTGTTTGATGGGACCGTGGAGAAGAATAATCACTCTGTGTCTGAACACAGGAGTGTTTGATGGGACAGTGTAGAGGAATAATCACTCTGTCTGACCCCGGGAGTGTGTGTTGGGACGGTGCGGACGGAGATTCACTCTGTGTCTGACCCCGGGAGTGTTTCATGGGACCGTGTAGAGGAATAATCACTCTGTGTCTGACCCCGGGAGAGTTTGATGGGGCCGTGTGGAGGGGGTTTCACTCAGTGTCTGACCCCGGGAGTGTGTGATGGGCAGTGTAGAGGAAAAATCACTCTGTGTCTGACACCGGGAGTTTGTATCGGGACGGTGTGGAGGGAGCTTCACTCTGTGTCTGACCCCGGGAGTGTTTCATGGGACCGTGTAGAGGAATAATCACTCTGTGTCTGACCCCGGGAGAGTTTGATTGGGCCGTTTAGAGGAATAATCACTCTGTGTCTGACCACGGGAGTGTTTGATGGGACCGTGTAGAGGAATAATCACTCTGTGTCTGACCCCGGGAGTGTGTGATGGGACCGTGTGGAGGGAGATTCACTCTGTGCTGACCCCGGGAGTGTGTGATGGGCGGTGTAGAGGAATAATCACTCTGTGTCTGACACCGGGAGTTTGTATCGGGACGGTGTGGAGGGAGCTTCACTCTGTGTCTGACCCCGGGAGTGTTTCATGGGACCGTGTAGAGGAATAATCACTCTGTGTCTGACCCCGGGAGAGTTTGATTGGGCCGTTTAGAGGAATAATCACTCTGTGTCTGACCACGGGAGTGTTTGATGGGACCGTGTAGAGGAATAATCACTCTGTGTCTGACCCCGGGAGTGTGTGATGGGACCGTGTGGAGGGAGATTCACTCTGTGCTGACCCCGGGAGTGTGTGATGGGCGGTGTAGAGGAATAATCACTCTGTGTCTGACACCGGGAGTTTGGGACGGGACGGTGTGGAGGGAGATTCAGTCTGTGTCTGACCCCGGGAGTGTGTGATGGGACGATTTGCAGGGAGATTCACTCTGTGTCTGACCCAGGGAATGTGGGATGGGCGGTGTAGAAGAACATTCACTCTGTGACTGATCCCGGGAGTGTGAGATGGGACCGTGTAGAGCAATAATCACTCTGTGTCTGACACCGGGAGTGTTTGATGGGACCGTGGAGAAGAATAATCACTCTGTGTCTGAACACGGGAGTGTTTGATGGGACAGTGTAGAGGAATAATCACTCTGTGTCTGACCCCGGCAGTGTTTGCTGGGACCGTGTAGAGGAATAATCACTCTGTCTGACCCCGGGAGTGTGTGTTGGGACGGTGCGGACGGAGATTCACTCTGTGTCTGACCCCGGGAGTGTTTCATTGGACCGTGTAGAGGAATAATCACTCTGTGTCTGACCCCGGGAGTGTTTCATGGGACCGTATAGAGGAATAATCACTCTGTGTCTGACCGCGGGAGAGTTTGATGGGGCCGTGTAGAGGAATAATCACTCTGTGTCTGACCACGGGAGTGTTTGATGGGACCGTGTAGAGGAATAATCACTCTGTGTCTGACCACGGGAGTGTTTCATGGGACCGGGTAGAGGAATAATCACTCTGTGTCTGACCCCGGGAGAGTTTGATGGGGCCGTGTAGAGGAATAATCACTCTGTGTCTGACCACGGGAGTGTTTGATGGGACCGTGTAGAGGAATAATCACTCTGTGTCTGACCCCGGGAGTGTGTGATGGGACCGTGTGGAGGGAGATTCACTCTGTGTCTGACCCCGGGAGTGTGTGATGGGCGGTGTAGAGGAATAATCACTCTGTGTCTGACCCCGGGAGTGTGTGATGGGACCGTGTGGAGGGAGATTCACTCTGTGTCTGACCCCGGGAGTGTGTGATGGGCGGTGTAGAGGAATAATCACTCTGTGTCTGACACCGGGAGTTTGTGACGGGACGGTGTGGAGGGAGATTCAGTCTGTGTCTGACCCCGGGAGTGTGTGATGGGACGATTTGCAGGGAGATTCACTCCGTGTCTGACCCAGGGAGTGTGTGATGGGCGGTGTAGAAGAACATTCACTCTGTGACTGATTCCGGGAGTGTGAGATGGGACCGTGTAGAGCAATAATCACTCTGTGTCTGACACCGGGAGTGTTTGATGGGACCGTGGAGAAGAATAATCACTCTGTGTCTGAACACGGGAGTGTTTGATGGGACAGTGTAGAGGAATAATCACTCTGTGTCTGACCCCGGCAGTGTTTGCTGGGACCGGGTAGAGGAATAATCACTCTGTCTGACCCCGGAGTGTGTGTTGGGACGGTGCGGACGGAGATTCACTCTGTGTCTGACCCCGGGAGTGTTTCATTGGACCGTGTAGAGGAATAATCACTCTGTGTCTGACCCCGGGAGTGTTTCATGGGACCGTATAGAGGAATAATCACTCTGTGTCTGAACGCGGGAGAGTTTGATGGGGCCGTGTAGAGGAATAATCACTCTGTGTCTGACCACGGGAGTGTTTGATGGGACCGTGTAGAGGAATAATCTCTCTGTGTCTGACCACGGGAGTCTGTGATGGGACGGTGAGAATTGAGTTTCACTCTGTGTCTGACCCCGGGAGTGTGTGATGGGCGGTGTAGGGGATTAATCACTCTGTGTCTGACACCGGGAGATTGTGACGGGACGGTGTGGAGGGAGATTCACTCTGTGTCTGACACCGGGAGTTTTTGCTGTGACCGTGTAGAGGAATAATCACTCTGTGTCTGACCCCGGGAGAGTTTGATGGGGCCGTGTAGCGGAATAATCACTCTGTTTCTGACCACGGGAGTGTTTGATGGGACCGTGTAGAGGAATAATCACTCTGTGTCTGACCCCGGGAGAGTGTGATGGGATGGCGTGGAGGGAGATTCACTCTGTATCTGACCTCGGGAGTGTTTGATGGGACCGTGCAGAGGAATAATCACTCTGTGTCTGACCCCGGGAGAGTGTGATGCGGCGGTGTGGAAGGAGATTCACACTATGTCTGACACCGGGAGTGTTTGATGGGACCGTGTAGAGGAATAATCATTCTGTGTCTGACCCCGGAAGAGTTTGATGTGACCGTGTAGAGGAACAATCACTCTGTGTCTGACCACGGGAGTGTGTGATGGGACCGTGTGGAGGGAGATTCACTCTGTGTCTGACCCCGGAAGTGTGTGATGGGCGGTGTAGAGGAATAATCACTCTGTGTCTGACACCGGGAGTTTGTGACGGGACGGTGTGGAGGGAGATTCAGTCTGTGTCTGACCCCGGGAGTGTGTGATGGGACGATTTGCAGGGAGATTCACTCTGTGTCTGACCCAGGGAGTGTGTGATGGGCGGTGTAGAAGAACATTCACTCTGTGACTGATCCCGGGAGTGTGAGATGGGACCGTGTAGAGCAATAATCACTCTGTGTCTGACACCGGGAGTGTTTGATGGGACCGTGGAGAAGAATAATCACTCTGTGTCTGAACACAGGAGTGTTTGATGGGACAGTGTAGAGGAATAATCACTCTGTCTGACCCCGGGAGTGTGTGTTGGGACGGTGCGGACGGAGATTCACTCTGTGTCTGACCCCGGGAGTGTTTCATGGGACCGTGTAGAGGAATAATCACTCTGTGTCTGACCCCGGGAGAGTTTGATGGGGCCGTGTGGAGGGGGGATTCACTCAGTGTCTGACCCCGGGAGTGTGTGATGGGCAGTGTAGAGGAAAAATCACTCTGTGTCTGACACCGGGAGTTTGTATCGGGACGGTGTGGAGGGAGCTTCACTCTGTGTCTGACCCCGGGAGTGTTTCATGGGACCGTGTAGAGGAATAATCACTCTGTGTCTGACCCCGGGAGAGTTTGATTGGGCCGTTTAGAGGAATAATCACTCTGTGTCTGACCACGGGAGTGTTTGATGGGACCGTGTAGAGGAATAATCACTCTGTGTCTGACCCCGGGAGTGTGTGATGGGACCGTGTGGAGGGAGATTCACTCTGTGCTGACCCCGGGAGTGTGTGATGGGCGGTGTAGAGGAATAATCACTCTGTGTCTGACACCGGGAGTTTGGGACGGGACGGTGTGGAGGGAGATTCAGTCTGTGTCTGACCCCGGGAGTGTGTGATGGGACGATTTGCAGGGAGATTCACTCTGTGTCTGACCCAGGGAATGTGTGATGGGCGGTGTAGAAGAACATTCACTCTGTGACTGATCCCGGGAGTGTGAGATGGGACCGTGTAGAGCAATAATCACTCTGTGTCTGACACCGGGAGTGTTTGATGGGACCGTGGAGAAGAATAATCACTCTGTGTCTGAACACGGGAGTGTTTGATGGGACAGTGTAGAGGAATAATCACTCTGTGTCTGACCCCGGCAGTGTTTGCTGGGACCGTGTAGAGGAATAATCACTCTGTCTGACCCCGGGAGTGTGTGTTGGGACGGTGCGGACGGAGATTCACTCTGTGTCTGACCCCGGGAGTGTTTCATTGGACCGTGTAGAGGAATAATCACTCTGTGTCTGACCCCGGGAGTGTTTCATGGGACCGTATAGAGGAATAATCACTCTGTGTCTGACCGCGGGAGAGTTTGATGGGGCCGTGTAGAGGAATAATCACTCTGTGTCTGACCACGGGAGTGTTTGATGGGACCGTGTAGAGGAATAATCACTCTGTGTCTGACCACGGGAGTGTTTCATGGGACCGGGTAGAGGAATAATCACTCTGTGTCTGACCCCGGGAGAGTTTGATGGGGCCGTGTAGAGGAATAATCACTCTGTGTCTGACCACGGGAGTGTTTGATGGGACCGTGTAGAGGAATAATCACTCTGTGTCTGACCCCGGGAGTGTGTGATGGGACCGTGTGGAGGGAGATTCACTCTGTGTCTGACCCCGGGAGTGTGTGATGGGCGGTGTAGAGGAATAATCACTCTGTGTCTGACACCGGGAGTTTGTGACGGGACGGTGTGGAGGGAGATTCACTCTGTGTCTGAAACCGGGAGTGTTTGCTGTGACCGTGTAGCGGAATAATCACTCTGTGTCTGACCCTGGGAGTGTTTCATGGGACCGTATAGAGGAATAATCACTCTGTGTCTGACCGCGGGAGAGTTTGATGGGGCCGTGTAGAGGAATAATCTCTCTGTGTCTGACCCCGGGAGTGTGTGATGCGACGGTGTGGAAGGAGATTCACACTGTGTCTGACACCGGCAGTGTTTGATGGGACCGTGTAGAGGAATAATCACTCTGTGTCTGACCCCGGAAGAGTTTGATGTGACCGTGTAGAGGAATAATGACTCTGTGTCAGACCCCGGGAGTGTTTGCTGTGACCGTGTAAAGGAATAATCTCTCTGTGTCTGACCACGGGACTGTTGGATGGTACCGTGTAGAGGAATAATCTCTCTGTGTCTGACCCCGGGAGTGTGTGATGGGACGGTGTGGATATAAATTCACTCTGTGTCTGACCCCGGGAGTGTTTGATGGGACGGTGTGGAGGGAGATTCAGTCTGTGTCTGACCAAGGGAGTGTGTGATGGGCGGTGTAGTGGAACATTCACTATGTGACTGATCCCGGGAGTGTGAGATGGGACCGTGTAGCGCAATAATCACTCTGTGTCTGATCCCGGGAGTGTTTGATGGGACCGTGGAGAAGAATAATCACTCCGTGTCTGAACACGGGAGTGTGTGATGGGACGGTGTGGAGGGAGATTCAGTCTGTGTCTGACCCCGGGAGTGTTTGATGGGACAGTGTAGAGGAATAATCCCTCTGTGTATGACACTGGGAGTGTGTGATGGGACGGTGTGGAGGGAGATTCACTCTGTGCCTGACCCCGGGAGAGTGCGATGGGCGGTGTAGAGGAATAATCACTCTGTGGCTGACCCGGGGAGTGTTTGCTTGGACCGTGTAGAGGAATAATCACTCTGTGTATGACCATGGGAGTGTGTGATGGGACCGTGTGGAGGGAGATTCACTCTGTGTCTGACCCCGGGAGTGTTTGCTGGGACCGTGTAAAGGAATAATCTCTCTGTGTCTGACCACGGGACTGTTTGATGGTACCGTGTAGAGTAATAATCTCTCTGTGTCTGACCCCGGGAGTGTGTGATGGGCGGTGTAGAGGAACATTCACTATGTGACTGATCCCGGGAGTATGAGATGGGACCGTGTAGAGCAATAATCACTCTGTGTCTGATCCCGGGAGTGTTTGATGGGACCGTGGAGAAGAATAATCACTCCGTGTCTGAACACGGGAGTGTGTGATGGGACGGTGTGGAGGGAGATTCACTCTGTGTCTGACACCGGGAGTGTTTGATGGGACCGTGTAGAGGAATAATCACTCTGTGTCTGACCCCGGAAGAGTTTGATGTGACCGTGTAGAGGAATAATGACTCTGTGTCTGACCCCGGGAGTGTGTGATGGGACGGTGAGGATTGAGTTTCACTCTGTGTCTGACCCCGGGAGTGTTTGATGGGACCGTGTAGAGGAATAATCACTCTGTGTCTGACCACGGGAGTGTGTGATGGGACGGTGTGGAGGGAGATTCACTCTGTGTCTGACCCCGGGAGAGTGTGATGGGCGGTGTAGAGGAATAATCACTCTGTGGCTGACCCCGGGAGTGTTTGATTGGACTGTGTAGAGGAATAATCACTCTGTGTCTGACCCCGGGAGTGTATGATGTGACGGTGTGGATATAAATTCACTCTGTGTCTGACCCCGGGAGTGTTTGATGGGACGGTGTGGAGGGAGATTCAGTCTGTGTCTGACCCAGGGAGTGTGTGATGGGCGGTGTAGAGGAACATTCACTATGTGACTGATCCCGGGAGTGCGAGATGGGACCGTGTAGAGCAATAATCACTCTGTGTCTGATCCCGGGAGTGTTTGATGGGACCGTGGAGAAGAATAATCACTCCGTGTCTGAACACGGGAGTGTGTGATGGGACGGTGTGGAGGGAGATTCACTCTGTGTCTGACCCCGGGAGTGTTTGATGGGACAGTGTAGAGGAATAATCCCTCTGTGTATGACCCTGGGAGTGTGTGATGGGACCGTGTGGAGGGAGATTCACTCTGTGTCAGACCCCGGGAGTGGGTGATGGGCGGTGTAGAGGAATAATCACTCTGTGTCTGACCCCGGAAGAGTTTGATGTGACCGTGTAGAGGAATAATGACTCTGTGTCTGACCCCGGGAGTGTTTGCTGGGACCGTGTAAAGGAATAATCTCTCTGTGTCTGACCACGGGACTGTTTGATGGTACCGTGTAGAGGAATAATCTCTCTGTGTCTGACCACGGGAGTGTGTGATGGGACGGTGAGGATTGAGTTTCACTCTGTGTCTGACCCCGGGAGTGTTTGATGGGACCGTGTAGAGGAATAATCACTCTGTGTCTGACCACGAGAGTGTGTGATGGGACGGTGTGGAGGGAGATTCACTCTGTGTCTGACCCCGGGAGTGTTTGATGGGACGGTGTGGAGGGAGATTCAGTCTGTGTCTGACCCAGGGAGTGTGTGATGGGCGGGGTAGAGGAACATTCACTATGTGACTGATCCCGGGAGTGTGAGATGGGACCGTGTAGAGCAATAATCACTCTGTGTCTGATCCCGGGATTGTTTGATGGGACCGTGGAGAAGAATAATCACTCCGTGCCTGAACACGGGAGTGTGTGATGGGACGGTGTGGAGGGAGATTCACTCTGTGTCTGACCCCGGGAGTGTTTGATGGGACAGTGTAGAGGAATAATCACTCTGTGTCTGACCCCGTGAGTGTGTGATGGGACGGTGTGGAGGGAGATTCACTCTGTGTCTGACCCCGCAGTGTTTGATGGGACCATGTTGAGGAATAATCCCTCTGTGTATGACCCTGGGAGTGTGTGATGGGACGGTGTGGAGGGAGAGTCACTCTGTGTCTGACCCCGGAAGAGTTTGATGTGACCGTGTAGAGGAATAATGACTCTGTGTCTGACCCCGGGAGTGTTTGCTGGGACCGTGTAAAGGAATAATCTCTCTGTGTCTGACCACGGGACTGTTTGATGGTACCGTGTAGAGGAATAATCTCTCTGTGTCTGACCACGGGAGTGTGTGATGGGACGGTGAGGATTGAGTTTCACTCTGTGTCTGACCCCGGGAGTGTTTGATGGGACCGTGTAGAGGAATAATCACTCTGTGTCTGACCACGGGAGTGTGTGATGGGACGGTGTGGAGGGAGATTCACTCTGTGTCTGACCCCGGGAGAGTGTGATGGGCGGTGTAGAGGAATAATCACTCTGTGGCTGACCCCGGGAGTGTTTGATTGGACCGTGTAGAGGAATAATCACTCTGTGTCTGACCCCGGGAGTGTATGATGGGACGGTGTGGATATAAATTCACTCTGTGTCTGACCCCGGGAGTGTTTGATGGGACGGTGTGGAGGGAGATTCAGTCTGTGTCTGACCCAGGGAGTGTGTGATGGGCGGGGTAGAGGAACATTCACTATGTGACTGATCCCGGGAGTGTGAGATGGGACCGTGTAGAGCAATAATCACTCTGTGTCTGATCCCGGGATTGTTTGATGGGACCGTGGAGAAGAATAATCACTCCGTGCCTGAACACGGGAGTGTGTGATGGGACGGTGTGGAGGGAGATTCACTCTGTGTCTGACCCCGGGAGTGTTTGATGGGACAGTGTAGAGGAATAATCACTCTGTGTCTGACCCCGTGAGTGTGTGATGGGACGGTGTGGAGGGAGATTCTCTCTGTGTCTGACCCCGCAGTGTTTGATGGGACCATGTTGAGGAATAATCCCTCTGTGTATGACCCTGGGAGTGTGTGATGGGACGGTGTGGAGGGAGAGTCACTCTGTGTCTGACCCCGGGGGTGTTTGATGGGACCGTGTAGAGGAATAATCACTCTGTGTCTGACACCGGGAGTTTGTGACGGGACGGTGTGGAGGGAGATTCACTCTGTGTCTGAACCCGGGAGTGTTTGCTGGGACGGTGCGGACGGAGATTCACTCTGTGTCTGACCCCGGGAGTGTTTCATGGGACCGTGTAGAGGAATAACCACTCTGTGTCTGGCACCCGTCAGCGTTTGATGGGAACGTTTAGAGGAATAATCACTCTGTGTCTGACCCCGGGAGAGTTTGCTGGGACCGTGTAGAGGAATAATCTCTCTGTGTCTGACCGCGGGACTGTTTGATGGTACCGTGTAGAAGAATAATCTCTCTGTGTCTGACCCCGGGAGTGTGTGATGGGACGGTGAGGATTGAGATTCACTCTGTGTCTGACCCCGGGAGTGTTTGATGGGACGTGAAGAGGAATAATCACTCTGTGGCTGACCACGGGAGTGTGTGATGGGACGGTGTGGAGGGAGATTCACTCTGTGTCTGACCCCGGGAGAGTGTGATGGGCGGTGTAGAGGAATAATCACTCTGTGGCTGACCCCGGGAGTGTTTGATTGGACCGAGTAGAGGAATAATCACTCTGTGTATGACCCCGGGAGTGTATGATGATACGGTGTGGATATAAATTCACTCTGTGTCTGACCCCGGGAGTGTTTGATGGGGCGGTGTGGAGGGAGATTCAGTCTGTGTCTGACCCCGGGAGTGTGTGATTGGACGATTTGCATGGCTATTCACTCTGTGTCTGACCACGGGAGTGTTTGATGGGACCGTGTAGAGGAACATTCACTCTGTGACTGATCCCGGGAGAGTTTGATGGTGCCGTGTAGAGGAATAATCACTCTGTGTCTGACCACGGGAGTCTTTGATGGGACCGTGTAGAGGAATAATCACTCTGTGTCTGACCCCGGGAGAGTGTGATGGGATGGCGTGGAGAGAGATTCACTCTGTGTCTGACCCCGGGAGTGTTTAATGCGACCGTGTAGAGGAATAATCACTCTGTGTCTGACCCCGGGAGAGTGTGATGCGACGGTGTGGAAGGAGATTCACACTGTGTCTGACACCGGGAGTGTTTGATGGGACCGTGTAGAGGAATAATCACTCTGTGTCTGACCCCGGAAGAGTTTGATGTGACCGTGTAGAGGAATAATGACTCTGTGTTTGACCCCGGGAGTGTTTGCTGGGACCGTGTAAAGGAATAATCTCTCTGTGTCTGACCACGGGACTGTTGGATGGTGCCGTGTAGAGGAATAATCTCTCTGTGTCTGACCCCGGGAGTGTGTGATGGGACGGTGAGGATTGAGTTTCACTCTGTGTCTGACCCCGGGAGTGTTTGATGGGACCGTGTAGAGGAATAATCACTCTGTGTCTGACCACGGGAGTGTGTGATGGGACGGTGTGGAGGGAGATTCACTCTGTGTCTGACCCCGGGAGAGTGTGATGGGCGGTGTAGAGGAATAATCACTCTGTGGCTGACCCCGGGAGTGTTTGATTGGACCGTGTAGAGGAATAATCACTCTGTGTCTGACCCCGGGAGTGTATGATGGGACGGTGTGGATATAAATTCACTCTGTGTCTGACCCCGGGAGTGTTTGATGGGACGGTGTGGAGGGAGATTCAGTCTGTGTCTGACCCAGGGAGTGTGTGATGGGCGGGGTAGAGGAACATTCACTATGTGACTGATCCCGGGAGTGTGAGATGGGACCGTGTAGAGCAATAATCACTCTGTGTCTGATCCCGGGATTGTTTGATGGGACCGTGGAGAAGAATAATCACTCCGTGCCTGAACACGGGAGTGTGTGATGGGACGGTGTGGAGGGAGATTCACTCTGTGTCTGACCCCGGGAGTGTTTGATGGGACAGTGTAGAGGAATAATCACTCTGTGTCTGACCCCGTGAGTGTGTGATGGGACGGTGTGGAGGGAGATTCTCTCTGTGTCTGACCCCGCAGTGTTTGATGGGACCATGTTGAGGAATAATCCCTCTGTGTATGACCCTGGGAGTGTGTGATGGGACGGTGTGGAGGGAGAGTCACTCTGTGTCTGACCCCGGGGGTGTTTGATGGGACCGTGTAGAGGAATAATCACTCTGTGTCTGACACCGGGAGTTTGTGACGGGACGGTGTGGAGGGAGATTCACTCTGTGTCTGAACCCGGGAGTGTTTGCTGGGACGGTGCGGACGGAGATTCACTCTGTGTCTGACCCCGGGAGTGTTTCATGGGACCGTGTAGAGGAATAACCACTCTGTGTCTGGCACCCGTCAGCGTTTGATGGGAACGTTTAGAGGAATAATCACTCTGTGTCTGACCCCGGGAGAGTTTGCTGGGACCGTGTAGAGGAATAATCTCTCTGTGTCTGACCGCGGGACTGTTTGATGGTACCCTGTAGAAGAATAATCTCTCTGTGTCTGACCCCGGGAGTGTGTGATGGGACGGTGAGGATTGAGATTCACTCTGTGTCTGACCCCGGGAGTGTTTGATGGGACCGTGAAGAGGAATAATCACTCTGTGGCTGACCACGGGAGTGTGTGATGGGACGGTGTGGAGGGAGATTCACTCTGTGTCTGACCCCGGGAGAGTGTGATGGGCGGTGTAGAGGAATAATCACTCTGTGGCTGACCCCGGGAGTGTTTGATTGGACCGAGTAGAGGAATAATCACTCTGTGTATGACCCCGGGAGTGTATGATGATACGGTGTGGATATAAATTCACTCTGTGTCTGACCCCGGGAGTGTTTGATGGGGCGGTGTGGAGGGATATTCAGTCTGTGTCTGACCCCGGGAGTGTGTGATTGGACGATTTGCATGGCTATTCACTCTGTGTCTGACCACGGGAGTGTTTGATGGGACCGTGTAGAGGAACATTCACTCTGTGACTGATCCCGGGAGAGTTTGATGGTGCCGTGTAGAGGAATAATCACTCTGTGTCTGACCACGGGAGTCTTTGATGGGACCGTGTAGAGGAATAATCACTCTGTGTCTGACCCCGGGAGAGTGTGATGGGATGGCGTGGAGAGAGATTCACTCTGTGTCTGACCCCGGGAGTGTTTAATGCGACCGTTTAGAGGAATAATCACTCTGTGTCTGACCCCGGGAGAGTGTGATGCGACGGTGTGGAAGGAGATTCACACTGTGTCTGACACCGGGAGTGTTTGATGGGACCGTGTAGAGGAATAATCACTCTGTGTCTGACCCCGGAAGAGTTTGATGTGACCGTGTAGAGGAATAATGACTCTGTGTTTGACCCCGGGAGTGTTTGCTGGGACCGTGTAAAGGAATAATCTCTCTGTGTCTGACCACGGGACTGTTGGATGGTGCCGTTTAGAGGAATAATCTCTCTGTGTCTGACCCCGGGAGTGTGTGATGGGACGGTGAGGATTGAGTTTCACTCTGTGTCTGACCCCGGGAGTGTTTGATGGGACCGTGTAGAGGAATAATCACTCTGTGTCTGACCACGGGAGTGTGTGATGGGACGGTGTGGAGGGAGATTCACTCTGTGTCTGACCCCGGGAGAGTGTGATGGGCGGTGTAGAGGAATAATCACTCTGTGGCTGACCCCGGGAGTGTTTGATTGGACCGTGTAGAGGAATAATCACTCTGTGTCTGACCCCGGGAGTGTATGATGGGACGGTGTGAATATAAATTCACTCTGTGTCTGACCCCGGGAGTGTTTGATGGGACGGTGTGGAGGGAGATTCAGTCTGTGTCTGACCCAGGGAGTTTGTGATGGGCGGTGTAGAGGAACATTCACTATGTGACTGATCCCGGGAGTGTGAGATGGGACCGTGTAGAGGAATAATCACTCTGTGTCTGACCACGGGAGTGTGTGATGGGACGGTGTGGAGGGAGATTCACTCTGTGTCTGACCCCGGGAGAGTGTGATGGGCGGTGTAGAGGAATAATCACTCTGTGGCTGACCCCGGGAGTGTTTGATTGGACCGTGTAGAGGAATAATCACTCTGTGTCTGACCCCGGGAGTGTATGATGGGACGGTGTGGATATAAATTCACTCTGTGTCTGACCCCGGGAGTGTTTGATGGGACGGTGTGGAGGGAGATTCAGTCTGTGTCTGACCCAGGGAGTGTGTGATGGGCGGGGTAGAGGAACATTCACTATGTGACTGATCCCGGGAGTGTGAGATGGGACCGTGTAGAGCAATAATCACTCTGTGTCTGATCCCGGGATTGTTTGATGGGACCGTGGAGAAGAATAATCACTCCGTGCCTGAACACGGGAGTGTGTGATGGGACGGTGTGGAGGGAGATTCACTCTGTGTCTGACCCCGCAGTGTTTGATGGGACCATGTTGAGGAATAATCCCTCTGTGTATGACCCTGGGAGTGTGTGATGGGACGGTGTGGAGGGAGAGTCAATCTGTGTCTGACCCCGGGGTTGTTTGATGGGACCGTGTAGAGGAATAATCACTCTGTGTCTGACACCGGGAGTTTGTGACGGGACGGTGTGGAGGGAGATTCACTCTGTGTCTGAACCCGGGAGTGTTTGCTGGGACGGTGCGGATGGAGATTCACTCTGTTTCTGACCCCGGGAGTGTTTCATGGGACCGTGTAGAGGAATAACCACTCTGTGTCTGGCACCCGTCAGCGTTTGATGGGAACGTTTAGAGGAATAATCACTCTGTGTCTGACCCCGGGAGAGTTTGCTGGGACCGTGTAGAGGAGTAATCTCTCTGTGTCTGACCGCGGGACTGTTTGATGGTACCGTGTAGAGGAATAATCTCTCTGTGTCTGACCCCGGGAGTGTGTGATGGGACGGTGAGGATTGAGATTCACTCTGTGTCTGACCCAGGGAGTGTTTGATGGGACCGTGAAGAGGAATAATCACTCTGTGGCTGACCACGGGAGTGTGTGATGGGACGGTGTGGAGGGAGATTCACTCTGTGTCTGACCCCGGGAGAGTGTGATGGGCGGTGTAGAGGAATAATCACTCTGTGGCTGACCCCGGGAGTGTTTGATTGGACCGAGTAGAGGAATAATCACTCTGTGTATGACCCCGGGAGTGTATGATGGGGCGGTGTGGAGGGAGATTCAGTCTGTGTCTGACCCCGGGAGTGTGTGATTGGACGATTTGCATGGCTATTCACTCTGTGTCTGACCACGGGAGTGTTTGATGGGACCGTGTAGAGGAACATTCACTCTGTGACTGATCCCGGGAGAGTTTGATGGTGCCGTGTAGAGGAATAATCACTCTGTGTCTGACCACGGGAGTCTTTGATGGGACCGTGTAGAGGAATAATCACTCTGTGTCTGACCCCGGGAGAGTGTGATGGGATGGCGTGGAGGGAGATTCACTCTGTGTCTGACCCCGGGAGTGTTTGATGCGACCGTGTAGAGGAATAATCACTCTGTGTCTGACCCCGGGAGAGTGTGATGCGACGGTGTGGAAGGAGATTCACACTGTGTCTGACACCGGGAGTGTTTGATGGGACCGTGTAGAGGAATAATCACTCTGTGTCTGACCCCGGAAGAGTTTGATGTGACCGTGTAGAGGAATAATGACTCTGTGTTTGACCCCGGGAGTGTTTGCTGGGACCGTGTAAAGGAATAATCTCTCTGTGTCTGACCACGGGACTGTTGGATGGTGCCGTGTAGAGGAATAATCTCTCTGTGTCTGACCCCGGGAGCGTGTGATGGGACGGTGAGGATTGAGTTTCACTCTGTGTCTGACCCCGGGAGTGTTTGATGGGACCGTGTAGAGGAATAATCACTCTGTGTCTGACCACGGGAGTGTGTGATGGGACGGTGTGGAGGGAGATTCACTCTGTGTCTGACCCCGGGAGAGTGTGATGGGCGGTGTAGAGGAATAATCACTCTGTGGCTGACCCCGGGAGTGTTTGATTGGACCGTGTAGAGGAATAATCACTCTGTGTCTGACCCCGGGAGTGTATGATGGGACGGTGTGAATATAAATTCACTCTGTGTCTGACCCCGGGAGTGTTTGATGGGACGGTGTGGAGGGAGATTCAGTCTGTGTCTGACCCAGGGAGTTTGTGATGGGCGGTGTAGAGGAACATTCACTATTTGACTGATCCCGGGATTGTGAGATGGGACCGTGTAGAGCAATAATCACACTGTGTCTGATCCTGGGAGTGTTTGATGGGTCCGTGGAGAAGAATAATCACTCCGTGTCTGAACACGGGAGTGTGTGATGGGACGGTGTGGAGGGAGATTCACTCTGTGTCTGACCCCGGGAGTGTTTGATGTGACAGTGTAGAGGAATAATCCCTCTGTGTATGAAACCTGGGAGTGTGTGATGGGAAAGTGTGGAGGGAGATTCACTCTGTGTCAGACCCCGGGAGTGGGTGATGGGCGGTGTAGAGGAATAATCACTCTTTGTCTGACCCCGGAAGAGTTTGATGTGACCGTGTAGAGGAATAATGACTCTGAGTCTGACCGCGGGAGTGTTTGCTGGGACCGTGTAAAGGAATAATTTCTCTGTGTCTGACCACGGGACTGATTGATGGTACCGTGTAGAGGAATAATCTCTCTGTGTCTGACCCCGGGATTGTGTGATGGGACGGTGAGGATTGAGTTTCACTCTGTGTCTGACCCCGGGAGTGTTTGATGGGACCGTGTAGAGGAATAATCACTCTGTGTCTGACCACGGGAGTGTGTGATGGGTCGGTGTGGAGGGAGATTCACTCTGTGTCTGACCCCGGGAGAGTGTGATGGGCGGTGTAGAGGAATAATCACTCTGTGGCTGACCCCGGGAGTGTTTGATTGGACCGTGTAGAGGAATAATCACTCTGTGTCTGACGCCGGTAGTGTATGATGTGACGGTGTGGAGGGAGATTCACTCTGTGTCTGACCCCGGCAGTGTTTGATGGGACCGTGTTGAGGAATAATCCCTCTGTGTATGACCCTGGGATTGTGTGATGGGACCGTGTGGAGGGAGATTCACTCTGTGTCTGACCCCGGGAGTGGGTGATGGGCGGTGTAGAGGAATAATCACTCTGTGTCTGACACCGGGAGTTTGTGACGGGACGGTGTGGAGGGAGATTCACTCTGTGTCTGACACCGGGAGTGTTTGCTGGGACGGTGCGGACGGAGATTCACTCTGTGTCTGACCCCGGGAGTGTTTCATGGGACCGTGTAGAGGAATAATCACTCTGTGTCTGACACCCGGCAGCGTTTGATGGGAACGGGTAGAGGAATAATCTCTGTGTGTCTGACCGCGGGACTGTTTGATGGTACCGTGTAGAGGAATAATCTCTCTGTATCTGACCCCGGGAGTGTGTGATGGGACTGTGAGGATTGAGATTCACTCTGTGTCTGATCCCGGGAGTGTTTGATGGGACCGTGGAGAAGAATAATCACTCCGTGTCTGAACACGGGAGTGTGTGATGGGACGGTGTGGAGGGAGATTCACTCTGTGTCTGACCCCGGGAGTGTTTGATGGGACAGTGTAGAGGAATAATCACTCTGTGTCTGACCCCGGGAGTGTGTGATGGGACGGTGTGGAGGGAGATTCACTCTGTGTCTGACCCCGGCAGTGTTTGATGGGACCGTGTTGAGGAATAATCACTCTGTGTCTGACACCGGGAGTTCGTGACGGGACGGTGTGGAGGGAGATTCAATCTGTGTCTGAACCCGAGAGAGTTTGCTGGGACGGTGCGGACGGAGATTCACTCTGTGTCTGACCCCGGGAGTGTTTCATGGGACCGTGTAGAGGAATAATCACTCTGTGTCTGACACCCGTCAGCGTTTGATGGGAACGGGTAGAGGAATAATCACTCTGTGTCTGACCCCGGGAGAGTTTGCTGGGACCGTGTAGAGGAATAATCTCTCTGTGTCTGACCGCGGGACTGTTTGATGGTACCGAGTAGAGGAATAATCACTCTGTGTCTGACCACGGGAGTGTGTGATGGGACGGTGTGGAGGGAGATTCACTCTGTGTCTGACCCCGGGAGAGTGTGATGGGCGGTGTAGAGGAATGATCACTCTGTGTCTGACCCCGGGAGTGTATGATGGTACGGTGTGGATATAAATTCACTCTGTGTCTGACCCCGGGAGTGTTTGATGGGACGGTGTGGAGGGAGATTCAGTCTGTGTCTGACCACGGGAGTGTGTGATTGGACGATTTGCAGGGAGATTCACTCTGTGTCTGACCCCGGGAGTGTTTGATGGGACCGTGTAGAGGAATAATCACTCTGTGTCTGACCACGGGAGTGTGTGATGGGACGGTGTGGAGGGAGATTCACTCTGTGTCTGACCCCGGGAGTGTGTGATGGGACGGTGTGGAGGGAGATTCACTCTGTGCCTGACCCCGGCAGTGTTTGATGGGACCGTTTTGAGGAATAATCCCTCTGTGTATGACCCTGGGAGTGTGTGATGGGACCGTGTGGAAGGAGATTCACTCTGTGTCTGACCCCGGGAGTGGGTGATGGGCGGTGTAGAGGAATAATCACTCTGTGTCTGACACGGAGAGTTTGTGACGGGACGGTGTGGAGGGAGATTCAATCTGTGTTTGAACCCGGGAGAGTTTGCTGGGACGGTGCGGACGGAGATTCACTCTGTGTCTGACCCCGGGAGTGTTTCATGGGACCGTGTAGAGGAATAATCACTCTGTGTCTGACACCCGTCAGCGTGTGATGGGAACGGGTAGAGGAATAATCACTCTGTGTCTGACCCCGGGAGAGTTTGCTGGGACCGTGTAGAGGAATAATCTCTCTGTGTCTGACCGCGGGACTGTTTGATGGTACCGTGTAGAGGAATAATCTCTCTGTGTCTGACCCCGGGAGTGTGTGATGGGTCGGTGAGGATTGAGATTCACTCTGTGTCTGACCCCGGGAGTGTTTGATGGGACCGTGTAGAGGAATAATCACTCTGTGTCTGACCACGGGAGTGTGTGATGGGACGGTGTGGAGGGAGATTCACTCTGTGTCTGACCCCGGGAGAGTGTGATGGGCGGTGTAGAGGAATGATCACTATGTGGCTGACCCCGGGAGTGTTTGATTGGACCGAGTAGAGGAATAATCACTCTGTGTCTGATCCCGGGAGTGTATGATGGTACGGTGTGGATATAAATTCACTCTGTGTCTGACCCCGGGAGTGTTTGATGGGACTGTGTGGAGGGAGATTCAGTCTGTGTCTGACCACGGGAGTGTGTGATTGGACGATTTGCAGGGAGATTCACTCTGTGTCTGACCCAGGGAGTGTGTGATGGGCGGTGTAGAGGAACATTCACTCTGTGACTGATCCCGGGAGTGTGAGATGGGACCGTGTAGAGCAATAATCACTCAGTGTCTGACCCCGGGAGTGTTTGATGGGACCGTGGAGAAGAATAATCACTCTGTGTCTGAACACGGGATTGTGTGATGGGACGGTGTGGAGGGAGATTCACTCTGTGTCTGACCCCGGGAGTGTTTGATGGGACAGTGTAGAGGAATAATCACTCTGTTTCTGACCCCTAGAGTGTTTCATGGGACCGTGTAGAGGAATAATCACTCTGTGTCTGACCCGGGAGAGTTTGATGGGGCCGTGTGGAGGGGGATTCACTCTGTGTCTGACCACGGGAGTGTGTGATGGGCGGTGTAGAGGAATAATCACTCTGTCTGACCCCGGGAGTTTGTGTTGTGACGGTGCTGACGGAGATTCACTCTGTGTCTGACCCGGGGAGTGTTTCATGGGACCGTGTAGAGGAATAATCACTCTGTGTCTGACCCCGGGAGAGTTTGATGGGGCCGTGTAGAGGAATAATCACTCTGTGTCTGACCACGGGAGTGTTTGATGGGACCGTGTAGAGGAATAATCACTCTGTGTCTGACCCCGGGAGAGTGTGATGGGACGGTGTGGAAGGAGATTCACACTGTGTCTGACACCGGGAGTGTTTGATGGGACCGTGGAGAAGAATAATCACTCCGTGTCTGAACACGGGAGTGTGTGATGGGACGGTGTGGAGGGAGATTCACTCTGTGTCTGACCCCGGGAGAGTGTGATTGGCGGTGTAGAGGAATAATCACTCTGTGTCTGACCCCGGGAGAGTGTGATGCGACGGTGTGGAAGGAGATTCACACTGTGTCTGACCACGGGAGTGTGTGATGGGACGGTGTGGAGGGAGATTCACTCAGTGTCTGACCCCGGGAGAGTGTGATGGGCGGTGTAGAGGAATAATCACTCTGTGGCTGACCCCGGGAGTGTTTGATTGGACTGTGTAGAGGAATAATCACTCTGTGTCTGACCCCGGGAGTGTATGATGGGACGGTGTGGATATAAATTCACTCTGTGTCTGACCCCGGGAGTGTTTGATGGGACGGTGTGGAGGGAGATTCAGTCTGTGTCTGACCCAGGGAGTGTGTGATGGGCGGTGTCGAGGAACATTCACTATGTGACTGATCCCGGGAGTGTGAGATGGGACCGTGTAGAGCAATAATCACTCTGTGTCTGATCCCGGGAGTGTTTGATGGGACCGTGGAGAAGAATAATCACTCCGTGTCTGAACACGGGAGTGTGTGATGGGACGGTGTGGAGGGAGATTCACTCTGTGTCTGACCCCGGGAGTGTTTGATGGGACAGTGTAGAGGAATAATCCCTCTGTGTATGACCCTGGGAGTGTGTGATGGGACCGTGTGGAGGGAGATTCACTCTGTGTCAGACCCCGGGAGTGGGTGATGGGCGGTGTAGAGGAATAATCACTCTGTGTCTGACCCCGGAAGAGTTTGATGTGACCGTGTAGAGGAATAATGACTCTGTGTCTGACCCCGGGAGTGTTTGCTGGGACCGTGTAAAGGAATAATCTCTCTGTGTCTGACCACGGGACTGTTTGATGGTACCGTGTAGAGGAATAATCTCTCTGTGTCTGACCCCGGGAGTGTGTGATGGGACGGTGAGGATTGAGTTTCACTCTGTGTCTGACCCCGGGAGTGTTTGATGGGACCGTGTAGAGGAATAATCACTCTGTGTCTGACCACGGGAGTGTGTGATGGGACGGTGTGGAGGGAGATTCACTCAGTGTCTGACCCCGGGAGAGTGTGATGGGCGGTGTAGAGGAATAATCACTCTGTGGCTGACCCCGGGAGTGATTGATTGGACCGTGTAGAGGAATAATCACTCTGTGTCTGACCCCGGGAGTGTATGATGGTACGGTGTGGATATAAATTCACTCTGTGTCTGACCCCGGGAGTGTTTGATGGGACGGTGTGGAGGGAGATTCAGTCTGTGTCTGACCCAGGGAGTGTGTGATGGGCGGTGTCGAGGAACATTCACTATGTGACTGATCCCGGGAGTGTGAGATGGGACCGTGTAGAGCAATAATCACTCTGTGTCTGATCCCGGGAGTGTTTGATGGGACCGTGGAGAAGAATAATCACTCCGTGTCTGAACACGGGAGTGTGTGATGGGACGGTGTGGAGGGAGATTCACTCTGTGTCTGACCCCGGGAGTGTTTGATGGGACAGTGTAGAGGAATAATCCCTCTGTGTATGACCCTGGGAGTGTGTGATGGGACCGTGTGGAGGGAGATTCACTCTGTGTCAGACCCCGGGAGTGGGTGATGGGCGGTGTAGAGGAATAATCACTCTGTGTCTGACCCCGGAAGAGTTTGATGTGACCGTGTAGAGGAATAATGACTCTGTGTCTGACCCCGGGAGTGTTTGCTGGGACCGTGTAAAGGAATAATCTATCTGTGTCTGACCACGGGACTGTTTGATGGTACCGTGTAGAGGAATAATCTCTCTGTGTCTGACCCCGGGAGTGTGTGATGGGACGGTGAGGATTGAGTTTCACTCTGTGTCTGACCCCGGGAGTGTTTGATGGGACCGTGTAGAGGAATAATCACTCTGTGTCTGACCACGGGAGTGTGTGATGGGACGGTGTGGAGGGAGATTCACTCAGTGTCTGACCCCGGGAGAGTGTGATGGGCGGTGTAGAGGAATAATCACTCTGTGGCTGACCCCGGGAGTGATTGATTGGACCGTGTAGAGGAATAATCACTCTGTGTCTGACCCCGGGAGTGTATGATGGGACGGTGTGGATATAAATTCACTCTGTGTCTGACCCCGGGAGTGTTTGATGGGACGGTGAACACGGAGATTCAGTCTGTGTCTGACCCAGGGAGTGTGTGATGGGCGGGGTAGAGGAACATTCACTATGTGACTGATCCCGGGAGTGTGAGATGGGATCGTGTAGAGCAATAATCACTCTGTGTCTGATCCCGGGATTGTTTGATGGGACCGTGGAGAAGAATAATCACTCCGTGCCTGAACACGGGAGTGTGTGATGGGACGGTGTGGAGGGAGATTCACTCTGTGTCTGACCCCGGGAGTGTTTGATGGGACAGTGTAGAGGAATAATCACTCTGTGTCTGACCCCGTGAGTGTGTGATGGGACGGTGTGGAGGGAGATTCACTCTGTGTCTGACCCCGCAGTGTTTGATGGGACCATGTTGAGGAATAATCCCTCTGTGTATGACCCTGGGAGTGTGTGATGGGACGGTGTGGAGGGAGAGTCACTCTGTGTCTGACCCCGGGGGTGTTTGATGGGACCGTGTAGAGGAATAATCACTCTGTGTCTGACACCGGGAGTTTGTGACGGGACGGTGTGGAGGGAGATTCACTCTGTGTCTGAACCCGGGAGTGTTTGCTGGGACGGTGCGGACGGAGATTCACTCTGTGTCTGACCCCGGGAGTGTTTCATGGGACCGTGTAGAGGAATAACCACTCTGTGTCTGGCACCCGTCAGCGTTTGATGGGAACGTTTAGAGGAATAATCACTCTGTGTCTGACCCCGGGAGAGTTTGCTGGGACCGTGTAGAGGAGTAATCTCTCTGTGTCTGACCGCGGGACTGTTTGATGGTACCGTGTAGAGGAATAATCTCTCTGTGTCTGACCGCGGGAGTGTGTGATGGGACGGTGAGGATTGAGATTCACTCTGTGTCTGACCCCGGGAGTGTTTGATGGGACCGTGAAGAGGAATAATCACTCTGTGGCTGACCACGGGAGTGTGTGATGGGACGGTGTGGAGGGAGATTCACTCTGTGTCTGACCCCGGGAGAGTGTGATGGGCGGTGTAGAGGAATAATCACTCTGTGGCTGACCCCGGGAGTGTTTGATTGGACCGAGTAGAGGAATAATCACTCTGTGTATGACCCCGGGAGTGTATGATGATACGGTGTGGATATAAATTCACTCTGTGTCTGACCCCGGGAGTGTTTGATGGGGCGGTGTGGAGGGAGATTCAGTCTGTGTCTGACCCCGGGAGTGTGTGATTGGACGATTTGCAGGGCTATTCACTCTGTGTCTGACCCAGGCAGTGTGTGATGGGCGGTGTAGAGGAACATTCACTCTGTGACTGATCCCGGGAGTGTGAGATGGGACCGTGTAGAGCAATAATCACTCTGTGTCTGACCCCGGGAGTGTTTGATGGGACCGTGGAGAAGAATAATCACTCTGTGTATGAACACGGGAGTGTGTGATGTGACGGTGTGGAGGGAGGTTCACTCTGTGTCTGACCCCGGCAGTGTTTGCTGGGACCGTGTGAGGAATAATCACTCTGTCTGACCCCGGGAGTGTGTGTTGGGACGGTGCGGACGGAGATTCACTCTGTGTCTGACCCCTAGAGTGTTTCATGGGACCGTGTAGAGGAATAATCACTGAGTCTGACCCGGGAGAGTTTGATGGGGCCGTGTGGAGGGGGATTCACTCTGTGTCTGACCACGGGAGTGTGTGATGGGCGGTGAAGAGGAATAATCACTCTGTGTCTGACACCGGGAGTTTGTGTTGGGAAGGTGCGGACGGAGATTCACTCTGTGTCTGACCCCGGTAGTGTTTCATGGGACCGTGTAGAGGAATAATCACTCTGTGTCTGACCCCGGGAGAGTTTGATGGGGCCGTGTAGAGGAATAATCACTCTGTGTCTGACCACGGGAGTGTTTGATGGGACCGTGTAGAGGAATAATCACTCTGTGTCTGACCCCGGGAGAGTTTGATGGTGCCGTGTAGAGGAATAATCACTCTGTGTCTGACCACGGGAGTCTTTGATGGGACCGTGTAGAGGAATAATCACTCTGTGTCTGACCCCGGGAGAGTGTGATGGGATGGCGTGGAGGGAGATTCACTCTGTGTCTGACCCCGGGAGTGTTTGATGCGACCGTGTAGAGGAATAATCACTCTGTGTCTGACCCCGGGAGAGTGTGATGCGACGGTGTGGAAGGAGATTCACACTGTGTCTGACACTGGGAGTGTTTGATGGGACCGTGTAGAGGAATAATCACTCTGTGTCTGACGCCGGAAGAGTTTGATGTGACCGTGTAGAGGAATAATGACTCTGTGTTTGACCCCGGGAGTGTTTGCAGGGACCGTGTAAAGGAATAATCTCTCTGTGTCTGACCACGGGACTGTTGGATGGTGCCGTGTAGAGGAATAATCTCTCTGTGTCTGACCCCGGGAGCGTGTGATGGGACGGTGAGGATTGAGTTTCACTCTGTGTCTGACCCCGGGAGTGTTTGATGGGACCGTGTAGAGGAATAATCAGTCTGTGTCTGACCACGGGAGTGTGTGATGGGACGGTGTGGAGGGAGATTCACTCTGTGTCTGACCCCGGGAGAGTGTGATGGGCGGTGTAGAGGAATAATCACTCTGTGGCTGACCCCGGGAGTGTTTGATTGGACCGTGTAGAGGAATAATCACTCTGTGACTGACCCCGGGAGTGTGTGATGGGACGGTGTGGAGGGAGATTCACTCTGTGTCTGACCCCGGGAGTGTATGATGGGACGGTGTGAATATAAATTCACTCTGTGTCTGACCCCGGGAGTGTTTGATGGGACGGTGTGGAGGGAGATTCAGTCTGTGTCTGACCCAGGGAGTTTGTGATGGGCGGTGTAGAGGAACATTCACTATGTGACTGATCCCGGGAGTGTGAGATGGGACCGTGTAGAGCAATAATCACACTGTGTCTGATCCTGGGAGTGTTTGATGGGTCCGTGGAGAAGAATAATCACTCCGTGTCTGAACACGGGAGTGTGTGATGGGACGGTGTGGAGGGAGATTCACTCTGTGTCTGACCCCGGGAGTGTTTGATGGGACAGTGTAGAGGAATAATCCCTCTGTGTATGAAACCTGGGAGTGTGTGATGGGAAAGTGTGGAGGGAGATTCACTCTGTGTCAGACCCCGGGAGTGGGTGATGGGCGGTGTAGAGGAATAATCACTCTGTGTCTGACCCCGGAAGAGTTTGATGTGACCGTGTAGAGGAATAATGACTCTGAGTCTGACCCCGGGAGTGTTTGCTGGGACCGTGTAAAGGAATAATTTCTCTCTGTCTGACCACGGGACTGATTGATGGTACCGTGTAGAGGAATAATCTCTCTGTGTCTGACCCCGGGATTGTGTGATGGGACGGTGAGGATTGAGTTTCACTCTGTGTCTGATCCCGGGAGTGTTTGATGGGTCCGTGGAGAAGAATAATCACTCCGTGTCTGAACACGGGAGTGTGTGATGGGACCGTGTGGAGGGAGATTCACTCTGTGTCAGACCCCGGGAGTGGGTGATGGGCGGTGTAGAGGAATAATCACTCTGTGTCTGACCCCGGAAGAGTTTGATGTGACCGTATAGAGGAATAATGTCTCTGTGTCTGACCCCGGGAGTGTTTGCTGGGACCGTGTAAAGGAATAATCTCTCTGTGTCTGACCACGGGACTGTTTGATGGTACCATGTAGAGGAATAATCTCTCTGTGTCTGACCCCGGGAGTGTGTGATGGGACGGTGAGGATTGAGTTTCACTCTGTGTCTGACCCCGGGAGTGTTTGATGGGACCGTGTAGAGGAATAATCACTCTGTGTCTGACCACGGGAGTGTGTGATGGGACGGTGTGGAGGGAGATTCACTCTGTGTCTGACCCCGGGAGTGTTTGATTGGACCGTGTAGAGGAATAATCACTCTTTGTCTGACCCCGGGAGTGTATGATGGGACGGTGTGGATATAAATTCACTCTGTGTCTGACCCCGGGAGTGATTGATGGGACGGTGTGGAGGGAGATTCAGTCTGTGTCTGACCCAGGGAGTGTGTGATGGGCGGTGCAGAGGAACATTCACTATGTGACTGATCCCGGGAGTGAGAGATGGGACCGTGTAGAGCAATAATCACTCCGTGTCTGAACACGGGAGTGTGTGATGGGACGGAGTGGAGGGAGATTCACTCTGTGTCTGACCCCGGGAGTGTGTGATGGGACGGTGAGGATTGAGTTTCACTCTGTGTCTGACCCCGGGAGTGTTTGATGCGACCGTGTAGAGGAATAATCACTCTGTGTCTGACCCCGGGAGAGTGTGATGCGACGGTGTGGAAGGAGATTCACACTGTGTCTGACACTGGGAGTGTTTGATGGGACCGTGTAGAGGAATAATCACTCTGTGTCTGACGCCGGAAGAGTTTGATGTGACCGTGTAGAGGAATAATGACTCTGTGTTTGACCCCGGGAGTGTTTGCTGGGACCGTGTAAAGGAATAATCTCTCTGTGTCTGACCACGGGACTGTTGGATGGTGCCGTGTAGAGGAATAATCTCTCTGTGTCTGACCCCGGGAGCGTGTGATGGGACGGTGAGGATTGAGTTTCACTCTGTGTCTGACCCCGGGTGTGTTTGATGGGACCGTGTAGAGGAATAATCAGTCTGTGACTGACCACGGGAGTGTGCGATGGGACGGTGTGGAGGGAGATTCACTCTGTGTCTGACCCCGGGAGAGTCTGATGGGCGGTGTAGAGGAATAATCACTCTGTGGCTGACCCCGGGAGTGTTTGATTGGACCGTGTAGAGGAATAATCACTCTGTGTCTGACCCCGGGAGTGTGTGATGGGGCGGTGTGGAGGGAGATTCACTCTGTGTCTGACCCCGGGAGTGTATGATGGGACGGTGTGAATATAAATTCACTCTGTGTCTGACCCCGGGAGTGTTTGATGGGACGGTGTGGAGGGAGATTCAGTCTGTGTCTGACCCAGGGAGTTTGTGATGGGCGGTGTAGAGGAACATTCACTATGTGACTGATCCCGGGAGAGTGAGATGGGACCGTGTAGAGCAATAATCACACTGTGTCTGATCCTGGGAGTGTTTGATGGGTCCGTGGAGAAGAATAATCACTCCGTGTCTGAACACGGGAGTGTGTGATGGGACGGTGTGGAGGGAGATTCACTCTGTGTCTGACCCCGGGAGTGTTTGATGGGACAGTGTAGAGGAATAATCCCTCTGTGTATGAAACCTGGGAGTGTGTGATGGGAAAGTGTGGAGGGAGATTCACTCTGTGTCAGACCCCGGGAGTGGGTGATGGGCGGTGTAGAGGAATAATCACTCTGTGTCTGACCCCGGAAGAGTTTGATGTGACCGTGTAGAGGAATAATGACTCTGAGTCTGACCCCGGGAGTGTTTGCTGGGACCGTGTAAAGGAATAATTTCTCTCTGTCTGACCACGGGACTGATTGATGGTACCGTGTAGAGGAATAATCTCTCTGTGTCTGACCCCGGGATTGTGTGATGGGACGGTGAGGATTGAGTTTCACTCTGTGTCTGATCCCGGGAGTGTTTGATGGGTCCGTGGAGAAGAATAATCACTCCGTGTCTGAACACGGGAGTGTGTGATGGGACCGTGTGGTGGGAGATTCACTCTGTGTCAGACCCCGGGAGTGGGTGATGGGCGGTGTAGAGGAATAATCACTCTGTGTCTGACCCCGGGAGTGTTTGATGGGACCGTGTAGAGGAATAATCACTCTGTGTCTGACCACGGGAGTGTGTGATGGGACGGTGTGGAGGGAGATTCACTCTGTGTCTGACCCCGGGAGTGTTTGATTGGACCGTGTAGAGGAATAATCACTCTTTGTCTGACCCCGGGAGTGTATGATGGGACGGTGTGGATATAAATTCACTCTGTGTCTGACCCCGGGAGTGATTGATGGGACGGTGTGGAGGGAGATTCAGTCTGTGTCTGACCCAGGGAGTGTGTGATGGGCGGTGCAGAGGAACATTCACTATGTGACTGATCCCGGGAGTGTGAGATGGGACCGTGTAGAGCAATAATCACTCTGTGTCTGATCCCGGGAGTGTTTGATGGGACCGTGGAGAAGAATAATCACTCCGTGTCTGAACACGGGAGTGTGTGATGGGACGGAGTGGAGGGAGATTCACTCTGTGTCTGACCCCGGGAGTGTGTGATGGGACGGTGAGGATTGAGTTTCACTCTGTGTCTGACCCCGGGAGTGTTTGATGGGACCGTGTAGAGGAATAATCACTCTGTGTCTGACCACGGGAGTGTGTGATGGGACGGTGTGGAGGGAGATTCACTCTGTGTCTGACCCCGGAAGAGTGTGATGGGCGGTGTAGAGGAATAATCACTCTGTGGTTGACCCCGGGAGTGTTTGATTGGACCGTGTAGAGGAATAATCACTCTGTGTCTGACCCCGGGAGTGTATGATGGGACGGTGTGGATATAAATTCACTCTGTGTCTGACCCCGGGAGTGATTGATGGGACGTTGTGGAGGGAGATTCAGTCTGTGTCTGACCCAGGGAGTGTGTGATGGGCGGTGTAGAGGAACATTCACTATGTGACTGATCCCGGGAGTGTGAGATGGGACCGTGTAGAGCAATAATCACTCTGTGTCTGATCCCGGGAGTGTTTGATGGGACCGTGGAGAAGAATAATCACACCGTGTCTGAACACGGGAGTGTGTGATGGGACGGAGTGGAGGGAGATTCACTCTGTGTCTGACCCCGGGAGTGTTTGATGGGACAGTGTAGAGGAATAATCACTCTGTGTCTGACCCCGGGAGTGTGTGATGGGACGGTGTGGAGGGAGATTCACTCTGTGTCTGACCCCGGCAGTGTTTGCTGGGACCGTTTTGAGGAATAATAACTCTGTGTCTGACACCCGGCAGCGTTTGATGGGAACGGGTAGAGGAATAATCTCTCTGTGTCTGACCGCGGGACTGTTTGATGGTATCGTGTAGAGGAATAATCTCTCTGTGTCTGACCCCGGGAGTGTGTGATGGGACGGTGAGGATTGAGATTCACTCTGTGTCTGATCCCGGGAGTGTTTGATGGGACAGTGTAGAGGAATAATCACTCTGTGTCTGACCCCGGGAGTGTGTGATGGGACGGTGTGGAGGGAGATTCAATCTGTGTCTGAACCCGGGAGAGTTTGCTGGGACGGTGCGGACGGAGAGTCACTCTGTGTCTGACCCCGGGAGTGTTTCATGGGACCGTGTAGAGGAATAATCACTCTGTGTCTGACACCCGTCAGCGTGTGATGGGAACGGGTAGAGGAATAATCACTCTGTGTCTGACCCCGGGAGAGTTTGCTGGGACCGTGTAGAGGAATAATCTCTCTGTGTCTGACCGCGGGACTGTTTGATGGTACCGTGTAGAGGAATAATCTCTCTGTGTCTGACCCCGGGAGTGTGTGATGGGTCGGTGAGGATTGAGATTCACTCTGTGTCTGACCCCGGGAGTGTTTGATGGGACCGTGAAGAGGAATAATCACTCTGTGTCTGACCACGGGAGTGTGTGATGGGACGGTGTGGAGGGAGATTCACTCTGTGTCTGACCCCGGGAGAGTGTGATGGGCGGTGTAGAGGAATGATCACTATGTGGCTGACCCCGGGAGTGTTTGATTGGACCGAGTAGAGGAATAATCACTCTGTGTCTGATCCCGGGAGTGTATGATGGTACGGTGTGGATATAAATTCACTCTGTGTCTGACCCCGGGAGTGTTTGATGGGACTGTGTGGAGGGAGATTCAGTCTGTGTCTGACCACGGGAGTATGTGATTGGACGATTTGCAGGGAGATTCACTCTGTGTCTGACCCAGGGAGTGTGTGATGGGCGGTGTAGAGGAACATTCACTCTGTGACTGATCCCGGGAGTGTGAGATGGGACCGTGTAGAACAATAATCACTCTGTGTCTGACCCCGGGAGTGTTTGATGGGACCGTGGAGAAGAATAATCACTCTGTGTCTGAACACGGGATTGTGTGATGGGACGGTGTGGAGGGAGATTCACTCTGTGTCTGACCCCGGGAGTGTTTGATGGGACAGTGTAGAGGAATAATCACTCTGTGTCTGAACACGGGAGTGTGTGATGGGACCGTGTAGAGGAATAATCACTCTGTCTGATCCCGGGAGTGTGTGTTCGGACGGTGGGAACGGAGATTCACTCTGTTTCTGAGCCCTAGAGTGTTTCATGGGACCGTGTAGAGGAATAATCACTCTGTGTCTGACCCGGGAGAGTTTGATGGGGCCGTGTGGAGGGGGATTCACTCTGTGTCTGACCCCGGGAGTGTTTCATGGGACCGTGTAGAGGAATAATCACTCTGTGTCTGACCCCGGGAGAGTTTGATGGGGCCGTGTAGAGGAATAATCACTCTGTGTCTGACCACGGGAGTGTTTGATGGGACCGTGTAGAGGAATAATCACTCTGTGTCTGACCACGGGAGAGTGTGATGGGACGGTGTGGAAGGAGATTCACACAGTGTCTGACACCGGGAGTGTTTGATGGGACCGTGGAGAAGAATAATCACTCCGTGTCTGAACACGGGAGTGTGTGATGGGACGGTGTGGAGGGAGATTCACTCTGTGTCTGACCCCGTGAGAGTGTGATTGGCGGTGTAGAGGAATAATCACTCTGTGTCTGACCCCGGGAGAGTGTGATGCGACGGTGTGGAAGGAGATTCACACTGTGTCTGACACCGGGAGTGTTTGATGGGACCGTGTAGAGGAATAATCACTCTGTGTCTGACCCCGGAAGAGTTTGATGTGACCGTGTAGAGGAATAATGACTCTGTGTCTGACCCCGGGAGTGTGTGATGGGACGGTGAGGATTGAGTTTCACTCTGTGTCTGACCCCCGGGAGTGTTTGATGGGACCGTGTAGAGGAATAATCACTCTGTGTCTGACCACGGGCGTGTGTGATGGGACGGTGTGGAGGGAGATTCACTCTGTGTCTGACCCCGGGAGAGTGTGATGGGCGGTGTAGAGGAATAATCACTCTGTGGCTGACCCCGGGAGTGTTTGATTGGACTGTGTAGAGGAATAATCACTCTGTGTCTGACCCCGGGAGTGTATGATGGGACGGTGTGGATATAAATTCACTCTGTGTCTGACCCCGGGAGTGTTTGATGGGACGGTGTGGAGGGAGATTCAGTCTGTGTCTGACCCAGGGAGTGTGTGATGGGCGGTGTCGAGGAACATTCACTATGTGACTGATCCCGGGAGTGTGAGATGGGACCGTGTAGAGCAATAATCACTCTGTGTCTGATCCCGGGAGTGTTTGATGGGACCGTGGAGAAGAATAATCACTCCGTGTCTGAACACGGGAGTGTGTGATGGGACGGTGTGGAGCGAGATTCACTCTGTGTCTGACCCCGGGAGTGTTTGATGGGACAGTGTAGAGGAATAATCCCTCTGTGTATGACCCTGGGAATGTGTGATGGGACCGTGTGGAGGGAGATTCACTCTGTGTCAGACCCCGGGAGTGGGTGATGGGCGGTGTAGAGGAATAATCACTCTGTGTCTGACCCCGGAAGAGTTTGATGTGACCGTGTAGAGGAATAATGACTCTGTGTCTGACCCCGGGAGTGTTTGCTGGGACCGTGTAAAGGAATAATCTCTCTGTGTCTGACCACGGGACTGTTTGATGGTACCGTGTAGAGGAATAATCTCTCTGTGTCTGACCCCGGGAGTGTGTGATGGGACGGTGAGGATTTAGTTTCACTCTGTGTCTGACCCCGGGAGTGTTTGATGGGACCGTGTAGAGGAATAATCACTCTGTGTTTGACCACGGGAGTGTGTGATGGGACGGTGTGGAGGGAGATTCACTCAGTGTCTGACCCCGGGAGAGTGTGATGGGCGGTGTAGAGGAATAATCACTCTGTGGCTGACCCCGGGAGTGATTGATTGGACCGTGTAGAGGAATAATCACTCTGTGTCTGACCCCGGGAGTGTATGATGGGACGGTGTGGATATAAATTCACTCAGTGTCTGACCCCGGGAGTGATTGATGGGACGGTGTGGAGGGAGATTCAGTCTGTGTCTGACCCAGGGAGTGTGTGATGGGCGGGGTAGAGGAACATTCACTATGTGACTGATCCCGGGAGTGTGTGATGGGACGGTGTGGAGGGAGATTCACTCTGTGTCTGACCCCGGGAGTGTTTGATGGGACAGTGTAGAGGAATAATCACTCTGTGTCTGACCCCGTGAGTGTGTGATGGGACGGTGTGGAGGGAGATTCACTCTGTGTCTGACCCCGCAGTGTTTGATGGGACCATGTTGAGGAATAATCCCTCTGTGTATGACCCTGGGAGTGTGTGATGGGACGGTGTGGAGGGAGAGTCACTCTGTGTCTGACCCCGGGGGTGTTTGATGAGACCGTGTAGAGGAATAATCACTCTGTGTCTGACACCGGGAGTTTGTGACGGGACGGTGTGGAGGGAGATTCACTCTGTGTCTGAACCCGGGAGTGTTTGCTGGGACGGTGCGGACGGAGATTCACTCTGTGTCTGACCCCGGGAGTGTTTCATGGGACCGTGTAGAGGAATAACCACTCTGTGTCTGGCACCCGTCAGCGTTTGATGGGAACGTTTAGAGGAATAATCACTCTGTGTCTGACCCCGGGTGAGTTTGCTGGGACCGTGTAGAGGAGTAATCTCTCTGTGTCTGACCGCGGGACTGTTTGATGGTACCGTGTAGAGGAATAATCTCTCTGTTTCTGACCCCGGGAGTGTGTGATGGGACGGTGAGGATTGAGATTCACTCTGTGTCTGACCCCGGGAGTGTTTGATGGGACCGTGAAGAGGAATAATCACTCTGTGGCTGACCACGGGAGTGTGTGATGGGACGGTGTGGAGGGAGATTCACTCTGTGTCTGACCCCGGGAGAGTGTGATGGGCGGTGTAGAGGAATAATCACTCTGTGGCTGACCCCGGGAGTGTTTGATTGGACCGAGTAGAGGAATAATCACTCTGTGTATGACCCCGGGAGTGTATGATGATACGGTGTGGATATAAATTCACTCTGTGTCTGACCCCGGGAGTGTTTGATGGGGCGGTGTGGAGGGAGATTCAGTCTGTGTCTGACCCCGGGAGTGTGTGATTGGACGATTTGCAGGGCTATTCACTCTGTGTCTGACCCAGGCAGTGTGTGATGGGCGGTGTAGAGGAACATTCACTCTGTGACTGATCCCGGGAGTGTGAGATGGGACCGTGTAGAGCAATAATCACTCTGTGTCTGACCCCGGGAGTGTTTGATGGGACCGTGGAGAAGAATAATCACTCTGTGTATGAACACGGGAGTGTGTGATGGGACGGTGTGGAGGGAGGTTCACTCTGTGTCTGACCCCGGCAGTGTTTGCTGGGACCGTGTGAGGAATAATCACTCTGTCTGACCCCGGGAGTGTGTGTTGGGACGGTGCGGACGGAGATTCACTCTGTGTCTGACCCCTAGAGTGTTTCATGGGACCGTGTAGAGGAATAATCACTGTGTCTGACCCGGGAGAGTTTGATGGGGCCGTGTGGAGGGGGATTCACTCTGTGTCTGACCACGGGAGTGTGTGATGGGCGGTGAAGAGGAATAATCACTCTGTGTCTGACACCGGGAGTTTGTGTTGGGACGGTGCGGACGGAGATTCACTCTGTGTCTGACCCCGGTAGTGTTTCATGGGACCGTGTAGAGGAATAATCACTCTGTGTCTGACCCCGGGAGAGTTTGATGGGGCCGTGTAGAGGAATAATCACTCTGTGTCTGACCACGGGAGTGTTTGATGGGACCGTGTAGAGGAATAATCACTCTGTGTCTGACCCCGGGAGAGTTTGATGGTGCCGTGTAGAGGAATAATCACTCTGTGTCTGACCACGGGAGTCTTTGATGGGACCGTGTAGAGGAATAATCACTCTGTGTCTGACCCCGGGAGAGTGTGATGGGATGGCGTGGAGGGAGATTCACTCTGTGTCTGACCCCGGGAGTGTTTGATGCGACCGTGTAGAGGAATAATCACTCTGTGTCTGACCCCGGGAGAGTGTGATGCGACGGTGTGGAAGGAGATTCACACTGTGTCTGACACCGGGAGTGTTTGATGGGACCGTGTAGAGGAATAATCACTCTGTGTCTGACCCCGGAAGAGTTTGATGTGACCGTGTAGAGGAATAATGACTCTGTGTTTGACCCCGGGAGTGTTTGCTGGGACCGTGTAAAGGAATAATCTCTCTGTGTCTGACCACGGGACTGTTGGATGGTGCCGTGTAGAGGAATAATCTCTCTGTGTCTGACCCCGGGAGCGTGTGATGGGACGGTGAGGATTGAGTTTCACTCTGTGTCTGACCCCGGGAGTGTTTGATGGGACCGTGTAGAGGAATAATCAGTCTGTGTCTGACCACGCGAGTGTGTGATGGGACGGTGTGGAGGGAGATTCACTCTGTGTCTGACCCCGGGAGAGTGTGATGGGCGGTGTAGAGGAATAATCACTCTGTGGCTTACCCCGGGAGTGTTTGATTGGACCGTGTAGAGGAATAATCACTCTGTGTCTGACCCCGGGAGTGTATGATGGGCCGGTGTGAATATAAATTCACTCTGTGTCTGACCCCGGGAGTGTTTGATGGGACGGTGTGGAGGGAGATTCAGTCTGTGTCTGACCCAGGGAGTTTGTGATGGGCGGTGTAGAGGAACATTCACTATGTGACTGATCCCGGGAGTGTGAGATGGGACCGTGTAGAGCAATAATCACACTGTGTCTGATCCTGGGAGTGTTTGATGGGTCCGTGGAGAAGAATAATCACTCCGTGCCTGAACACGGGAGTGTGTGATGGGACGGTGTGGAAGGAGATTCACTCTGTGTCTGACCCCGGGAGTGTTTGATGGGACAGTGTAGAGGAATAATCCCTCTGTGTATGAAACCTGGGAGTGTGTGATGGGAAAGTGTGGAGGGAGATTCACTCTGTGTCAGACCCCGGGAGTGGGTGATGGGCGGTGTAGAGGAATAATCACTCTGTGTCTGACCCCGGAAGAGTTTGATGTGACCGTGTAGAGGAATAATGACTCTGAGTCTGACCCCGGGAGTGTTTGCTGGGACCGTGTAAAGGAATAATTTCTCTCTGTCTGACCACGGGACTGATTGATGGTACCGTGTAGAGGAATAATCTCTCTGTGTCTGACCCCGGGATTGTGTGATGGGACGGTGAGGATTGAGTTTCACTCTGTGTCTGACCCCGGGAGTGTTTGATGGGAGCATGGAGAGGAATAATCACTCTGTGTCTGACCACGGGAGTGTGTGATGGGTCGGTGCGGAGGGAGATTCACTCTGTGTCTGACCCCGGGAGAGTGTGATGGGCGGTGTAGAGGAATAATCACTCTGTGGCTGACCCCGGGAGTGTTTGATTGGACCGTGTAGAGGAATAATCACTCTGTGTCTGACGCCGGTAGTGTATGATGGGACGGTGTGGAGGGAGATTCACTCTGTGTCTGACCCCGGCAGTGTTTGACGGGACCGTGTTGAGGAATAATCCCTCTGTGTATGACCCTGGGAGTGTGTGATGGGACCGTGTGGAGGGAGATTCACTCTGTGTCTGACCCCGGGAGTGGGTGATGGGCGGTGTAGAGGAATAATCACTCTGTGTCTGACACCGGGAGTTTGTGACGGGACGGTGTGGAGGGAGATTCACTCTGTGTCTGACACCGGGAGTGTTTGCTGGGACGGTGCGGACGGAGATTCACTCTGTGTCTGACCCCGGGAGTGTTTCATGGGACCGTGTAGAGGAATAATCACTCTGTGTCTGACACCCGGCAGCGTTTGATGGGAACGGGTAGAGGAATAATCTCTGTGTGTCTGACCGCGGGACTGTTTGATGGTACCGTGTAGAGGAATAATCTCTCTGTATCTGACCCCGGGAGTGTGTGATGGGACGGTGAGGATTGAGATTCACTCTGTGTCTGATCCCGGGAGTGTTTGATGGGACCGTGGAGAAGAATAATTACTCCGTGTCTGAACACGGGAGTGTGTGATGGGACGGTGTGTAGGGAGATTCACTCTGTGTCTGACCCCGGGAGTGTTTGATGGGACAGTGTAGAGGAATAATCACTCTGTGTCTGACCCCGGGAGTGTGTGATGGGACGGTGTGGAGGGAGATTCACTCTGTGTCTGACCCCGGCAGTGTTTGATGGGACCGTGTTGAGGAATAATCACTCTGTGTCTGACACCGGGAGTTCGTGACGGGACGGTGTGGAGGGAGATTCAATCTGTGTCTGAACACGGGATTGTGTGATGGGACGGTGTGGAGGGAGATTCACTCTGTGTCTGACCCCGGGAGTGTTTGATGGGACAGTGTAGAGGAATAATCACTCTGTGTCTGAACACGGGAGTGTGTGATGGGACCGTGTAGAGGAATAATCACTCTGTCTGATCCCGGGAGTGTGTGTTCGGACGGTGGGAACGGAGATTCACTCTGTTTCTGACCCCTAGAGTGTTTCATGGGACCGTGTAGAGGAATAATCACTCTGTGTCTGACCCGGGAGAGTTTGATGGGGCCGTGTGGAGGGGGATTCACTCTGTGTCTGACCACGGGAGTGTGTGATGGGCGGTGAAGAGGAATAATCACTCTGTGTCTGACCACGGGAGTCTTTGATGGGACCGTGTAGAGGAATAATCACTCTGTGTCTGACCCCGGGAGAGTGTGACGGGATGGCGTGGAGGGAGATTCACTCTGTGTCTGACCCCGGGAGTGTTTGATGCGACCGTGTAGAGGAATAATCACTCTGTGTCTGACCCCGGGAGAGTGTGATGCGACGGTGTGGAAGGAGATTCACACTGTGTCTGACACCGGGAGTGTTTGATGGGACCGTGTAGAGGAATAATCACTCTGTGTCTGACCCCGGAAGAGTTTGATGTGACCGTGTAGAGGAATAATGACTCTATGTTTGACCCCGGGAGTGTTTGCTGGGACCGTGTAAAGGAATAATCTCTCTGTGTCTGACCACGGGACTGTTGGATGGTGCCGTGTAGAGGAATAATCTCTCTGTGTCTGACCCCGGGAGCGTGTGATGGGACGGTGAGGATTGAGTTTCACTCTGTGTCTGACCCCGGGAGTGTTTGATGGGACCGTGTAGAGGAATAATCAGTCTGTGTCTGACCACGCGAGTGTGTGATGGGACGGTGTGGAGGGAGATTCACTCTGTGTCTGACCCCGGGAGAGTGTGATGGGCGGTGTAGAGGAATAATCACTCTGTGGCTGACCCCGGGAGTGTTTGATTGGACCGTGTAGAGGAATAATCACTCTGTGTCTGACCCCGGGAGTGTATGATGGGCCGGTGTGAATATAAATTCACTCTGTGTCTGACCCCGGGAGTGTTTGATTGGACGGTGTGGAGGGAGATTCAGTCTGTGTCTGACCCAGGGAGTTTGTGATGGGCGGTGTAGAGGAACATTCACTATGTGACTGATCCCGGGAGTGTGAGATGGGACCGTGTAGAGCAATAATCACACTGTGTCTGATCCTGGGAGTGTTTGATGGATCCGTGGAGAAGAATAATCACTCCGTGTCTGAACACGGGAGTGTGTGATGGGACGGTGTGGAAGGAGATTCACTCTGTGTCTGACCCCGGGAGTGTTTGATGGGACAGTGTAGAGGAATAATCCCTCTGTGTATGAAACCTGGGAGTGTGTGATGGGAAAGTGTGGAGGGAGATTCACTCTGTGTCAGACCCCGGGAGTGGGTGATGGGCGGTGTAGAGGAATAATCACTCTGTGTCTGACCCCGGAAGAGTTTGATGTGACCGTGTAGAGGAATAATAACTCTGTGTCTGACCCCGGGAGTGTTTGCTGGGACCGTGTAAAGGAATAATTTCTCTCTGTCTGACCACGGGACTGATTGATGGTACCGTGTAGAGGAATAATCTCTCTGTGTCTGACCCCGGGATTGTGTGATGGGACGGTGAGGATTGAGTTTCACTCTGTGTCTGACCCCGGGAGTGTTTGATGGGACCGTGGAGAGGAATAATCACTCTGTGTCTGACCACGGGAGTGTGTGATGGGTCGGTGCGGAGGGAGATTCACTCTGTGTCTGACGCCGGTAGTGTATGATGGGTCGGTGTGGAGGGAGATTCACTCTGTGTCTGACCCCGGCAGTGTTTGATGGGACCGTGTTGAGGAATAATCCCTCTGTGTATGACCCTGGGAGTGTGTGATGGGACCGTGTGGAGGGAGATTCACTCTGTGTCTGACCCCGGGAGTGGGTGATGGGCGGTGTAGAGGAATAATCACTCTGTGTCTGACACCGGGAGTTTGTGACGGGACGGTGTGGAGGGAGATTCACTCTGTGTCTGACACCGGGAGTGTTTGCTGGGACGGTGCGGACGGAGATTCACTCTGTGTCTGACCCCGGGAGTGTTTCATGGGACCGTGTAGAGGAATAATCACTCTGTGTCTGACACCCGGCAGCGTTTGATGGGAACGGGTAGAGGAATAATCTCTGTGTGTCTGACCGCGGGACTGTTTGATGGTACCGTGTAGAGGAATAATCTCTCTGTATCTGACCCCGGGAGTGTGTGATGGGACGGTGAGGATTGAGATTCACTCTGTGTCTGATCCCGGGAGTGTTTGATGGGACCGTGGAGAAGAATAATCACTCCGTGTCTGAACACGGGAGTGTGTGATGGGACGGTGTGTAGCGAGATTCAATCTGTGTCTGACCCCGGGAGTGTTTGATGGGACAGTGTAGAGGAATAATCACTCTGTGTCTGACCCCGGGAGTGTGTGATGGGACGGTGTGGAGGGAGATTCACTCTGTGTCTGACCCCGGCAGTGTTTGATGGGACCGTGTTGAGGAATAATCACTCTGTGTCTGACACCGGGAGTTCGTGACGGGACGGTGTGGAGGGAGATTCAATCTGTGTCTGAACACGGGATTGTGTGATGGGACGGTGTGGAGGGAGATTCACTCTGTGTCTGACCCCGGGAGTGTTTGATGGGACAGTGTAGAGGAATAATCACTCTGTGTCTGAACACGGGAGTGTGTGATGGGACCGTGTAGAGGAATAATCACTCTGTCTGATCCCGGGATTGTGTGTTCGGACGGTGGGAACGGAGATTCACTCTGTTTCTGACCCCTAGAGTGTTTCATGGGACCGTGTAGAGGAATAATCACTCTGTGTCTGACCCGGGAGAGTTTGATGGGGCCGTGTGGAGGGGGATTCACTCTGTGTCTGACAACGGGAGTGTGTGATGGGCGGTGTAGAGGAATAATCACTCTGTCTGACCCCGGGAGTTTGTGTTGTGACGGTGCGGACGGAGATTCACTCTGTGTCTGACCCCGGGAGTGTTTCATGGGACCGTGTAGAGGAATAATCACTCTGTGTCTGACCCCGGGAGAGTTTGATGGGGCCGTGTAGAGGAATAATCACTCTGTGTCTGACCACGGGAGTGTTTGATGGGACCGTGTAGAGGAATAATCACTCTGTGTCTGACCCCCGGAGAGTGTGATGGGACGGTGTGGAAGGAGAATCACACTGTGTCTGACACCGGGAGTGTTTGATGGGACCGTGGAGAAGAATAATCACTCCGTGTCTGAACACGGGAGTGTGTGATGGGACGGTGTGGAGGGAGATTCACTCTGTGTCTGACCCCGGGAGAGTGTGATGGGCGGTGTAGAGGAATAATCACTCTGTGTCTGACCCCGGGAGAGTGTGATGCCACGGTGTGGAAGGAGATTCACACTGTGTCTGATACCGGGAGTGTTTGATGGGACCGTGTAGAGGAATAATCACTCTGTGTCTGACCCCGGAAGAGTTTGATGTGACCGTGTAGAGGAATAATGACTCTGTGTCTGACCCCGGGAGTGTGTGATGGGACGGTGAGGATTGAGTTTCACTCTGTGTCTGACCCCGGGAGTGTTTGATGGGACCGTGTAGAGGAATAATCACTCTGTGTCTGACCACGGGCGTGTGTGATGGGACGGTGTGGAGGGAGATTCACTCTGTGTCTGACCCCGGGAGAGTGTGATGGGCGGTGTAGAGGAATAATCACTCTGTGGCTGACCCCGGGAGTGTTTGATTGGACTGTGTAGAGGAATAATCACTCTGTGTCTGACCCCGGGAGTGTATGATGGGACGGTGTGGATATAAATTCACTCTGTGTCTGACCCCGGGAGTGTTTGATGGGACGGTGTGGAGGGAGATTCAGTCTGTGTCTGACCCAGGGAGTGTGTGATGGGCGGTGTAGAGGAACATTCACTATGTGACTGATCCCGGGAGTGTGAGATGGGACCGTGTAGAGCAATAATCACTCTGTGTCTGATCCCGGGAGTGTTTGATGGGACCGTGGAGAAGAATAATCACTCCGTGTCTGAACACGGGAGTGTGTGATGTGACGGTGTGGAGGGAGATTCACTCTGTGTCTGACCCCGGGAGTGTTTGATGGGACAGTGTAGAGGAATAATCCCTCTGTGTATGACCCTGGGAGTGTGTGATGGGACCGTGTGGAGGGAGATTCACTCTGTGTCAGACCCCGGGAGTGGGTGATGGGCGGTGTAGAGGAATAATCACTCTGTGTCTGACCCCGGAAGAGTTTGATGTGACCGTGTAGAGTAATAATGACTGTGTCTGACCCCGGGTGTGTTTGCTGGGACCGTGTAAAGGAATAATCTCTCTGTGTCTGACCACGGGACTGTTTGATGGTACCGTGTAGAGGAATAATCTCTCTGTGTCTGACCCCGGGAGTGTGTGATGGGACGGTGAGGATTGAGTTTCACTCTGTGTCTGACCCCGGGAGTGTTTGATGGGACCGTGTAGAGGAATAATCACTCTGTGTCTGACCACGGGAGTGTGTGATGGGACGGTGTGGAGGGAGATTCACTCAGTGTCTGACCCCGGGAGAGTGTGATGGGCGGTGTAGAGGAATAATCACTCTGTGGCTGACCCCGGGAGTGTTTGATTGGACCGTGTAGAGGAATAATCACTCTGTGTCTGACCCCGGGAGTGTATGATGGGACGGTGTGGATATAAATTCACTCTGTGTCTGACCCCGGGAGTGTTTGATGGGACGGTGTGGAGGGAGATTCAGTCTGTGTCTGACCCAGGGAGTGTGTGATGGGCGTGGTAGAGGAACATTCACTATGTGACTGATCCCGGGAGTGTGAGATGCGACCGTGTAGAGCAATAATCACTCTGTGTCTGATCCCGGGATTGTTTGATGGGACCGTGGAGAAGAATAATCACTCCGTGCCTGAACACGGGAGTGTGTGATGGGACGGTGTGGAGGGAGATTCACTCTGTGTCTGACCCCGGGAGTGTTTGATGGGACAGTGTAGAGGAATAATCACTCTGTGTCTGACCCCGTGAGTGTGTGATGGGACGGTGTGGAGGGAGATTCACTCTGTGTCTGACCCCGCAGTGTTTGATGGGACCATGTTGAGGAATAATCCCTCTGTGTATGACCATGGGAGTGTGTGATGGGACGGTGTGGAGGGAGAGTCACTCTGTGTCTGACCCCGTGGGTGTTTGATGGGACCGTGTAGAGGAATAATCACTCTGTGTCTGACACCGGGAGTTTGTGACGGGACGGTGTGGAGGGAGATTCACTCTGTGTCTGAACCCGGCAGTGTTTGCTGGGACGGTGCGGACGGAGATTCACTCTGTGTCTGACCCCAGGAGTGTTTCATGGGACCGTGTAGAGGAATAACCACTCTGTGTCTGGCACCCGTCAGCGTTTGATGGGAACGTTTAGAGGAATAATCACTCTGTGTCTGACCCCGGGAGAGTTTGCTGGGACCGTGTAGAGGAGTAATCTCTCTGTGTCTGACCGCGGGACTGTTTGATGGTACCGTGTAGAGGAATAATCTCTCTGTGTCTGACCCCGGGAGTGTGTGATGGGACGGTGAGGATTGAGATTCACTCTGTGTCTGACCCCGGGAGTGTTTGATGGGACCGTGAAGAGGAATGATCACTCTGTGGCTGACCACGGGAGTGTGTGATGGGACGGTGTGGAGGGAGATTCACTCTGTGTCTGACCCCGGGAGAGTGTGATGGGCGGTGTAGAGGAATAATCACTCTGTGGCTGACCCCGGAGTGTTTGATTGGACCGAGTAGAGGAATAATCACTCTGTGTATGACCCCGGGAGTGTATGATGATACGGTGTGGATATAAATTCACTCTGTGTCTGACACCCGGCAGCGTTTGATGGGAACGTGTAGAGGAATAATCACTCTGTGTCTGACACCGGTAGTTTGTGACAGGACGGTGTGGAGGGAGATTCACTCTGTGTCTGACACCGGGAGTGTTTGCTGGGACGGTGCGGACGGAGATTCACTCTGTGTCTGACCCCGGGAGTGTTTCATGGGACCGTGTAGAGGAATAATCACTCTGTGTCTGACACCCGGCAGCGTTTGATGGGAACGGGTAGAGGAATAATCTCTGTGTGTCTGACCGCGGGACTGTTTGATGGTACCGTGTAGAGGAATAATCTCTCTGTATCTGACCCCGGGAGTGTGTGATGGGACGGTGAGGATTGAGATTCACTCTGTGTCTGATCCCGGGAGTGTTTGATGGGACCGTGGAGAAGAATAATCACTCCGTGTCTGAACACGGGAGTGTGTGATGGGACGGTGTGTAGGGAGATTCACTCTGTGTCTGACCCCGGGAGTGTTTGATGGGACAGTGTAGAGGAATAATCAATCTGTGTCTGACCCCGGGAGTGTGTGATGGGACGGTGTGGAGGGAGATTCACTCTGTGTCTGACCCCGGCAGTGTTTGATGGGACCGTGTTGAGGAATAATCACTCTGTGTCTGACACCGGGAGTTCGTGACGGGACGGTGTGGAGGGAGATTCAATCTGTGTCTGAACACGGGATTGTGTGATGGGACGGTGTGGAGGGAGATTCACTCTGTGTCTGACCCCGGGAGTGTTTGATGGGACAGTGTAGAGGAATAATCACTCTGTGTCTGAACACGGGAGTGTGTGATGGGACCGTGTAGAGGAATAATCACTCTGTCTGATCCCGGGATTGTGTGTTCGGACGGTGGGAACGGAGATTCACTCTGTTTCTGACCCCTAGAGTGTTTCATGGGACCGTGTAGAGGAATAATCACTCTGTGTCTGACCCGGGAGAGTTTGATGGGGCCGTGTGGAGGGGGATTCACTCTGTGTCTGACAACGGGAGTGTGTGATGGGCGGTGTAGAGGAATAATCACTCTGTCTGACCCCGGGAGTTTGTGTTGTGACGGTGCGGACGGAGATTCACTCTGTGTCTGACCCCGGGAGTGTTTCATGGGACCGTGTAGAGGAATAATCACTCTGTGTCTGACCCCGGGAGAGTTTGATGGGGCCGTGTAGAGGAATAATCACTCTGTGTCTGACCACGGGAGTGTTTGATGGGACCGTGTAGAGGAATAATCACTCTGTGTCTGACCCCCGGAGAGTGTGATGGGACGGTGTGGAAGGAGAATCACACTGTGTCTGACACCGGGAGTGTTTGATGGGACCGTGGAGAAGAATAATCACTCCGTGTCTGAACACGGGAGTGTGTGATGGGACGGTGTGGAGGGAGATTCACTCTGTGTCTGACCCCGGGAGAGTGTGATGGGCGGTGTAGAGGAATAATCACTCTGTGTCTGACCCCGGGAGAGTGTGATGCCACGGTGTGGAAGGAGATTCACACTGTGTCTGATACCGGGAGTGTTTGATGGGACCGTGTAGAGGAATAATCACTCTGTGTCTGACCCCGGAAGAGTTTGATGTGACCGTGTAGAGGAATAATGACTCTGTGTCTGACCCCGGGAGTGTGTGATGGGACGGTGAGGATTGAGTTTCACTCTGTGTCTGACCCCGGGAGTGTTTGATGGGACCGTGTAGAGGAATAATCACTCTGTGTCTGACCACGGGCGTGTGTGATGGGACGGTGTGGAGGGAGATTCACTCTGTGTCTGACCCCGGGAGAGTGTGATGGGCGGTGTAGAGGAATAATCACTCTGTGGCTGACCCCGGGAGTGTTTGATTGGACTGTGTAGAGGAATAATCACTCTGTGTCTGACCCCGGGAGTGTATGATGGGACGGTGTGGATATAAATTCACTCTGTGTCTGACCCCGGGAGTGTTTGATGGGACGGTGTGGAGGGAGATTCAGTCTGTGTCTGACCCAGGGAGTGTGTGATGGGCGGTGTCGAGGAACATTCACTATGTGACTGATCCCGGGAGTGTGAGATGGGACCGTGTAGAGCAATAATCACTCTGTGTCTGATCCCGGGAGTGTTTGATGGGACCGTGGAGAAGAATAATCACTCCGTGTCTGAACACGGGAGTGTGTGATGTGACGGTGTGGAGGGAGATTCACTCTGTGTCTGACCCCGGGAGTGTTTGATGGGACAGTGTAGAGGAATAATCCCTCTGTGTATGACCCTGGGAGTGTGTGATGGGACCGTGTGGAGGGAGATTCACTCTGTGTCAGACCCCGGGAGTGGGTGATGGGCGGTGTAGAGGAATAATCACTCTGTGTCTGACCCCGGAAGAGTTTGATGTGACCGTGTAGAGTAATAATGACTGTGTCTGACCCCGGGTGTGTTTGCTGGGACCGTGTAAAGGAATAATCTCTCTGTGTCTGACCACGGGACTGTTTGACGGTACCGTGTAGAGGAATAATCTCTCTGTGTCTGACCCCGGGAGTGTGTGATGGGACGGTGAGGATTGAGTTTCACTCTGTGTCTGACCCCGGGAGTGTTTGATGGGACCGTGTAGAGGAATAATCACTCTGTGTCTGACCACGGGAGTGTGTGATGGGACGGTGTGGAGGGAGATTCACTCAGTGTCTGACCCCGGGAGAGTGTGATGGGCGGTGTAGAGGAATAATCACTCTGTGGCTGACCCCGGGAGTGTTTGATTGGACCGTGTAGAGGAATAATCACTCTGTGTCTGACCCCGGGAGTGTATGATGGGACGGTGTGGATATAAATTCACTCTGTGTCTGACCCCGGGAGTGTTTGATGGGACGGTGTGGAGGGAGATTCAGTCTGTGTCTGACCCAGGGAGTGTGTGATGGGCGGGGTAGAGGAACATTCACTATGTGACTGATCCCGGGAGTGTGAGATGCGACCGTGTAGAGCAATAATCACTCTGTGTCTGATCCCGGGATTGTTTGATGGGACCGTGGAGAAGAATAATCACTCCGTGCCTGAACACGGGAGTGTGTGATGGGACGGTGTGGAGGGAGATTCACTCTGTGTCTGACCCCGGGAGTGTTTGATGGGACAGTGTAGAGGAATAATCACTCTGTGTCTGACCCCGTGAGTGTGTGATGGGACGGTGTGGAGGGAGATTCACTCTGTGTCTGACCCCGCAGTGTTTGATGGGACCATGTTGAGGAATAATCCCTCTGTGTATGACCATGGGAGTGTGTGATGGGACGGTGTGGAGGGAGAGTCACTCTGTGTCTGACCCCGTGGGTGTTTGATGGGACCGTGTAGAGGAATAATCACTCTGTGTCTGACACCGGGAGTTTGTGACGGGACGGTGTGGAGGGAGATTCACTCTGTGTCTGAACCCGGGAGTGTTTGCTGGGACGGTGCGGACGGAGATTCACTCTGTGTCTGACCCCGGGAGTGTTTCATGGGACCGTGTAGAGGAATAACCACTCTGTGTCTGGCACCCGTCAGCGTTTGATGGGAACGTTTAGAGGAATAATCACTCTGTGTCTGACCCCGGGAGAGTTTGCTGGGACCGTGTAGAGGAGTAATCTCTCTGTGTCTGACCGCGGGACTGTTTGATGGTACCGTGTAGAGGAATAATCTCTCTGTGTCTGACCCCGGGAGTGTGTGATGGGACGGTGAGGATTGAGATTCACTCTGTGTCTGACCCCGGGAGTGTTTGATGGGACCGTGAAGAGGAATGATCACTCTGTGGCTGACCACGGGAGTGTGTGATGGGACGGTGTGGAGGGAGATTCACTCTGTGTCTGACCCCGGGAGAGTGTGATGGGCGGTGTAGAGGAATAATCACTCTGTGGCTGACCCCGGAGTGTTTGATTGGACCGAGTAGAGGAATAATCACTCTGTGTATGACCCCTGGAGTGTATGATGATACGGTGTGGATATAAATTCACTCTGTGTCTGACCCCGGGAGTGTTTGATGGGGCGGTGTGGAGGGAGATTCAGTCTGTGTCTGACCCCGGGAGTGTGTGATTGGACGATTTGCAGGGCTATTCACTCTGTGTCTGACCCAGGCAGTGTGTGATGGGCGGTGTAGAGGAACATTCACTCTGTGACTGATCCCGGGAGTGTGAGATGGGACCGTGTAGAGCAATAATCACTCTGTGTCTGACCCCGGGAGTGTTTGATGGGACCGTGGAGAAGAATAATCACTCTGTGTATGAACACGGGAGTGTGTGATGGGACGGTGTGCAGGGAGGTTCACACTGTGTCTGACCCCGGCAGTGTTTGCTGGGACTGTGTGAGGAATAATCACTCTGTCTGACCCCGGGAGTGTGTGTTGGGACGGTGCGGACGGAGATTCACTCTGTGTCTGACCTCTAGAGTGTTTCATGGGACCGTGTAGAGGAATAATCACTGTGTCTGACCCGGGAGAGTTTGATGGGGCCGTGTGGAGGGGGATTCACTCTGTGTCTGACCACGGGAGTGTGTGATTTGCGGTGAAGAGGAATAAACACTCTGTGACTGACACCGGGAGTTTGTGTTGGGACGGTGCGGACGGAGATTCACTCTGTGTCTGACCCCGGGAGTGTTTCATGGGACCGTGTAGAGGAATAATCACTCTGTGTCTGACCCCGGGAGAGTTTGATGGGGCCGTGTAGAGGAATAATCACTCTGTGTCTGACCACGGGAGTGTTCGATGGGACCGTGTAGAGGAATAATCACTCTGTGTCTGACCCCGGGAGAGTTTGATGGTGCCGTGTAGAGGAATAATCACTCTGTGTCTGACCACGGGAGTCTTTGATGGGACCGTGTAGAGGAATAATCACTCTGTGTCTGACCCCGGGAGAGTGTGATGGGATGGCGTGGAGGGAGATTCACTCTGTGTCTGACCCCGGGAGTGTTTGATGCGACCGTGTAGAGGAATAATCACTCTGTGTCTGACCACGGGAGAGTGTGATGCGACGGTGTGGAAGGAGATTCACACTGTGTCTGACACCGGGAGTGTTTGATGGGACCGTGTAGAGGAATAATCACTCTGTGTCTGACCCCGGAAGAGTTTGATGTGACCGTGTAGAGGAATAATGACTCTGTGTTTGACCCCGGGAGTGTTTGCTGGGACCGTGTAAAGGAATAATCTCTCTGTGTCTGACCACGGGACTGTTGGATGGTGCCGTGTAGAGGAATAATCTCTCTGTGTCTGACCCCGGGAGCGTGTGATGGGACGGTGAGGATTGAGTTTCACTCTGTGTCTGACCCCGGGAGTGTTTGATGGGACCGTGTAGAGGAATAATCACTCTGTGTCTGACCACGGGAGTGTGTGATGGGACGGTGTGGAGGGAGATTCACTCTGTGTCTGACCCCGGGAGAGTGTGATGGGCGGTGTAGAGGAATAATCACTCTGTGGCTGACCCCGGGAGTGTTTGATTGGACCGTGTAGAGGAATAATCACTCTGTGTCTGACCCCGGGAGTGTATGATGGGACGGTGTGAATATAAATTCACTCTGTGTCTGACCCCGGGAGTGTTTGATGGGACGGTGTGGAGGGAGATTCAGTCTGTGTCTGACCTAGGGAGTTTGTGATGGGCGGTGTAGAGGAACATTCACTATGTGACTGATCCCGGGAGTGTGAGATGGGACCGTGTAGAGCAATAATCACACTGTGTCTGATCCTGGGAGTGTTTGATGGGTCCGTGGAGAAGAATAATCACTCCGTGTCTGAACACGGGAGTGTGTGATGGGACGGTGTGGAGGGAGATTCACTCTGTGTCTGACCCCGGGAGTGTTTGATGGGACAGTGTAGAGGAATAATCCCTCTGTGTATGAAACCTGGGAATGTGTGATGGGAAAGTGTGGAGGGAGATTCACTCTGTGTCAGACCCCGGGAGTGGGTGATGGGCGGTGTAGAGGAATAATCACTCTGTGTCTGACCCCGGAAGAGTTTGATGTGAACGTGTAGAGGAATAATGACTCTGAGTCTGACCCCGGGAGTGTTTGCTGGGACCGTGTAAAGGAATAATTTCTCTGTGTCTGACCACGGGACTGATTGATGGTACCGTGTAGAGGAATAATCTCTCTGTGTCTGACCCCGGGATTGTGTGATGGGACGGTGAGGATTGAGTTTCACTCTGTGTCTGACCCCGGGAGTGTTTGATGGGACCGTGTAGAGGAATAATCACTCTGTGTCTGACCACGGGAGTGTGTGATGGGTCGGTGTGGAGGGAGATTCACTCTGTGTCTGACCCCGGGAGAGTGTGATGGGCGGTGTAGAGGAATAATCACTCTGTGGCTGACCCCGGGAGTGTTTGATTGGACCGTGTAGAGGAATAATCACTCTGTGTCTGACGCCGGTAGTGTATGATGGGACGGTGTGGAGGGAGATTCACTCTGTGTCTGACCCCGGCAGTGTTTGATGGGACCGTGTTGAGGAATAATCCCTCTGTGTATGACCCTGGGAGTGTGTGATGGGACCGTGTGGAGGGAGATTCAATCTGTGTCTGAACCCGAGAGAGTTTGCTGGGACGGTGCGGACGGAGATTCACTCTGTGTCTGACCCCGGGAGTGTTTCATGGGACCGTGTAGAGGAATAATCACTCTGCGTCTGACACCCGTCAGCGTTTGATGGGAACGGGTAGAGGAATAATCACTCTGTGTCTGACACCGGGAGTTCGTGACGGGACGGTGTGGAGGGAGATTCAATCTGTGTCTGAACCCGAGAGAGTTTGCTGGGACGGTGCGGACGGAGATTCACTCTGTGTCTGACCCCGGGAGTGTTTCATGGGACCGTGTAGAGGAATAATCACTCTGCGTCTGACACCCGTCAGCGTTTGATGGGAACGGGTAGAGGAATAATCACTCTGTGTCTGACCCCGGGAGAGTTTGCTGGGACCGTGTAGAGGAATAATCTCTCTGTGTCTGACCGCGGGACTGTTTGATGGTACCATGTAGAGGAATAATCTCTCTGTGTCTGACCCCGGGGGTGTGTGATGGGACGGTGAGGATTGAGTTTCACTCTGTGTCTGACCCCGGGAGTGTTTGATGGGACCGTGTAGAGGAATAATCACTCTGTGTCTGACCACGGGAGTGAGTGATGGGACGGTGTGGAGGGAGATTCACTCTGTGTCTGACCCCGGAGGAGTGTGATGGGCGGTGTAGAGGAATAATCACTCTGTGGTTGACCCCGGGAGTGTTTGATTGGACCAAGAAAGAGGAATAATCACTCTGTGTCTGACCCCGGGAGTGTATGATGGGACGGTGTGGATATAAATTCACTCTGTGTCTGAACCCGGGAGTGATTGATGGGACGGTGTGGAGGGAGATTCAGTCTGTGTCTGACCCAGGGAGTGTGTGATGGGCGGTGCAGAGGAACATTCACTATGTGACTGATCCCGGGAGTGTGAGATGGGACAGTGTAGAGCAATAATCACTCTGTGTATGATCCCGGGAGTGTTTGATGGGACCATGGAGAAGAATAATCACTCCGTGTCTGAACACGGGAGTGTGTGATGGGACGGAGTGGAGGGAGATTCACTCTGTGTCTGACCCCGGGAGTGTGTGATGGGACGGTGAGGATTGAGTTTCACTCTGTGTCTGACCCCGGGAGTGTTTGATGGGACCGTGTAGAGGAATAATCACTCTGTGTCTGACCACGGGAGTGTGTGATGGGACGGTGTGGAGGGAGATTCACTCTGTGTCTGACCCCGGGAGTGTATGATGGGACGGTGTGGATATAAATTCACTCTGTGTCTGACCCCGGGAGTGATTGATGGGACGGTGTGGAGGGAGATTCAGTCTGTGTCTGACCCAGGGAGTGTGTGATGGGCGGTGTAGAGGAACATTCACTATGTGACTGATCCCGGGAGTGTGAGATGGGACCGTGTAGAGCAATAATCACTCTGTGTCTGATCCCGGGAGTGTTTGATGGGACCGTGGAGAAGAATAATCACTCCGTGGCTGAACACGGGAGTGTGTGATGGGACGGAGTGGAGGGAGATTCACTCTGTGTCTGACCCCGGGAGTGTTTGATGGGACAGTGTAGAGGAATAATCACTCTGTGGCTGACCCCGGGAGTGTGTGATGGGACGGTGTGGAGGGAGATTCACTCTGTGTCTGACCCCGGCAGTGTTTGATGGGACCGTTTTGAGGAATAATCCCTCTGTGTATGACCCTGGGAGTGTGTGATGCGACGGTGTGGAGGGAGATTCACTCTGTGTCTGACCATGGCAGTGTTTGATGGGGCCGTGTGGAGGGGGATTCACTCTGTGTCTGACCCCGGGAGAGTGTGATGGGCGGTGTAGAGGAATGATCACTATGTGGCTGACCCCGGGAGTGTTTGATTGGACCGAGTAGAGGAATAATCACTCTGTGTCTGATCCCGGGAGTATATGATGGTACGGTGTGGATATAAATTCACTCTGTGTCTGACCCCGGGAGTGTTTGATGGGACTGTGTGGAGGGAGATTCAGTCTGTGTCTGACCACGGGAGTGTGTGATTGGACGATTTGCAGGGAGATTCACTCTGTGTCTGACCCAGGGAGTGTGTGATGGGCGGTGTAGAGGAACATTCACTCTGTGACTGATCCCGGGAGTGTGAGATGGGACCGTGTAGAGCAATAATCACTCTGTGTCTGACCCCGGGAGTGTTTGATGGGACCGTGGAGAAGAATAATCACTCTGTGTCTGAACACGGGATTGTGTGATGGGACGGTGTGGAGGGAGATTCACTCTGTGTCTGACCCCGGGAGTGTTTGATGGGACAGTGTAGAGGAATAATCACTCTGTGTCTGAACACGGGAGTGTGTGATGGGACCGTGTAGAGGAATAATCACTCTGTCTGATCCCGGGAGAGTGTGTTCGGACGGTGGGAACGGAGATTCACTCTGTTTCTGACCCCTAGAGTGTTTCATGGGACCGTGTAGAGGAATAATCACTCTGTGTCTGACCACGGGAGTGTGTGATGGGACGGTGTGGAGGGAGATTCACTCTGTGTCTGACCCTGGCAGTGTTTGATGGGGCCGTGTGGAGGGGGATTCACTCTGTGTCTGACCACGGGAGTGTGTGATGGGCGGTGTAGAGGAATAATCACTCTGTCTGACCCCGGGAGTTTGTGTTGTGACGGTGCGGACGGAGATTCACTCTGTGTCTGACCCCGGGAGTGTTTCATGGGACCGTGTAGAGGAATAATCACTCTGTGTCTGACACCGGGAGAGTTTGATGGGGCCGTGTAGAGGAATAATCACTCTGTGTCTGACCACGGGAGTGTTTGATGGGACCGTGTAGAGGAATAATCACTCTGTGTCTGACCCCGGGAGAGTGTGATGGGACGGTGTGGAAGGAGATTCACACTGTGTCTGACACCGGGAGTGTGTGATGGGACCGTGAAGAGGAATAATCACTCTGTGTCTGACACCGGGAGTGTGTGATGGTAACGTGTTGAGGAATAATCACTCTGTGTCTGACCCCGGAAGTGTTTGATGTGACCGTGTAGAGGAATAATGACTCTTTGTCTGACCCCGGGTGTGTTTGCTGGGACCGTGTAAAGGAATAATCTCTCTGTGTCTGACCCCGGGACTGTTTGATGGTACCGTGTAGAGGAATAATCTCTCTGTGTCTGACCCCGGGAGTGTTTGATGGGACGGTGTGGAGGGAGATTCAGTCTGTGTCTGACCCCGGGAGTGTGTGATTGGACGATTTGCAGGGAGATTCACTCTGTGTCTGACCCAGGGAGTGTGTGATGGGCGGTGTAGAGGAACATTCACTCTGTGACTGATCCCGGGAGAGTGAGATGGGACCGTGTAGAGCAATAATCACTCTGTGTCTGACCCCGGGAGTGTTTGATGGGACCGTGGAGAAGAATAATCACTCTGTGTCTGAACACGGGAGTGTGTGATGGGACGGTGTCGAGGGAGATTCACTCTGTGTCTGACCCCGTGAGTGTTTGATGGGACAGTGTAGAGGAATAATCACTCTGTGTCTGACCCCGGGAGAGTTTGATGGTGCCGTGTAGAGGAATAATCACTCTGTGTCTGACCACGGGAGTCTTTGATGGGACCGTGTAGAGGAATAATCACTCTGTGTCTGACCCCGGGAGAATGTGATGGGATGGCGTGGAGGGAGATTCACTCTGTGTCTGACCCCGGGAGTGTTTGATGCGACCGTGTAGAGGAATAATCACTCTGTGTCTCACCCCGGGAGAGTGTGATGCGACGGTGTGGAAGGAGATTCACACTGTGTCTGACACCGGGAGTGTTTGATGGGACCGTGTAGAGGAATAATCACTCTGTGTCTGACCCCGGAAGAGTTTGATGTGACCGTGTAGAGGAATAATGACTCTGTGTTTGACCCCGGGAGTGTTTGCTGGGACCGTGTAAAGGAATAATCTCTCTGTGTCTGACCACGGGACTGTTGGATGGTGCCGTGTAGAGGAATAATCTCTCTGTGTCTGACCCCGGGAGCGTGTGATGGGACGGTGAGGATTGAGTTTCACTCTGTGTCTGACCCCGGGAGTGTTTGATGGGACCGTGTAGAGGAATAATCACTCTGTGTCTGACCACGGGAGTGTGTGATGGGACGGTGTGGAGGGAGATTCACTCTGTGTCTGACCCCGGGAGAGTGTGATGGGCGGTGTAGAGGAATAATCACTCTGTGGCTGACCCCGGGAGTGTTTGATTGGACCGTGTTGAGGAATAATCACTCTGTGTCTGACCCCGGGAGTGTATGATGGGACGGTGTGAATATAAATTCACTCTGTGTCTGACCCCGGGAGTGTTTGATGGGACGGTGTGGAGGGAGATTCAGTCTGTGTCTGACCCAGGGAGTTTGTGATGGGCGGTGTAGAGGAACATTCACTATGTGACTGATCCCGGGAGTGTGAGATGGGACCGTGTAGAGCAATAATCACACTGTGTCTGATCCTGGGAGTGTTTGATGGGTCCGTGGAGAAGAATAATCACTCCGTGTCTGAACACGGGAGTGTGTGATGGGACGGTGTGGAGGGAGATTCACTCTGTGTCTGACCCCGGGAGTGTTTGATGGGACAGTGTAGAGGAATAATCCCTCTGTGTATGAAACCTGGGAGTGTGTGATGGGAAAGTGTGGAGGGAGATTCACTCTGTGTCAGTCCCCGGGAGTGGGTGATGGGCGGTGTAGAGGAATAATCACTCTGTGTCTGACCCCGGAAGAGTTTGATGTGACCGTGTAGAGGAATAATGACTCTGTCTGACCCCGGGAGTGTTTGCTGGGACCGTGTAAAGGAATAATTTCTCTGTGTCTGACCACGGGACTGATTGATGGTACCGTGTAGAGGAATAATCTCTCTGTGTCTGACCCCGGGATTGTGTGATGGGACGGTGAGGATTGAGTTTCACTCTGTGTCTGACCCCGGGAGTGTTTGATGGGACCGTGTAGAGGAATAATCACTCTGTGTCTGACCACGGGAGTGTGTGATGGGTCGGTGTGGAGGGAGATTCACTCTGTGTCTGACCCCGGGAGAGTGTGATGGGCGGTGTAGAGGAATAATCACTCTGTGGCTGACCCCGGGAGTGTTTGATTGGACCGTGTAGAGGAATAATCACTCTGTGTCTGACGCCGGTAGTGTATGATGGGACGGTGTGGAGGGAGATTCACTCTGTGTCTGACCCCGGCAGTGTTTGATGGGACCGTGTTGAGGAATAATCCCTCTGTGTATGACCCTGGGAGTGTGTGATGGGACCGTGTGGAGGGAGATTCACTCTGTGTCTGACCCCGGGAGTGGGTGATGGGCGGTGTAGAGGAATAATCACTCTGTGTCTGACACCGGGAGTTTGTGACGGGACGGTGTGGAGGGAGATTCACTCTGTGTCTGACACCGGGAGTGTTTGCTGGGACGGTGCGGACGGAGATTCACTCTGTGTCTGACCCCGGGAGTGTTTCATGGGACCGTGTAGAGGAATAATCACTCTGTGTCTGACACCCGGCAGCGTTTGATGGGAACGGGTAGAGGAATAATCTCTGTGTGTCTGACCGCGGGACTGTTTGATGGTACCGTGTAGAGGAATAATCTCTCTGTATCTGACCCCGGGAGTGTCTGATGGGACGGTGAGGATTGAGATTCACTCTGTGTCTGATCCCGGGAGTGTTTGATGGGACCGTGGAGAAGAATAATCACTCCGTGTCTGAACACGGGAGTGTGTGATGGGACGGTGTGGAGGGAGATTCACTCTGTGTCTGACCCCGGGAGTGTTTGATGGGACAGTGTAGAGGAATAATCACTCTGTGTCTGACCCCGGGAGTATGCGATGGGACGGTGTGGAGGGAGATTCACTCTGTGTCTGACCCCGGCAGTGTTTGATGGGACCGTGTTGAGGAATAATCACTCTGTGTCTGACACCGGGAGTTCGTGACGGGACGGTGTGGAGGGAGATTCAATCTGTGTCTGAACCCGAGAGAGTTTGCTGGGACGGTGCGGACGGAGATTCACTCTGTGTCTGACCCCGGGAGTGTTTCATGGGACCGTGTAGAGGAATAATCACTCTGTGTCTGACACCCGTCAGCGTTTGATGGGAACGGGTAGAGGAATAATCACTCTGTGTCTGACCCCGGGAGAGTTTGCTGGGACCGTGTAGAGGAATAATCTCTCTGTGTCTGACCGCGGGACTGTTTGATGGTACCGAGTAGAGGAATAATCACTCTGTGTCTGACCACGGGAGTGTGTGATGGGACGGTGTGGAGGGAGATTCACTCTGTGTCTGACCCCGGGAGAGTGTGATGGGCGGTGTAGAGGAATGATCGCTATGTGGCTGACACCGGGAGTGTTTGATTGGACCGAGTAGAGGAATAATCACTCTGTGTCTGACCCCGGGAGTGTATGATGGTACGGTGTGGATATAAATTCACTCTGTGTCTGACCCCGGGAGTGTTTGATGGGACGGTGTGGAGGGAGATTCAGTCTGTGTCTGACCACGGGAGTGTGTGATTGGACGATTTGCAGGGAGATTCACTCTGTGTCTGACCCCGGGAGTGTTTGATGGGACGGTGTGGAGGGAGATTCAGTCTGTGTCTGACCACGGGAGTGTGTGATTGGACGATTTGCAGGGAGATTCACTCTGTGTCTGACCCCGGGAGTGTATGATGGGACGGTGTGGATATAAATTCACTCTGTGTCTGACCCCGGGAGTGCTTGATGGGACGGTGTGGAGGGAGATTCAGTCTGTGTCTGACCCAGGGAGTGTGTGATGGGCGGTGTAGAGGAACATTCACTATGTGACTGATCCCGGGAGTGTGAGATGGGACCGTGTAGAGCAATAATCACACTGTGTCTGATCCCGGGAGTGTTTGATGGGTCCGTGGAGAAGAATAATCACTCCGTGTCTGAACACGGGAGTGTGTGATGGGACCGTGTGGAGGGAGATTCACTCTGTGTCAGACCCCGGGAGTGGGTGATGGGCGGTGTAGAGGAATAATCACTCTGTGTCTGACCCCGGAAGAGTTTGATGTGACCGTATAGAGGAATAATGTCTCTGTGTCTGAGCCCGGGAGAGTTTGCTGGGAACGTGTAAAGGAATAATCTCTCTGTGTCTGACCATGGGACTGTTTGATGGTACCATGTAGAGGAATAATCTCTCTGTGTCTGACCCCGGGGGTGTGTGATGGGACTGTGAGGATTGAGTTTCACTCTGTGTCTGACCCCGGGAGTGTTTGATGGGACCGTGTAGAGGAATAATCACTCTGTGTCTGACCACGGGAGTGTGTGATGGGACGGTGTGGAGGGAGATTCACTCTGTGTCTGACCCCGGAGGAGTGTGATGGGCGGTGTAGAGGAATAATCACTCTGTGGTTGACCCCGGGAGTGTTTGATTGGACCGTGTAGAGGAATAATCACTCTGTGTCTGACCCCGGGAGTGTATGATGGGACGGTGTGGATATAAATTCACTCTGTGTCTGACCCCGGGAGTGTTTGATGGGACGGTGTGGAGGGAGATTCAGTCTGTGTCTGACCCAGGGAGTGTGTGATGGGCGGTGTAGAGGAACATTCACTATGTGACTGATCCCGGGAGTGTGAGATGGGACCGTGTAGAGCAATAATCACTCTGTGTCTGATCCCGGGAGTGTTTGATGGGACCGTGGAGAAGAATAATCACTCCGTGTCTGAACACGGGAGTGTGTGATGGGACGGAGTGGAGGGAGATTCACTCTGTGTCTGACCCCGGGAGTGTTTGATGGGACAGTGTAGAGGAATAATCACTCTGTGGCTGACCCCGGGAGTGTGTGATGGGACGGTGTGGAGGGAGATTCACTCTGTGTCTGACCCCGGCAGTGTTTGATGGGACCGTTTTGAGGAATAATCCCTCTGTGTATGACCCTGGGAGTGTGTGATGGGACCGTGTGGAGGGAGATTCACTCTGTGTCTGACCCCGGGAGTGGGTGATGGGCGGTGTAGAGGAATAATCACTCTGTGTCTGACACGGGGAGTTTGTGACGGGACGGTGTGGAGGGAGATTCACTCTGTGTCTGACACTGGGAGTGTTTGCTGGGACGGTGCGGACGGAGATTCACTCTGTGTCTGACCCCGGGAGTGTTTCATGGGACCGTGTAGAGGAATAATAACTCTGTGTCTGACACCCGGCAGCGTTTGATGGGAACGGGTAGAGGAATAATCTCTGTGTCTGACCGCGGGACTGTTTGATGGTATCGTGTAGAGGAATAATCTCTCTGTGTCTGACCCCGGGAGTGTGTGATGGGACGGTGAGGATTGAGATTCACTCTGTGTCTGATCCCGGGAGTGTTTGATGGGACCGTGGAGAAGAATAATCACTCCGTGTCTGAACACGGGAGTGTGTGATGGGACGGTGTGGAGGGAGATTCACTCTGTGTCTGACCCCGGGAGTGTTTGATGGGACAGTGTAGAGGAATAATCACTCTGTGTCTGACCCCGGGAGTGTGTGATGGGACGGTGTGGAGGGAGATTCAATCTGTGTCTGAACCCGGGAGAGTTTGCTGGGACGGTGCGGACGGAGATTCACTCTCTGTCTGACCCCGGGAGTGTTTCATGGGACCGTGTAGAGGAATAATCACTCTGTGTCTGACACCCGTCAGCGTGTGATGGGAACGGGTAGAGGAATAATCATTCTGTGTCTTACCCCGGGAGAGTTTGCTGGGACCGTGTAGAGGAATAATCTCTCTGTGTCTGACCGCGGGACTGTTTGATGGTACCGTGTAGAGGGATAATCTCACTGTGTCTGACCCCGGGAGTGTGTGATGGGTCGGTGAGGATTGAGATTCACTCTGTGTCTGACCCCGGGAGTGTTTGATGGGACCGTGTAGAGGAATAATCACTCTGTGTCTGACCACGGGAGTGTGTGATGGGACGGTGTGGAGGGAGATTCACTCTGTGTCTGACCCCGGGAGAGTGTGATGGCCGGTGTAGAGGAATGATCACTATGTGGCTGACCCCGGGAGTGTTTGATTGGACCGAGTAGAGGAATAATCACTCTGTGTCTGATCCCGGGAGTATATGATGGTACGGTGTGGATATAAATTCACTCTGTGTCTGACCCCGGGAGTGTTTGATGGGACTGTGTGGAGGGAGATTCAGTCTGTGTCTGACCACGGGAGTGTGTGATTGGACGATTTGCAGGGAGATTCACTCTGTGTCTGACCCAGGGAGTGTGTGATGGGCGGTGTAGAGGAACATTCACTCTGTGACTGATCCCGGGAGTGTGAGATGGGACCGTGTAGAGCAATAATCACTCTGTGTCTGACCCCGGGAGTGTTTGATGGGACCGTGGAGAAGAATAATCACTCTGTGTCTGAACACGGGATTGTGTGATGGGACGGTGTGGAGGGAGATTCACTCTGTGTCTGACCCCGGGAGTGTTTGATGGGACAGTGTAGAGGAATAATCACTCTGTGTCTGAACACGGGAGTGTGTGATGGGACCGTGTAGAGGAATAATCACTCTGTCTGATCCCGGGAGTGTGTGTTCGGACGGTGGGAACGGAGATTCACTCTGTTTCTGACCCCTAGAGTGTTTCATGGGACCGTGTAGAGGAATAATCACTCTGTGTCTGACCACGGGAGTGTGTGATGGGACGGTGTGGAGGGAGATTCACTCTGTGTCTGACCATGGCAGTGTTTGATGGGGCCGTGTGGAGGGGGATTCACTCTGTGTCTGACCCCGGGAGAGTGTGATGGGCGGTGTAGAGGAATGATCACTATGTGGCTGACCCCGGGAGTGTTTGATTGGACCGAGTAGAGGAATAATCACTCTGTGTCTGATCCCGGGAGTATATGATGGTACGGTGTGGATATAAATTCACTCTGTGTCTGACCCCGGGAGTGTTTGATGGGACTGTGTGGAGGGAGATTCAGTCTGTGTCTGACCACGGGAGTGTGTGATTGGACGATTTGCAGGGAGATTCACTCTGTGTCTGACCCAGGGAGTGTGTGATGGGCGGTGTAGAGGAACATTCACTCTGTGACTGATCCCGGGAGTGTGAGATGGGACCGTGTAGAGCAATAATCACTCTGTGTCTGACCCCGGGAGTGTTTGATGGGACCGTGGAGAAGAATAATCACTCTGTGTCTGAACACGGGATTGTGTGATGGGACGGTGTGGAGGGAGATTCACTCTGTGTCTGACCCCGGGAGTGTTTGATGGGACAGTGTAGAGGAATAATCACTCTGTGTCTGAACACGGGAGTGTGTGATGGGACCGTGTAGAGGAATAATCACTCTGTCTGATCCCGGGAGAGTGTGTTCGGACGGTGGGAACGGAGATTCACTCTGTTTCTGACCCCTAGAGTGTTTCATGGGACCGTGTAGAGGAATAATCACTCTGTGTCTGACCACGGGAGTGTGTGATGGGACGGTGTGGAGGGAGATTCACTCTGTGTCTGACCCTGGCAGTGTTTGATGGGGCCGTGTGGAGGGGTATTCACTCTGTGTCTGACCACGGGAGTGTGTGATGGGCGGTGTAGAGGAATAATCACTCTGTCTGACCCCGGGAGTTTGTGTTGTGACGGTGCGGACGGAGATTCACTCTGTGTCTGACCCCGGGAGTGTTTCATGGGACCGTGTAGAGGAATAATCACTCTGTGTCTGACACCGGGAGAGTTTGATGGGGCCGTGTAGAGGAATAATCACTCTGTGTCTGACCACGGGAGTGTTTGATGGGACCGTGTAGAGGAATAATCACTCTGTGTCTGACCCCGGGAGAGTGTGATGGGACGGTGTGGAAGGAGATTCACACTGTGTCTGACACCGGGAGTGTGTGATGGGACCGTGAAGAGGAATAATCACTCTGTGTCTGACACCGGGAGTGTGTGATGGTAACGTGTTGAGGAATAATCACTCTGTGTCTGACCCCGGAAGTGTTTGATGTGACCGTGTAGAGGAATAATGACTCTGTGTCTGACCCCGGGTGTGTTTGCTGGGACCGTGTAAAGGAATAATCTCTCTGTGTCTGACCCCGGGACTGTTTGATGGTACCGTGTAGAGGAATAATCTCTCTGTGTCTGACCCCGGGAGTGTTTGATGGGACGGTGTGGAGGGAGATTCAGTCTGTGTCTGACCCCGGGAGTGTGTGATTGGACGATTTGCAGGGAGATTCACTCTGTGTCTGACCCAGGGAGTGTGTGATGGGCGGTGTAGAGGAACATTCACTCTGTGACTGATCCCGGGAGAGTGAGATGGGACCGTGTAGAGCAATAATCACTCTGTGTCTGACCCCGGGAGTGTTTGATGGGACCGTGGAGAAGAATAATCACTCTGTGTCTGAACACGGGAGTGTGTGATGGGACGGTGTCGAGGGAGATTCACTCTGTGTCTGACCCCGTGAGTGTTTGATGGGACAGTGTAGAGGAATAATCACTCTGTGTCTGAACACGGGAGTGTGTGATGGGACGGATTGGAGGGAGGTTCACTCTGTGTCTGACCCCGGCAGTGTTTGCTGGGACCGTGTAGAGGAATAATCACTCTGTCTGACCCAGGGAGTGTGTGTTGGGACGGTGCGGACGGAGATTCACTCTGTGTCTGACCCCTAGAGTGTTTCATGGGACCGTGTAGAGGAATAATCACTCTGCGTCTGACCCTGTAGAGTTTGATGGAGACGTGTGGAGGGGGATTCACTCTGTGTCTGACCACGGGAGTGTGTGATGGGCGGTGTAGAGGAATAATCACTCTGTGTCTGAAACCGGGAATTTGTGAGGGAACGGTGTGGAGGGAGATTCACTCAGTGTCTGACACCGGGAGTGATTGCTGGGACCGTGTAGAGGAATAATCACTCTGTCTGACCCCGGGAGTTTGTGTTGGGACGGTGCGGACGGAGATTCACTCTGTGTCTGACCCCGGGAGTGTTTCATGGGACCGTGTAGAGGAATAATCACTCTGTGTCTGACCCCGGGAGAGTGTGATGGGATGGCGTGGAGGGAGATTCACTCTGTGTCTGACCCCGGGAGTGTTTGATGGGACCGTGTAGAGGAATAATCACTCTGTGTCTGAACCCGGGAGAGTGTGATGGGACGGTGTGGAAGGAGATTCACACTGTGTCTGACACCGGGAGTGTTTGATGGGACCGTGAAGAGGAATAATCACTCTGTGTCTGACACCGGGAGTGTGTGATGGTACCGTGTTGAGGAATAATCACTCTGTGTCTGACCCCGGAAGTGTTTGATGTGACCGTGTAGAGGAATAATGACTCTGTGTCTGACCCCGGGAGTGTTTGCTGGGACCGTGTAAAGGAATAATCTCTCTGTGTCTGACCCCGGGACTGTTTGATGGTACCGTGTAGAGGAATAATCTCTCTGTGTCTGACCCCGGGAGTGTGTAATGGGACGGTGAGGATTGAGTTTCACTCTGTGTCTGTCCCCGGGAGTGTTTGATGGGACCTTGTAGAGGAATAATAACTCTGTGTCTGACCACGGGAGTGTGTGATGGGACGGTGTGGATATAAATTCACTCTGTGTCTGACCCCGGGAGTGTTTGATGGGACGGTGTGGAGGGAGACTCAGTCTGTGTCTGACCCAGGGAGTGTGTGATGGGCGGTGTAGAGGAACATTCACTATGTGACTGATCCCGGGAGTGTGAGATGGGACCGTGTAGAGCAATAATCACTCTGTGTCTGAACACGGCAGTGTTTGATGGGACCGTGGAGAAGAATAATAACTCCGTGCTTGAACACGGGAGTGTGTGATGGGACGGTGTGGAGGGAGATTCACTCTGTGTCTGACCCCGGGAGTGTTTGATGGGACAGTGTAGAGGAATAATCCCTCTGTGTATGACGCTGTGAGTGTGTGATGGGACCGTGTGGAGGGAGATTCACTCTGTGTCAGACCCCGGGAGTCGGTGATGGGCGGTGTAGAGGAATAATCACTCTGTGTCTGACCCCGGAAGAGTTTGATGTGACCGTGTAGAGGAATAATGACTCTGTGTCTGACCCCGGGAGTGTTTGATGGGACCGTGGAGAAGAATAATCACTCCGTGTCTGACACCGGGAGTGTATGATGGGACGGTGTGGATATAAATTCACTCTGTGTCTGACCCCGGGAGTGTTTGATGGGACGGTGTGGAGGGAGACTCAGTCTGTGTCTGACCCAGGGAGTGTGTGATGGGCGGTGTAGAGGAACATTCACTATGTGACTGATCCCGGGAGTGTGAGATGGGACCGTGTAGAGCAATAATCACTCTGTGTCTGAACACGGGAGTGTTTGATGGGACCGTGGAGAAGAATAATAACTCCGTGCTTGAACACGGGAGTGTGTGATGGGACGGTGTGGAGGGAGATTCACTCTGTGTCTGACCCCGGGAGTGTTTAATTGGACAGTGTAGAGGAATAATCCCTCTGTGTATGACCCTGTTTGTGTGTGATGGGACCGTGTGGAGGGAGATTCACTCTGTGTCAGACCCCGGGAGTCGGTGATGGGCGGTGTAGAGGAATAATCACTCTGTGTCTGACCCCGGAAGAGTTTGATGTGACCGTGTAGAGGAATAATGACTCTGTGTCTGACCCCGGGAGTGTTTGATGGGACCGTGGAGAAGAATAATCACTCCGTGTCTGAACACGGGAGTGTGTGATGGGACGGTGTGGAGGGAGATTGACTCTGTGTCTGACCCCGGCAGAGTGTGTGATGGGACCGTGTGGAGGGAGATTCACTCTGTGTCTGACCCCGGGAGTGTGTGATGGGCGGTGTAGAGGAATATTCACTCTGTGTCTGACACCGGGAGTGTTTGCTGGGACAGTGTAGAGGAATAATCACTCTGTCTGACCCCGGGAGTGTGTGTTGGGACGGGGCGGACGGAGATTCACTCTGTGTCCGACCCCGGGAGTGTTTGATGGGACCGTGTAGAGGAATAATCACTCTGTGTCTGACCACGTGAGTGTGTGATGGGATGGCGTGGAGGGAGATTCACTCTGTGTCTGACCCCGGGAGTGTTTGATGGGACCGTGTAGAGGAATAATCACTCTGTGTCTGACACCGGGAGTGTGTGATGGTAACGTGTTGAGGAATTATCACTCTGTGTCTGACCCCGGAAGAGTTTGTTGTGACCGTGTAGAGGAATAATGACTCTGTGTCTGACCCCGGGAGTGTTTGCTGGGAAAGTGTAGAGGAATAATCTCTCTGTGTCTGACCCCGGGACTGTTTGATGGTACCGTGTAGAGGAATAATCTCTATGTGTCTGACCCCGGGAGTGTGTGATGGGACGGTGAGGATTGATATTCGCTCTGTGTCTGACCCCGGGAGTGTTTGATGGGACCGTGTAGGGGATTAATCTCTCTGTGTCTAACCCCGGGAGTGTTTGATCGTACCGTGTAGAGGAATAAACTCTCTGTGTCTGACCCCAGGAGTGTGTGATGGGACGGTGTGGATTCAGATTCACTCTGTGTCTGACCCAGGGAGTGTTTGATGGGACCGTGTAGAGGAATAATCTCTCTGTGTCTGACCACGGGAGTGTTTCATGGTACCGTGTAGAGGAATAATCTCTCTGTGTCTGACCCCGGGAGTGTTTGATGGTACCGTGTAGAAGAAAAATCTCTCTGTGTCTGACCCCGGGAGTGTGTGATGGGACGCTGTGGATTGAGATTCACTCTGTGTCTGACCCCGGAACAGTTTGATGTGACCGTGTAGAGGAATAATGATTCTGTGTCTGACCCAGGGAGTGTTTGATGGGACCGTGTAGAGGAATAATCTCTCTGTGTCTGACCCCGGGAGTGTGTGATGGGACGGTAATGATTGAGATTCACTCTGTGTCTGACCCCGGGAGTGTTTGATGGTACCGTGTAGAGGAATAAACTCTCTGTGTCTGACCCCGGGAGAGTGTGATGGGACGGTGTGGAAGGGGATTCACACTGTGTCTGACACAGGGAGTGTTTGATGGGACCGTGTAGAGGAATAATCACTCTGTGTCTGACACCGGGAGTGTGTGATGGTACCGTGTTGAGGAATAATCACTCTGTGTCTGACCCTCGGAAGCGTTTGATGGGACCTTGCAGAGGAATAATGACTCTGTGTCTGACACCGGGAGTGTTTGATGGGACCGTGTAGAGGAATAATCTCTCTGTGTCTGAACCCGGGAGTGTTTGATGGTACCGTGTAGAGGAATAATCACTCTGTGTCTGACCACGGGAGTTTGTGATGGGACGGTGTGGAGGGAGATTCACTCTGTGTCTGACCCCGGGAGAGTGTGATGGCCGGTGTAGAGGAATAATCACTCTGTGGCTGACCCCGGGAGTGTTTGATTGGACCGTGTAGAGGAATAATCACTCTGTGTCTGACCCCGGGAGTGTATGATGGGACGGTGTGGATATAAATTCACTCTGTGTCTGACCCCGGGAGTGTTTGATGGGACGGTGTGGAGGGAGATTCAGTCTGTGTCTGACCCCGGGAATGTGTGATGGGACGATTTGCAGGGAGATTCACTCTGTGTCTGACCCAGGGAGTGTGTGATGGGCGGTGTAGAGGAACATTCACTCTGTGTCTGACCCCGGAAGAGTTTGATGTGACCGTGTAGAGGAATAATGACTCTGTGTCTGACCCCGGGAGTGTTTGATGGGACCGTGGAGAAGAATAATCACTCCGTGTCTCACACCGGGAGTGTATGATGGGACGGTGTGGATATAAATTCACTCTGTGTCTGACCCCGGGAGTGTTTGATGGGACGGTGTAGAGGAACATTCACTATGTGACTGATCCCGGGAGTGTGAGATGGGACCGTGTAGAGCAATAATCACTCTGTGTCTGAACACGGGAGTGTTTGATGGGACCGTGGAGAAGAATAATAACTCCGTGCTTGAACACGGGAGTGTGTGATGGGACGGTGTGGAGGGAGATTCACTCTGTGTCTGACCCCGGGAGTGTTTGATGGGACAGTGTAGAGGAATAATCCCTCTGTGTATGACGCTGTGAGTGTGTGATGGGACCGAGTGGAGGGAGATTCACTCTGTGTCAGACCCCGGGAGTCGGTGATGGGCGGTGTAGAGGAATAATCACTCTGTGTCTGACCCCGGAAGAGTTTGATGTGACCGTGTAGAGGAATAATGACTCTGTGTCTGACCCCGGGAGTGTTTGATGGGACCGTGGAGAAGAATAATCACTCCGTGTCTGACACCGGGAGTGTATGATGGGACGGTGTGGATATAAATTCACTCTGTGTCTGACCCCGGGAGTGTTTGATGGGACGGTGTGGAGGGAGACTCAGTCTGTGTCTGACCCAGGGAGTGTGTGATGGGCGGTGTAGAGGAACATTCACTATGTGACTGATCCCGGGAGTGTGAGATGGGACCGTGTAGAGCAATAATCACTCTGTGTCTGAACACGGGAGTGTTTGATGGGACCGTGGAGAAGAATAATAACTCCGTGCTTGAACACGGGAGTGTGTGATGGGACGGTGTGGAGGGAGATTCACTCTGTGTCTGACCCCGGGAGTGTTTAATGGGACAGTGTAGAGGAATAATCCCTCTGTGTATGACCCTGTGAGTGTGTGATGGGACCGTGTGGAGGGAGATTCACTCTGTGTCAGACCCCGGGAGTGTTTGATGGGACCGTGGAGAAGAATAATCACTCCGTGTCTGAACACGGGAGTGTGTGATGGGACGGTGTGGAGGGAGATTGACTCTGTGTCTGACCCCGGCAGAGTGTGTGATGGGACCGTGTGGAGGGAGATTCACTCTGTGTCTGACCCCGGGAGTGTGTGATGGGCGGTGTAGAGGAATATTCACTCTGTGTCTGACACCGGGAGTGTTTGCTGGGACAGTGTAGAGGAATAATCACTCTGTCTGACCCCGGGAGTGTGTGTTGGGACGGGGCGGACGGAGATTCACTCTGTGTCCGACCCCGGGAGTGTTTGATGGGACCGTGTAGAGGAATAATCACTCTGTGTCTGACCACGTGAGTGTGTGATGGGATGGCGTGGAGGGAGATTCACTCTGTGTCTGACCCCGGGAGTGTTTGATGGGACCGTGTAGAGGAATAATCACTCTGTGTCTGACACCGGGAGTCTGTGATTGTACCGTGTTGAGGAATAATCACTCTGTGTCTGACCCCGGAAGAGTTTGATGTGACCGTGTAGAGGAATAATGACTCTGTGTCTGACCCCGGGAGTGTTTGCTGGGACCGTGTAGAGGAATAATCTCTCTGTGTCTGACCCCGGGACTGTTTGATGGTACCGTGTGGAGGAATAATCTCTCTGTGTCTGACCCCGGGAGTGTGTGATGGGACGGTGAGGATTGAGATTCACTCTGTGTCTGACCCCGGGAGTGTTTGATGGGACCGGGTAGAGGATTAATCTCTCTGTGTCTAACCCTGGGAGTGTTTGATCGTACCGTGTAGAGGAATAATCTCTCTGTGTCTGACCCCAGGAGTGTGTGATGGGACGGTGTGGATTGAGATTCACTCTGTGTCTGACCCAGGGATTTTGTTTGATGGGACCGTGTAGAGGAATAATCTCTCTGTGTCTGACCACTGGAGTGTTTCATGGTACCGTGTAGAGGAATAATCTCTCTGTGTCTTACCCCGGGAGTGTGTGATGGGACGGTGAGGATTGAGATTCACTCTTTGTCTGCCACCGGGAGTGTTTGATGGGACGGTGTAGAGGAATAATCTCTCTGTGTCTGACCCCGGGAGTGTTTGATGGTACCGTGTAGAAGAATAATCACTCTGTCTGACCCCGGGAGTGTGTGTTGGGACGGTGCGGACGGAGATTCACTCTGTGTCCGACCCCGGGTGTGTTTGATGGGACCGTGTAGAGGAATAATCACTCTGTGTCTGACACCCGGCAGCGTTTAATGGGAACATGTAGAGGAATAATCACTCTGTGTCTGACCCCGGGAGAGTTTGATGGGGCCGTGTAGAGGAATAATCACTCTGTGTCTGACCACGGGAGTGTTTGACGGGACCGTGTAGAGGAATAATCACTCTGTGTCTGACCCCGGGAGAGTGTGATGGGATGGCGTGGAGGGAGATTCGCTCTGTGTCTGACCCCGGGAGTGTTTGATGGGACAGTGTAGAGGAATAATCACTCTGTGTCTGACCCCGGGAGAGTGTGATGGGACGGTGTGGAAGGAGATTCACACTGTGTCTGACACCGGGAGTGTTTGATGGGACCGTGTAGAGGAATAATCACTCTGTGTCTGACACCGGGATTGTGTGATGGTACCGTGTTGAGGAATAATCTCTCTGTGTCTGACCCCGGAAGAGTTTGTTGTGACCGTGTAGAGGAATAATGACTCTTTGTCTGACCCCGGGAGTGTTTGCTGGGACCGTGTAGAGGAATAATCTCTCTGTGTCTGACCCCGGGACTGTTTGATGGTACCGTGTAGAGGAATAATCTCTATGTGTCTGACCCCGGGAGTGTGTGATGGGACGGTGAGGATTGAGATTCGCTCTGTGTCTGACCCCGGGAGTGTTTGATGGGACCGTGTAGGGGATTAATCTCTCTGTGTCTAACCCCGGGAGTGTTTGATCGTACCGTGTAGAGGAATAAACTCTCTGTGTCTGACCCAGGGAGTGTTTGATGGGACCGTGTAGAGGAATAATCTCTCTGTGTCTGAACACGGGAGTGTTTCATGGTACCGTGTAGAGGAATAATCTCTCTGTGTCTTACCCCGGGAGTGTGTGATGGGACGGTGAGGATTGAGATTCACTCTGTGTCTGACCCCGGGAGTGTTTGATGGGACGGTGTAGAGGAATAATCTCTCTGTGTCTGACCCCGGGAGTGTTTGATGGTACCGTGTAGAAGAATAATCTCTCTGTGTCTGACCCCGGGAGTGTGTGATGGGACGCTGTGGATTGAGATTCACTCTGTGTCTGACCGCGGGAGTGTTTGATGCGACCATGTAGTGGAATAGTCACTCTGTGTCTTACACCCGGAGTGTTTGATGGGACAGTGTAGAGGAATAATCACTCTGTGTCTGACCCCGGGAGAGTGTGATGGGACGGTGTGGAAGGAGATTCACACTGTGTCTGACACCGGGAGTGTTTGATGGGACCGTGTAGAGGATTAATCACTCTGTGTCTGACAACGGGAGTGTGTGATGGTACCGTGTTGAGGAATTATCACTCTGTGTCTGACCCCGGAAGAGTTTGTTGTGACCGTGTAGAGGAATAATGACTCTGTGTCTGACCCCGGGAGTGTTTGCTGGGACCGTGTAGAGGAATAATCTCTCTGTGTCTGACCCCGGGACTGTTTGATGGTACCGTGTAGAGGAATAATCTCTATGTGTCTGACCCCGGGAGTGTGTGATGGGACGGTGAGGATTGAGATTCGCTCTGTGTCTGACCCCGGGAGTGTTTGATGGGACCGTGTAGGGGATTAATCTCTCTGTGTCTAACCCCGGGTGTGTTTGATCGTACCGTGTAGAGGAATAAACTCTCTGTGTCTGACCCCAGGAGTGTGTGATGGGACGGTGTGGATTCAGATTCACTCTGTGTCTGACCCAGGGAGTGTTTGATGGGACCGTGTAGAGGAATAATCTCTCTGTGTCTGACCACGGGAGTGTTTCATGGTACCGTGTAGAGGAATAATCTCTCTGTGTCTGACCCCGGGAGTGTTTGATGGTACCGTGTAGAAGAATAATCTCTCTGTGTCTGACCCCGGGAGTGTGTGATGGGACGCTGTGGATTGAGATTCACTCTGTGTCTGACCGCGGGAGTATTTGATGCGACCATGTAGTGGAATAGTCACTCTGTGTCTTACACCCGGAGTGTTTGATGGAACAGTGTAGAGAAATAATCACTCTGTGTCTGACCCTCGGAAGCGTTTGATGGGACCGTGTAGAGGAATAATGACTCTGTGTCTGACCCCGTGAGAGTTTGAAGGGGCCGTGTAGAGGAATAATCACTCTGTGTCTGACACCGGGAGTGTGTGATGGTACCGTGTAGAGGAATAATCACTCTGTGTCTGACCACGGAAGTGTTTGATGTGACCTTGCAGAGGAATAATGACTCTGTGTCTGACACCGGGAGTGTTTGATGGGACCGTGTAGAGGAATAATCTCTCTGTGTCTGACCCCGGGAGTGTTTGATGGTACCGTGTAAAGGAATAATCACTCTGTGTCTGACCACGGAAGTTTGTGATGGGACGGTGTGGAGGGAGATTCACTCTGTGTCTGACCCCGGGAGAGTGTGATGGCCGGTGTAGAGGAATAATCACTCTGTGGCTGACCCCGGGAGTGTTTGATTGGACCGTGTAGAGGAATAATCACTCTGTGTCTGACCCCGGGAGTGTATGATGGGACGGTGTGGATATAAATTCACTCTGTGTCTGACCCCGGGAGAGTTTGATGGGACGGTGTGGAGGGAGATTCAGTCTGTGTCTGACCCCGGGAATGTGTGATGGGACGATTTGCAGGGAGATTCACTCTGTGTCTGACCCAGGGAGTGTGTGATGGGCGGTGTAGAGGAACATTCACTCTGTGTCTGACCCCGGGAGTGTGAGATTGGACCGTGTAGACCAATAATCACTCTGTGTCTGACCCCGGGAGTGTTTGATGAGACCGTGGAGAAGAACAATCACTCTGTGTCTGAACACGGGAGTGTGCGATGGGACGGTGTGGAGGGAGATTCACTCTGTGTCTGACGCCGGGAGTGTTTGATGGGACAGTGTAGAGGAATAATCACTCTGTGTCTGACCCCGGGAGTGTGTGACGGGACGGAGTGGAGGGAGATTCACTCTGTGTCTGACCCCGGCAGTGTTTGATGGGACCGTGTTGAGGAATAATCCCTCTGTGTATGACCCTGGGAGTGTGTGATGGGACCGTGTGGAGGGAGATTCACTCTGTGTCTGACCCCGGGAGTGTGTGATGGGACGGAGTGGAGGGAGATTCACTCTGTGTCTGACCCCGGCAGTGTTTGATGGGACCGTGTTGAGGAATAATCCCTCTGTGTATGACCCTGGGAGTGTGTGATGGGACCGTGTGGAGGGAGATTCACTCTGTGTCTGACCCTGGGAGTGTGTGATGGGACCGTGTGGAGGGAGATTCACTCTGTGTCTGACCCCGGGAGAGTGTGATGGGATGGCGTGGAGGGAGATTCACTCTCTGTCTGACCCCGGGAGTGTTTGATGGGACCGTGTAGATGAATAATCACTCTGTGTCTGACCCCGGGAGTGTTTGATGGGACCGTGGAGAGGAATAATCACTCTGTGTCTGTCCCCGGGAGTGTGTGATGTGACGGTGTTGAAGGAGATTCACACTGTGTCTGACACCGGGAGTGTGTGATGGTACCGTGTTGAGGAATAATCACTCTGTGTCTGACCCCGGAAGAGTTTGATGTGACCGTGTAGAGGAATAATCACTCTGTCTGACCCCGGGAGTTTGTGTTGGGACGGTGCGGACGGAGATTCACTCTGTGTCTGACCCCGGGAGTGTTTCATGGGACCGTGTAGAGGAATAATCACTCTGTGTCTGACCCCGGGAGAGTTTGATGGGGCAGTGTAGAGGAATAATCACTCTGTGTCTGACCACGGGAGTGTGTGATGGGACGGTGTGGAGGGAGATTGACTCTGTGTCTGACCCCGGCAGAGTGTGTGATGGGACCGTGTGGAGGGAGATTCACTCTGTGTCTGACCCCGGGAGTGTGTGATGGGCGGTGTAGAGGAATATTCACTCTGTGTCTGACACCGGGAGTGTTTGCTTTGACAGTGTAGAGGAGTAATCACTCTGTCTGACCCCGGGAGTGTGTGTTGGGACGGGGCGGACGGAGATTCACTCTGTGTCCGACCCCGGGTGTGTTTGATGGGACCGTGTAGAGGAATAATCACTCTGTGTCTGACACCGGGAGTCTGTGATTGTACCGTGTTGAGGAATAATCACTCTGTGTCTGACCCCGGAATAGTTTGATGTGACCGTGTAGAGGAATAATGACTCTGTGTCTGACCCCGGGAGTGTTTGCTGGGACCGTGTAGAGGAATAATCTCTCTGTGTCTGACCCCGGGACTGTTTGATGGTACCGTGTGGAGGAATAATCTCTCTGTGTCTGACCCCGGGAGTGTGTGATGGGACGGTGTGGATTGAGATTCACTCTGTGTCTGACCCAGGGAGTGTTTGATGGGACCGTGTAGAGGAATAATCTCTCTGTGTCTGACCACTGGAGTGTTTCATGGTACCGTGTAGAGGAATAATCTCTCTGTGTCTTACCCCGGGAGTGTGTGATGGGACGGTGAGGATTGAGATTCACTCTGTGTCTGACACCGGGAGTGTTTGATGGGACGGTGTAGAGGAATAATCTCTCTGTGTCTGACCCCGGGAGTGTTTGATGGTACCGTGTAGAAGAATAATCTCTCTGTCTGACCCCGGGAGTGTGTGTTGCGACGGTGCGGACGGAGATTCACTCTGTGTCCGACCCCGGGTGTGTTTGATGGGACCGTGTAGAGGAATAATCACTCTGTGTCTGACACCCGGCAGCGTTTAATGGGAACATGTAGAGGAATAATCACTCTGTGTCTGACCCCGGGAGAGTTTGATGGGGCCGTGTAGAGGAATAATCACTCTGTGTCTGACCACGGGAGTGTTTGACGGGACCGTGTAGAGGAATAATCACTCTGTGTCTGACCCCGGGAGAGTGTGATGGGATGGCGTGGAGGGAGATTCGCTCTGTTTCTGACCCCGGGAGTGTTTGATGGGACAGTGTAGAGGAATAATCACTCTGTGTCTGACCCCGGGAGAGTGTGATGGGACGGTGTGGAAGGAGATTCACACTGTGTCTGACACCGGGAGTGTTTGATGGGACCGTGTAGAGGAATAATCACTCTGTGTCTGACACCGGGAGTGTGTGATGGTACCGTGTTGAGGAATAATCTCTCTGTGTCTGACCCCGGAAGAGTTTGTTGTGACCGTGTAGAGGAATAATGACTCTGTGTCTGACCCCGGGAGTGTTTGCTGGGACCGTGTAGAGGAATAATCTCTCTGTGTCTGACCCCGGGACTGTTTGATGGTACCGTGTAGAGGAATAATCTCTATGTGTCTGACCCCGGGAGTGTGTGATGGGACGGTGAGGATTGAGATTCGCTCTGTGTCTGACCCCGGGAGTGTTTGATGGGACCGTGTAGGGGATTAATCTCTCTGTGTCTAACCCCGGGAGTGTTTGATCGTACCGTGTAGAGGAATGAACTCTCTGTGTCTGACCCCAGGAGTGTGTGATGGGACGGTGTGGATTCAGATTCACTCTGTGTCTGACCCAGGGAGTGTTTCATGGTACCGTGTAGAGGAATAATCTCTCTGTGTCTTACCCCGGGAGTGTGTGATGGGACGGTGAGGATTGAGATTCACTCTGTGTCTGACCCCGGGAGTGTTTGATGGGACGGTGTAGAGGAATAATCTCTCTGTGTCTGACCCCGGGAGTGTTTGATGGTACCGTGTAGAAGAATAATCTCTCTGTGTCTGACCCCGGGAGTGTGTGATGGGACGCTGTGGATTGAGATTCACTCTGTGTCTGACCGCGGGAGTGTTTGATGCGACCATCTAGTGGAATAGTCACTCTGTGTCTTACACCCGGAGTGTTTGATCGGACAGTGTAGAGGAATAATCACTCTGTGTCTGACCCCCGGAGAGTGTGATGGGACGGTGTGGAAGGAGATTCACACTGTGTCTGACACCGGGAGTGTTTGATGGGACCGTGTAGAGGATTAATCACTCTGTGTCTGACACCGGGAGTGTGTGATGGTACCGTGTTGAGGAATAATCACTCTGTGTCTGACCCCGGAAGAGTTTGTTGTGACCGTGTAGAGGAATAATGACTCTGTGTCTGACCCCGGGAGTGTTTGCTGGGACCGTGTAGAGGAATAATCTCTCTGTGTCTGACCCCGGGACTGTTTGATGGTACCGTGTAGAGGAATAATCTCTATGTGTCTGACCGCGGGAGTGTGTGATGGGACGGTGAGGATTGAGATTCGCTCTGTGTCTGACCCCGGGAGTGTTTGATGGGACCGTGTAGGGGATTAATCTCTCTGTGACTGACCCCAGGAGTGTGTGATGGGACGGTGTGGATTCAGATTCACTCTGTGTCTGACCCAGGGAGTGTTTGATGGGACCGTGTAGAGGAATAATCTCTCTGTGTCTTACCACGGGAGTGTTTCATGGTACCGTGTAGAGGAATAATCTCTCTGTGTCTGACCCCGGGAGTGTTTGATGGTACCGTGTAGAAGAATAATCTCTCTGTGTCTGACCCCGGGAGTGTGTGATGGGACGCTGTGGATTGAGATTCACTCTGTGTCTGACCGCGGGAGTGTTTGATGCGACCATGTAGTGGAATAGTCACTCTGTGTCTTACACCCGGAGTGTTTGATGGAACAGTGTAGAGAAATAATCACTCTGTGTCTGACCCCCGGAAGCGTTTGATGGGACCGTGTAGAGGAATAATCACTCTGTGTCTGAACCCGTGAGAGTTTGAAGGGGCCGTGTAGAGGAATAATCACTCTGTGTCTGACACCGGGAGTGTGTGATGGTCCCGTGTAGAGGAATAATCACTCTGTGTCTGACCACGGAAGTGTTTGATGTGACCTTGCAGAGGAATAATGACTCTGTGTCTGACACCGGGAGTGTTTGATGGGACCGTGTAGAGGAATAATCTCTCTGTGTCTGACCCCGGAAGTGTTTGATGGTACCGTGTAGAGGAATAATCACTCTGTGTCTGACCACGGGAGTTTGTGATGGGACGGTGTGGAGGGAGATTCACTCTGTGTCTGACCCCGGGAGAGTGTGATGGCCGGTGTAGAGGAATAATCACTCTGTGGCTGACCCCGGGAGTGTTTGATTGGACCGTGTAGAGGAATAATCACTCTGTGTCTGACCCCGGGAGTGTATGATGGGACGGTGTGGATATAAATTCACTCTGTGTCTGACCCCGGGAGTGTTTGATGGGACGGTGTGGAGGGAGATTCAGTCTGTGTCTGACCCCGGGAATGTGTGATGGGACGATTTGCAGGGAGATTCACTCTGTGTCTGACCCAGGGAGTGTGTGATGGGCGGTGTAGAGGAACATTCACTCTGTGTCTGACCCCGGGAGTGTGAGATTGGACCGTGTAGACCAATAATCACTCTGTGTCTGACCCCGGGAGTGTTTGATGAGACCGTGGAGAAGAACAATCACTCTGTTTCTGAACACGGGAGTGTGCATGGGACGGTGTGGAGGGAGATTCACTCTGTGTCTGACCCCGGCAGTGTTTGATGGGACCGTGTTGAGGAATAATCCCTCTGTGTATGACCCTGGGAGTGTGTGATGGGACCGTGTGGAGGGAGATTCACTCTGTGTCTGACCCCGGGAGTGTGTGATGGGACGGAGTGGAGGGAGATTCACTCTGTGTCTGACCCCGGCAGTGTTTGATGGGACCGTGTTGAGGAATAATCCCTCTGTGTATGACCCTGGGAGTGTGTGATGGGACCGTGTGGAGGGAGATTCACTCTGTGTCTGACCCCGGGAGTGTGTGATGGGACGGAGTGGAGGGAGATTCACTCTGTGTCTGACCCCGGCAGTGTTTGATGGGACCGTGTTGAGGAATAATCCCTCTGTGTATGACCCTGGGAGTGTGTGATGGGACCGTGTGGAGGGAGATTCACTCTGTGTCTGACCCTGGGAGTGTGTGATGGGACCGTGTGGAGGGAGATTCACTCTGTGTCTGACCCCGGGAGAGTGTGATGGGATGGCGTGGAGGGAGATTCACTCTCTGTCTGACCCCGGGAGTGTTTGATGGGACCGTGTAGAGGAATAATTACTCTGTGTCTGACCCCGGGAGTGTTTGATGGGACCGTGGAGAGGAATAATCACTCTGTGTCAGTCCCCGGGAGTGTGTGATGTGACGGTGTTGAAGGAGATTCACACTGTGTCTGACACCGGGAGTGTGTGATGGTACCGTGTTGAGGAATAATCACTCTGTGTCTGACCCCGGAAGAGTTTGATGTGACCGTGTAGAGGAATAATCACTCTGTCTGACCCCGGGAGTTTGTGTTGGGACGGTGCGGACGGAGATTCACTCTGTGTCTGACCCCGGGAGTGTTTCATGGGACCGTGTAGAGGAATAATCACTCTGTGTCTGACCACGGGAGTGTTTGATGGGACCGTGTAGAGGAATAATCACTCTGTGTCTGACCCCGGGAGAGTGTGATGGGATGGCGTGGAGGGAGATTCACTCTGTGTCTGACCCCGGGAGTGTTTGATGGGACCGTGCAGAGGAATAATCACTCTGTGTCTGACCCCGGGAGAGTGTGATGGGACGGTGTGGAAGGAGATTCACACTGTGTCTGACACCGGGAGTGTTTGATGGGACCGTGAAGAGGAATAATCACTCTGTGTCTGACACCGGGAGTGTGTGATGGTACCGTGTAGAGGAATAATGACTCTGTGTCTGACCCCGGAAGTGTTTGCTGGGACCGTGTAAAGGAATAATCTCTCTGTGTCTGACCCCGGGACTGTTTGATGGTACCGTGTAGAGGAATAATCTCTCTGTGCCTGACCCCGGGAGTGTGTAATGGGACGGTGAGGATTGAGTTTCACTCTGTGTCTGTCCCCGGGAGTGTTTGATGGGACCGTGTAGAGGAATAATAACTCTGTGTCTGACCACGTGAGTGTGTGATGGGACGATGTGGAGGGAGATTCACTCTGTGTCTGACCCCGGCAGAGTGTGATGGGCGGTGTAGAGGAATAATCACTCTGTGGCTGACCCCGGGAGTGTTTGATTGGACCGTGTAGAGGAATAATCACTCTGTGTCTGACACCGGGAGTGTATGATGGGACGGTGTGGATATAAATTCACTCTGTGTCTGACCCCGGGAGTGTTTGATGGGACGGTGTGGAAGGAGACTCAGTCTGTGTCTGACCCAGGGAGTGTGTGATGGGCGGTGTAGAGGAACATTCACTATGTGACTGATCCCGGGAGTGTGAGATGGGACCGTGTAGAGCAATAATCACTCTGTGTCTGAACACGGGAGTGTTTGATGGGACCGTGGAGAAGAATAATAACTCCGTGCTTGAACACGTGAGTGTGTGATGGGACGGTGTGGAGGGAGATTCACTCTGTGTCAGACCCCGGGAGTCGGTGATGGGCGGTGTAGAGGAATAATCACTCTGTGTCTGACCCCGGAAGAGTTTGATGTGACCGTGTAGAGGAATAATGACTCTGTGTCTGACCCCGGGAGTGTTTGATGGGACCGTGGAGAAGAATAATCACTCCGTGTCTGAACACGGGAGTGTGTGATGGGACGGTGTGGAGGGAGATTGACTCTGTGTCTGACCCCGGCAGAGTGTGTGATGGGACCGTGTGGAGGGAGATTCACTCTGTGTCTGACCCCGGGAGTGTGTGATGGGCGGTGTAGAGGAATATTCACTCTGTGTCTGACACCGGGAGTGTTTGCTTTGACAGTGTAGAGGAATAATCACTCTGTCTGACCCCGGGAGTGTGTGTTGGGACGGGGCGGACGGAGATTCACTCTGTGTCCGACCCCGGGTGTGTTTGATGGGACCGTGTAGAGGAATAATCACTCTGTGTCTGACACCGGGAGTCTGTGATTGTACCGTGTTGAGGAATAATCACTCTGTGTCTGACCCCGGAAGAGTTTGATGTGACCGTGTAGAGGAATAATGACTCTGTGTCTGACCCCGGGAGTGTTTGCTGGGACCGTGTAGAGGAATAATCTCTCTGTGTCTGACCCCGGGACTGTTTGATGGTACCGTGTGGAGGAATAATCTCTCTGTGTCTGACCCCGGGAGTGTGTGATGGGACGGTGAGGATTGAGATTCACTCTGTGTCTGACCCCGGGAGTGTTTGATGGGACCGTGTAGAGGATTAATCTCTCTGTGTCTAACCCTGGGAGAGTTTGATCGTACCGTGTAGAGGAATAATCTCTCTGTGTCTGACCCCAAGAGTGTGTGATGGGACGGTGTGGATTGAGATTCACTCTGTGTCTGACCCAGGGAGTGTTTGATGGGACCGTGTAGAGGAATAATCTCTCTGTGTCTGACCACTGGAGTGTTTCATGGTACCGTGTAGAGGAATAATCTCTCTGTGTCTTACCCCGGGAGTGTGTGATGGGACGGTGAGGATTGAGATTCACTCTGTGTCTGACCCCGGGAGTGTTTGATGGGACGGTGTAGAGGAATAATCTCTCTGTGTCTGACCCCGGGAGTGTTTGATGGTACCGTGTAGAAGAATAATCTCTCTGTGTCTGACCACGGGAGTGTGTAATGGGACGCTGTGGATTAAGATTCACTCTGTGTCTGACCCCGGGAGTGTTTGATGCGACCTTGTAGAGGAATAATCACTCTGTGTCTGACACCGGGAGATGGTGACGGGACGGTGTGGAGGGAGATTCACTCTGTGTCTGACACCGGGAGTGTTTGCTGGGACCGAGTATAGGAATAATCACTCTGTCTGACCCCGGGAGTGTGTGTTGGGACGGTGCGGACGGAGATTCACTCTGTGTCCGACCCCGGGTGTGTTTGATGGGACCGTGTAGAGGAATAATCACTCTGTCTCTGACACCCGGCAGCGTTTAATGGGAACATGTAGAGGAATAATCACTCTGTGTCTGACCCCGGGAGAGTTTGATGTGGCCGTGTAGAGGAATAATCACTCTGTGTCTGACCACGGGAGTGTTTGACGGGACCGTGTAGAGGAATAATCACTCTGTGTCTGACCCCGGGAGAGTGTGATGGGATGGCGTGGAGGGAGATTCGCTCTGTGTCTGACCCCGGGAGTGTTTGATGGGACAGTGTAGAGGAATAATCACTCTGTGTCTGACCCCGGGAGAGTGTGATGGGACGGTGTGGAAGGAGATTCACACTGTGTCTGACACCGGGAGTGTTTGATGGGACCGTGTAGAGGAATAATCACTCTGTGTCTGACACCGGGAGTGTGTGATGGTACCGTGTTGAGGAATAATCACTCTGTGTCTGACCCCGGAAGAGTTTGTTGTGACCGTGTAGAGGAATAATGACTCTGTGTCTGACCCCGGGAGTGTTTGCTGGGACCGTGTAGATGAATAATCTCTCTGTGTCTGACCCCGGGACTGTTTGATGGTACCGTGTAGAGGAATAATCTCTATGTGTCTGACCCCGGGAGTGTGTGATGGGACGGTGAGGATTGAGATTCGCTCTGTGTCTGACCCCGGGAGTGTTTGATGGGACCGTGTAGGGGATTAATCTCTCTGTGTCTAACCCCGGGAGTGTTTGATCGTTCCGTGTAGAGGAATAATCTCTCTGTCTCTGACCCCAGGAGTGTGTGATGGGACGGTGTGGATTCAGATTCACTCTGTGTCTGACCCAGGGAGTGTTTGATGGGACCGTGTAGAGGAATAATCTCTCTGTGTCTGACCACGGGAGTGTTTCATGGTACCGTGTAGAGGAATAATCTCTCTGTGTCTTACCCCGGGAGTGTGTGATGGGACGGTGAGGATTGAGATTCACTCTGTGTCTGACCCCGGGAGTGTTTGATGGGACGGTGTAGAGGAATAATCTCTCTGTGTCTGACCCCGGGAGTGTTTGATGGTACCGTGTAGAAGAATAATCTCTCTGTGTCTGACCCCGGGAGTGTGTGATGGGACGCTGTGGATTGAGATTCACTCTGTGTCTGACCGCGGGAGTGTTTGATGCGACCATGTATTGGAATAGTCACTCTGTGTCTTACACCCGGAGTGTTTGATGGAACAGTGTAGAGAAATAATCACTCTGTGTCTGACCCCCGGGAGCGTTTGATGGGACCGTGTAGAGGAATAATCACTCTGTGTCTGACCCCGGGAGAGTTTGAAGGGGCCGTGTAGAGGAATAATAACTCTGTGTCTGACACCGGGAGTGTGTGATGGTACCGTGTAGAGGAATAATCACTCTGTGTCTGACCACGGAAGTGTTTGATGTGACCTTGCAGAGGAATAATGACTCTGTGTCTGACACCGGGAGTGTTTGATGGGACCGTGTAGAGGAATAATCTCTCTGTGTCTGACCCCGGGAGTGTTTGATGGTACCGTGTAGAGGAATAATCACTCTGTGTCTGACCACGGGTGTTTGTGATGGGACGGTGTGGAGGGAGATTCACTCTGTGTCTGACCCCGGGAGAGTGTGATGGCCGGTGTAGAGGAATAATCACTCTGTGGCTGACCCCGGGAGTGTTTGATTGGACCGTGTAGAGGAATAATCACTCTGTGTCTGACCCCGGGAGTGTATGATGGGACGGTGTGGATATAAATTCACTCTGTGTCTGACCCCGGGAGTGTTTGATGGGACGGTGTGGAGGGAGATTCAGTCTGTGTCTGACGCCGGGAATGTGTGATGGGACGATTTGCAGGGAGATTCACTCTGTGTCTGACCCAGGGAGTGTGTGATGGGCGGTGTAGAGGAACATTCACTCTGTGTCTGACCCCGGGAGTGTGAGATTGGACCGTGTAGACCAATAATCACTCTGTGTCTGACCCCGGGAGTGTTTGATGAGACCGTGGAGAAGAACAATCACTCTGTGTCTGAACACGGGAGTGTGCGATGGGACGGTGTGGAGGGAGATTCACTCTGTGTCTGACGCCGGGAGTGTTTGATGGGACAGTGTAGAGGAATAATCACTCTGTGTCTGACCCCGGGAGTGTGTGACGGGACGGAGTGGAGGGAGATTCACTCTGTGTCTGACCCCGGCAGTGTTTGATGGGACCGTGTTGAGGAATAATCCCTCTGTGTATGACCCTGGGAGTGTGTGATGGGACCGTGTGGAGGGAGATTCACTCTGTGTCTGACCCCGGGAGTGTGTGATGGGACGGAGTGGAGGGAGATTCACTCTGTGTCTGACCCCGGCAGTGTTTGATGGGACCGTGTTGAGGAATAATCCCTCTGTGTATGACCCTGGGAGTGTGTGAATGGACCGTGTGGAGGGAGATTCACTCTGTGTCTGACCCTGGGAGTGTGTGATGGGACCGTGTGGAGGGAGATTCACTCTGTGTCTGACCCCGGGAGAGTGTGATGGGATGGCGTGGAGGGAGATTCACTCTCTGTCTGACCCCGGGAGTGTTTGATGGGACCGTGTAGAGGAATAATTACTCTGTGTCTGACCCCGGGAGAGTTTGATGGGGCCGTGTAGATGAATAATCACTCTGTGTCTGACCCCGGGAGTGTTTGATGGGACCGTGGAGAGGAATAATCACTCTGTGTCTGTCCCCGGGAGTGTGTGATGTGACGGTGTTAAAGGAGATTCACACTGTGTCTGACACCGGGAGTGTGTGATGGTACCGTGTTGAGGAATAATCACTCTGTGTCTGACCCCGGAAGAGTTTGATGTGACCGTGTAGAGGAATAATGACTCTGTATCTGACCCAGGGAGTGTTTGCTGGGACCGTGTAGAGGAATAATCTCTCTCTGTCTGACCCCGGTACTGTTTGATGGTACCGTGTAGAGGAATAATCACTCTGTGTCTGACCCCGGGAGTCTGTGATGGGACGGTGTGGAGGGAGTTTCTCTCCGTGTCTGACCCCGGCAGTGTTTGCTGGGATCGTGTAGAGGAATAATCACTCGGTCTGACCCCGGGAGTGTGTGTTGGGACGGTGCGGACGGAGATTCACTCTGTGTCTGACCCCGGGAGTGTTTCATGGGACCGGGTAGAGGAATAATCACTCTGTGTCTGACCCCGGGAGAGTTTGATGGGGCCGTGTAGAGGAATAATCACTCAGTGTCTGACCACGGGAGTGTTTGATGGGACCGTGTAGAGGAATAATCACTCTGAGACTGACCCCGGGAGAGTGTGATGGGATGGCGTGGAGGGAGATTCTATCCGTGTCTGACCCCGGGAGTGTGTGTTGGGACGGTGCGGACGGAGATTCACTCTGTGTCTGACCCCGGGAGTGTTTCATGGGACCGGGTAGAGGAATAATCACTCTGTGTCTGACCCCGGGAGAGTTTGATGGGGCCGTGTAGAGGAATAATCACTCAGTGTCTGACCACGGGAGTGTTTGATGGGACCGTGTAGAGGAATAATCACTCTGAGACTGACCCCGGGAGAGTGTGATGGGATGGCGTGGAGGGAGAATCTATCCGTGTCTGACCCCGGGAGTGTTTGATGCGACCGTGTAGACCAATAATCACTCTGTGTCTGACCCCGGGAGTGTTTGATGAGACCGTGGAGAAGAATAATCACTCTGTGTCTGAACACGGGAGTGTGCGATGGGACGGTGTGGAGGGAGATTCACTCTGTGTCTGACGCCGGGAGTGTTTGATGGGACAGTGTAGAGGAATAATCACTCTGTGTCTGACCCCGGGAGTGTGTGACGGGACGGAGTGGAGGGAGATTCACTCTGTGTCTGACCCCGGCAGTGTTTGATGGGACCGTGTTGAGGAATAATCCCTCTGTGTATGACCCTGGGAGTGTGTGATGGGACCGTGTGGAGGGAGATTCACTCTGTGTCTGACCCCGGGAGTGTGTGATGGGACGGAGTGGAGGGAGATTCACTCTGTGTCTGACCCCGGCAGTGTTTGATGGGACCGTGTTGAGGAATAATCCCTCTGTGTATGACCCTGGGAGTGTGTGAATGGACCGTGTGGAGGGAGATTCACTCTGTGTCTGACCCTGGGAGTGTGTGATGGGACCGTGTGGAGGGAGATTCACTCTGTGTCTGACCCCGGGAGAGTGTGATGGGATGGCGTGGAGGGAGATTCACTCTCTGTCTGACCCCGGGAGTGTTTGATGGGACCGTGTAGAGGAATAATTACTCTGTGTCTGACCCCGGGAGAGTTTGATGGGGCCGTGTAGATGAATAATCACTCTGTGTCTGACCCCGGGAGTGTTTGATGGGACCGTGGAGAGGAATAATCACTCTGTGTCTGACCCCGGAAGAGTTTGATGTGACCGTGTAGAGGAATAATGACTCTGTATCTGACCCAGGGAGTGTTTGCTGGGACCGTGTAGAGGAATAATCTCTCTGTGTCTGACCCCGGTACTGTTTGATGGTACCGTGTAGAGGAATAATCACTCTGTGTCTGACCCCGGGAGTCTGTGATGGGACGGTGTGGAGGGAGTTTCTCTCCGTGTCTGACCCCGGCAGTGTTTGCTGGGATCGTGTAGAGGAATAATCACTCTGTCTGACCCCGGGAGTGTGTGTTGGGACGGTGCGGACGGAGATTCACTCTGTGTCTGACCCCGGGAGTGTTTCATGGGACCGGGTAGAGGAATAATCACTCTGTGTCTGACCCCGGGAGAGTTTGATGGGGCCGTGTAGAGGAATAATCACTCAGTGTCTGACCACGGGAGTGTTTGATGGGACCGTGTAGAGGAATAATCACTCTGAGACTGACCCCGGGAGAGTGTGATGGGATGGCGTGGAGGGAGATTCTATCCGTGTCTGACCCCGGGAGTGTTTGATGCGACCGTGTAGAGGAATAATCACTCTGTGTCTGACCCCGGGAGAGTGTGATGCGACGGTGTGGAAGGAGATTCACACTGTGTCTGACACCGGGAGTGTTTGATGGGACCGTGTAGAGGAATAATCACTCTGTGTCTGACCCTGGAAGAGTTTGATGTGACCGTGTAGAGGAATAATGAATCTGTGTCTGACCCCGGGAGCGTGTGATGGGACGGTGAGGATTGAGATTCACTCTGTGTCTGACCCCGGGAGTGTTTGATGGGACCGTGGAGAGGAATAATCACTCTGTGTCTGACCACGGGAGTGTGTGATGGGACGGTGTGGAGGGAGATTCACTCTGTGTCTGACCCCGGGAGAGTGTGATGGGCGGAGTAGAGGAATAATCACTCTGTGGCTGACCCCGGGAGTGTTTGATTGGACCGTGTAGAGGAATAATCACTCTGTGTCTGACCCAGGGAGTGTTTGATGGGACGGTGTGGAGGGAGATTCAGTCTGTGTCTGACCCAGGGAGTGTGTGATGGGCGGTGTAGAGGAACATTCACTATGTGACTGATCCCGGGAGTGTGAGATGGGACCGTGTAGAGCAATAATCACACTGTGTCTGATCCCGGGAGTGTTTGAAGGGTCCGTGGAGAAGAATAATCACTCCGTGTCTGAACACGGCAGAGTGTGATGGGACGGTGTGGAGGGAGATTCACTCTGTGTCTGACCCCGGGAGTGTTTGATGGGACAGTGTAGAGGAATAATCCCTCTGTGTATGAAACCTGGGAGTGTGTCATGGGACCGTGTGGAGGGAGATTCACTCTGTGTCAGACCCCGGGAGTGGGTGATGGGCGGTGTAGAGGAATAATCACTCTGTGTCTGACCCCGGAAGAGTTTGATGTGACCGTGTAGAGGAATAATGACTCTGTGTCTGACCCCGGGAGTGTTTGCTGGGACCGTGTAAAGGAATAATCTCTCTGTGTCTGACCCCGGGAGTGTGTGATGGGACGGTGAGGATTGAGTTTCACTCTGTGTCTGACCCCGGGAGTGTTTGATGGGACCGTGTAGAGGAATAATCACTCTGTGTCTGACCACGGGAGTGTGTGATGGGACGGGGTGGAGGGAGATTCACTCTGTGTCTGACCCCGGGAGAGTGTGATGGGCGGTGTAGAGGAATAATCACTCTGTGGCTGACCCCGGGAGTGTTTGATTGGACCGTGTAGAGGAATAATCACTCTGTGTCTGACTCCGGGAGTGTATGATGGGACGGTGTGGATATAAATTCACTCTGTGTCTGACCCCGGGAGTGTGTGATGGGACGGTGTGGAGGGAGATTCACTCTGTGTCTGACCCCCGGAGTGTTTGATGGGACTGTGTAGAGGAATAATCACTCTGTGTCTGACCCCGGGAGTGTGTGATGGGACGGTGTGGAGGGAGATTCACTCTGTGTCTGACCCCGGGAGTGTTTCATGGGACCGGGTAGAGGAATAATCACTCTGTGTCTGACCCCGGGAGAGTTTGATGGGGCCGTGTAGAGGAATAATCACTCAGTGTCTGACCACGGGAGTGTTTGATGGGACCGTGTAGAGGAATAATCACTCTGAGTCTGACCCCGGGAGAGTGTGATGGGATGGCGTGGAGGGAGATTCTATCCGTGTCTGACCCCGGGAGTGTTTGATGCGACCGTGTAGAGGAATAATCACTCTGTGTCTGACCCCGGGAGAGTCTGATGCGACGGTGTGGAAGGAGATTCACACTGTGTCTGACACCGGGAGTGTTTGATGGGACCGTGTAGAGGAATAATCACTCTGTGTCTGACCCCGGAAGAGTTTGATGTGACCGTGTAGAGGAATAATGACTCTGTGTCTGACCCCGGGAGTGTTTGCTGGGACCGTGTAAAGGAATAATCTCTCTGTGTCTGACCACGGGACTGTTGGATGGTGCCGTGCAGATGAATAATCTCTCTGTGTCTGACCCCGGGAGCGTGTGATGGGACGGTGAGGATTGAGTTTCACTCTGTGTCTGACCCCGGGAGTGTTTGATGGGACCGTGGAGAGGAATAATCACTCTGTGTCTGACCACGGGAGTGTGTGATGGGACGGTGTGGAGGGAGATTCACTCTGTGTCTGACCCCGGGAGAGTGTGATGGGCGGAGTAGAGGAATAATCACTCTGTGGCTGACCCCGGGAGTGTTTGATTGGACCGTGTAGAGGAATAATCACTCTGTGTCTGACCCAGGGAGTGTTTGATGGGACGGTGTGGAGGGAGATTCAGTCTGTGTCTGACCCAGGGAGTGTGTGATGGGCGGTGTAGAGGAACATTCACTATGTGACTGATCCCGGGAGTGTGAGATGGGACCGTGTAGAGCAATAATCACACTGTGTCTGATCCCGGGAGTGTTTGAAGGGTCCGTGGAGAAGAATAATCACTCCGTGTCTGAACACGGCAGAGTGTGATGGGACGGTGTGGAGGGAGATTCACTCTGTGTCTGACCCCGGGAGTGTTTGATGGGACAGTGTAGAGGAATAATCCCTCTGTGTATGAAACCTGGGAGTGTGTCATGGGACCGTGTGGAGGGAGATTCACTCTGTGTCAGACCCCGGGAGTGGGTGATGGGCGGTGTAGAGGAATAATCACTCTGTGTCTGACCCCGGAAGAGTTTGATGTGACCGTGTAGAGGAATAATGACTCTGTGTCTGACCCCGGGAGTGTTTGCTGGGACCGTGTAAAGGAATAATCTCTCTGTGTCTGACCCCGGGAGTGTGTGATGGGACGGTGAGGATTGAGTTTCACTCTGTGTCTGACCCCGGGAGTGTTTGATGGGACCGTGTAGAGGAATAATCACTCTGTGTCTGACCACGGGAGTGTGTGATGGGACGGGGTGGAGGGAGATTCACTCTGTGTCTGACCCCGGGAGAGTGTGATGGGCGGTGTAGAGGAATAATCACTCTGTGGCTGACCCCGGGAGTGTTTGATTGGACCGTGTAGAGGAATAATCACTCTGTGTCTGACTCCGGGAGTGTATGATGGGACGGTGTGGATATAAATTCACTCTGTGTCTGACCCCGGGAGTGTGTGATGGGACGGTGTGGAGGGAGATTCACTCTGTGTCTGACCCCCGGAGTGTTTGATGGGACTGTGTAGAGGAATAATCACTCTGTGTCTGACCCCGGGAGTGTGTGATGGGACGGTGTGGAGGGAGATTCACTCTGTGTCTGACCCCGGGAGTGTTTCATGGGACCGGGTAGAGGAATAATCACTCTGTGTCTGACCCCGGGAGAGTTTGATGGGGCCGTGTAGAGGAATAATCACTCAGTGTCTGACCACGGGAGTGTTTGATGGGACCGTGTAGAGGAATAATCACTCTGAGTCTGACCCCGGGAGAGTGTGATGGGATGGCGTGGAGGGAGATTCTATCCGTGTCTGACCCCGGGAGTGTTTGATGCGACCGTGTAGAGGAATAATCACTCTGTGTCTGACCCCGGGAGAGTCTGATGCGACGGTGTGGAAGGAGATTCACACTGTGTCTGACACCGGGAGTGTTTGATGGGACCGTGTAGAGGAATAATCACTCTGTGTCTGACCCCGGAAGAGTTTGATGTGACCGTGTAGAGGAATAATGACTCTGTGTCTGACCCCGGGAGTGTTTGCTGGGACCGTGTAAAGGAATAATCTCTCTGTGTCTGACCACGGGACTGTTGGATGGTGCCGTGCAGATGAATAATCTCTCTGTGTCTGACCCCGGGAGCGTGTGATGGGACGGTGAGGATTGAGTTTCACTCTGTGTCTGACCCCGGGAGTGTTTGATGGGACCGTGGAGAGGAATAATCACTCTGTGTCTGACCACGGGAGTGTGTGATGGGACGGTGTGGAGGGAGATTCACTCTGTGTCTGACCCCGGGAGAGTGTGATGGGCGGTGTAGAGGAATAATCACACTGTGGCTGACCCCGGGAGTGTTTGATTGGACCGTGTAGAGGAATAATCACTCTGTGTCTGACCCAGGGAGTGTTTGATGGGACGGTGTGCAGGGAGATTCAGTCTGTGTCTGACCCAGGGAGTGTGTGATGGGCGGTGTAGAGGAACATTCACTATGTGACTGATCCCGGGAGTGTGAGATGGGACCGTGTAGAGCAATAATCACACTGTGTCTGATCCCGGGAGTGTTTGATGGGTCCGTGGAGAAGAATAATCACTCCGTGTCTGAACACGGGAGAGTGTGATGGGACGGTGTGGAGGGAGATTCACTCTGTGTCTGACCCCGGGAGTGTTTGATGGGACAGTGTAGAGGAATAATCCCTCTGTGTATGAAACCTGGGAGTGTGTGATGGGACCGTGTGGAGGGAGATTCACTCTGTGTCAGACCCCGGGAGTGGGTGATGGGCGGTGTAGAGGAATAATCACTCTGTGTCTGACCCCGGAAGAGTTTGATCTGACCGTGTAGAGGAATAATGACTCTGTGTCTGACCCCGGGAGTGTTTGCTGGGACCGTGTAAAGGAATAATCTCTCTGTGTCTGACCACGGGACTGTTTGATGGTACCGTGTAGAGGAATAATCTCTCTGTGTCTGACCCCGGGAGTGTGTGATGGGTCGGTGAGGATTGAGTTTCACTCTGTGTCTGACCCCGGGAGTGTTTGATGGGACCGTGTAGAGGAATAATCACTCTGTGTCTGACCACGGGAGTGTGTGATGGGACGGTGTGGAGGGAGATTCACTCTGTGTCTGACCCCGGGAGTGTTTGATGGGACGGTGTGGAGGGAGATTCAGTCTGTGTCTGACCCAGGGAGTGTGTGATGGGCGGGGTAGAGGAATAATCACTCTGTGTCTGACACCCGTCAGCGTGTGATGGGAACGGGTAGAGGAATAATCACTCTGTGTCTGACCCCGGGAGAGTTTGCTGGGACCGTGTAGAGGAATAATCACTCTGTGTCTGACCACGGGAGTGTGTGATGGGACCGTGTGGAGGGAGATTCACTCTGTGTCTGACCCCGGGAGTGTGTGATGGGACGGAGTGGAGGGAGATTCACTCTGTGTCTGACCCCGGCAGTGTTTGATGGGACCGTGTTGAGGAATAATCCCTCTGTGTATGACCCTGGGAGTGTGTGAATGGACCGTGTGGAGGGAGATTCACTCTGTGTCTGACCCTGGGAGTGTGTGATGGGACCGTGTGGAGGGAGATTCACTCTGTGTCTGACCCCGGGAGAGTGTGATGGGATGGCGTGGAGGGAGATTCACTCTCTGTCTGACCCCGGGAGTGTTTGATGGGACCGTGTAGAGGAATAATTACTCTGTGTCTGACCCCGGGAGAGTTTGATGGGGCCGTGTAGATGAATAATCACTCTGTGTCTGACCCCGGGAGTGTTTGATGGGACCGTGGAGAGGAATAATCACTCTGTGTCTGTCCCCGGGAGTGTGTGATGTGACGGTGTTGAAGGAGATTCACACTGTGTCTGACACCGGGAGTGTGTGATGGTACCGTGTTGAGGAATAATCACTCTGTGTCTGACCCCGGAAGAGTTTGATGTGACCGTGTAGAGGAATAATGACTCTGTATCTGACCCAGGGAGTGTTTGCTGGGACCGTGTAGAGGAATAATCTCTCTGTGTCTGACCCCGGTACTGTTTGATGGTACCGTGTAGAGGAATAATCACTCTGTGTCTGACCCCGGGAGTCTGTGATGGGACGGTGTGGAGGGAGTTTCTCTCCGTGTCTGACCCCGGCAGTGTTTGCTGGGATCGTGTAGAGGAATAATCACTCTGTCTGACCCCGGGAGTGTGTGTTGGGACGGTGCGGACGGAGATTCACTCTGTGTCTGACCCCGGGAGCGTGTGATGGGACGGTGAGGATTGAGTTTCACTCTGTGTCTGACCCCGGGAGTGTTTGATGGGACCGTGGAGAGGAATAATCACTCTGTGTCTGACCACGGGAGTGTGTGATGGGACGGTGTGGAGGGAGATTCACTCTGTGTCTGACCCCGGGAGAGTGTGATGGGCGGTGTAGAGGAATAATCACACTGTGGCTGACCCCGGGAGTGTTTGATTGGACCGTGTAGAGGAATAATCACTCTGTGTCTGACCCAGGGAGTGTTTGATGGGACGGTGTGCAGGGAGATTCAGTCTGTGTCTGACCCAGGGAGTGTGTGATGGGCGGTGTAGAGGAACATTCACTATGTGACTGATCCCGGGAGTGTGAGATGGGACCGTGTAGAGCAATAATCACACTGTGTCTGATCCCGGGAGTGTTTGATGGGTCCGTGGAGAAGAATAATCACTCCGTGTCTGAACACGGGAGAGTGTGATGGGACGGTGTGGAGGGAGATTCACTCTGTGTCTGACCCCGGGAGTGTTTGATGGGACAGTGTAGAGGAATAATCCCTCTGTGTATGAAACCTGGGAGTGTGTGATGGGACCGTGTGGAGGGAGATTCACTCTGTGTCAGACCCCGGGAGTGGGTGATGGGCGGTGTAGAGGAATAATCACTCTGTGTCTGACCCCGGAAGAGTTTGATCTGACCGTGTAGAGGAATAATGACTCTGTGTCTGACCCCGGGAGTGTTTGCTGGGACCGTGTAAAGGAATAATCTCTCTGTGTCTGACCACGGGACTGTTTGATGGTACCGTGTAGAGGAATAATCTCTCTGTGTCTGACCCCGGGAGTGTGTGATGGGTCGGTGAGGATTGAGTTTCACTCTGTGTCTGACCCCGGGAGTGTTTGATGGGACCGTGTAGAGGAATAATCACTCTGTGTCTGACCACGGGAGTGTGTGATGGGACGGTGTGGAGGGAGATTCACTCTGTGTCTGACCCCGGGAGTGTTTGATGGGACGGTGTGGAGGGAGATTCAGTCTGTGTCTGACCCAGGGAGTGTGTGATGGGCGGGGTAGAGGAATAATCACTCTGTGTCTGACACCCGTCAGCGTGTGATGGGAACGGGTAGAGGAATAATCACTCTGTGTCTGACCCCGGGAGAGTTTGCTGGGACCGTGTAGAGGAATAATCACTCTGTGTCTGACCACGGGAGTGTGTGATGGGACCGTGTGGAGGGAGATTCACTCTGTGTCTGACCCCGGGAGTGTGTGATGGGACGGAGTGGAGGGAGATTCACTCTGTGTCTGACCCCGGCAGTGTTTGATGGGACCGTGTTGAGGAATAATCCCTCTGTGTATGACCCTGGGAGTGTGTGAATGGACCGTGTGGAGGGAGATTCACTCTGTGTCTGACCCTGGGAGTGTGTGATGGGACCGTGTGGAGGGAGATTCACTCTGTGTCTGACCCCGGGAGAGTGTGATGGGATGGCGTGGAGGGAGATTCACTCTCTGTCTGACCCCGGGAGTGTTTGATGGGACCGTGTAGAGGAATAATTACTCTGTGTCTGACCCCGGGAGAGTTTGATGGGGCCGTGTAGATGAATAATCACTCTGTGTCTGACCCCGGGAGTGTTTGATGGGACCGTGGAGAGGAATAATCACTCTGTGTCTGTCCCCGGGAGTGTGTGATGTGACGGTGTTGAAGGAGATTCACACTGTGTCTGACACCGGGAGTGTGTGATGGTACCGTGTTGAGGAATAATCACTCTGTGTCTGACCCCGGAAGAGTTTGATGTGACCGTGTAGAGGAATAATGACTCTGTATCTGACCCAGGGAGTGTTTGCTGGGACCGTGTAGAGGAATAATCTCTCTGTGTCTGACCCCGGTACTGTTTGATGGTACCGTGTAGAGGAATAATCACTCTGTGTCTGACCCCGGGAGTCTGTGATGGGACGGTGTGGAGGGAGTTTCTCTCCGTGTCTGACCCCGGCAGTGTTTGCTGGGATCGTGTAGAGGAATAATCACTCTGTCTGACCCCGGGAGTGTGTGTTGGGACGGTGCGGACGGAGATTCACTCTGTGTCTGACCCCGGGAGTGTTTCATGGGACCGGGTAGAGGAATAATCACTCTGTGTCTGACCCCGGGAGAGTTTGATGGGGCCGTGTAGAGGAATAATCACTCAGTGTCTGACCACGGGAGTGTTTGATGGGACCGTGTAGAGGAATAATCACTCTGAGTCTGACCCCGGGAGAGTGTGATGGGATGGCGTGGAGGGAGATTCTATCCGTGTCTGACCCCGGGAGTGTTTGATGCGACCGTGTAGAGGAATAATCACTCTGTGTCTGACCCCGGGAGAGTGTGATGCGACGGTGTGGAAGGAGATTCACACTGTGTCTGACACCGGGAGTGTTTGATGGGACCGTGTAGAGGAATAATCACTCTGTGTCTGACCCCGGAAGAGTTTGATGTGACCGTGTAGAGGAATAATGACTCTGTGTCTGACCCCGGGAGCGTGTGATGGGACGGTGAGGATTGAGTTTCACTCTGTGTCTGACCCCGGGAGTGTTTGATGGGACCGTGGAGAGGAATAATCACTCTGTGTCTGACCACGGGAGTGTGTGATGGGACGGTGTGGAGGGAGATTCACTCTGTGTCTGACCCCGGGAGAGTGTGATGGGCGGAGTAGAGGAATAATCACTCTGTGGCTGACCCCGGGAGTGTTTGATTGGACCGTGTAGAGGAATAATCACTCTGTGTCTGACCCAGGGAGTGTTTGATGGGACGGTGTGGAGGGAGATTCAGTCTGTGTCTGACCCAGGGAGTGTGTGATGGGCGGTGTAGAGGAACATTCACTATGTGACTGATCCCGGGAGTGTGAGATGGGACCGTGTAGAGCAATAATCACACTGTGTCTGATCCCGGGAGTGTTTGATGGGTCCGTGGAGAAGAATAATCACTCCGTGTCTGAACACGGCAGAGTGTGATGGGACGGTGTGGAGGGAGATTCACTCTGTGTCTGACCCCGGGAGTGTTTGATGGGACAGTGTAGAGGAATAATCCCTCTGTGTATGAAACCTGGGAGTGTGTCATGGGACCGTGTGGAGGGAGATTCACTCTGTGTCAGACCCCGGGAGTGGGTGATGGGCGGTGTAGAGGAATAATCACTCTGTGTCTGACCCCGGAAGAGTTTGATGTGACCGTGTAGAGGAATAATGACTCTGTGTCTGACCCCGGGAGTGTTTGCTGGGACCGTGTAGAGGAATAATCTCTGTGTGTCTGACCACGGGACTGTTTGATGGTACCGTGTAGAGGAATAATCTCTCTGTGTCTGACCCCGGGAGTGTGTGATGGGACGGTGAGGATTGAGTTTCACTCTGTGTCTGACCCCGGGAGTGTTTGATGGGACCGTGTAGAGGAATAATCACTCTGTGTCTGACCACGGGAGTGTGTGATGGGACGGGGTGGAGGGAGATTCACTCTGTGTCTGACCCCGGGAGAGTGTGATGGGCGGTGTAGAGGAATAATCACTCTGTGGCTGACCCCGGGAGTGTTTGATTGGACCGTGTAGAGGAATAATCACTCTGTGTCTGACTCCGGGAGTGTATGATGGGACGGTGTGGATATAAATTCACTCTGTGTCTGACCCCGGGAGTGTGTGATGGGACGGTGTGGAGGGAGATTCACTCTGTGTCTGACCCCCGGAGTGTTTGATGGGACAGTGTAGAGGAATAATCACTCTGTGTCTGACCCCGGGAGTGTGTGATGGGACGGTGTGGAGGGAGATTCACTCTGTGTCTGACCCCGGGAGTGTTTCATGGGACCGGGTAGAGGAATAATCACTCTGTGTCTGACCCCGGGAGAGTTTGATGGGGCCGTGTAGAGGAATAATCACTCAGTGTCTGACCACGGGAGTGTTTGATGGGACCGTGTAGAGGAATAATCACTCTGAGTCTGACCCCGGGAGAGTGTGATGGGATGGCGTGGAGGGAGATTCTATCCGTGTCTGACCCCGGGAGTGTTTGATGCGACCGTGTAGAGGAATAATCACTCTGTGTCTGACCCCGGGAGAGTCTGATGCGACGGTGTGGAAGGAGATTCACACTGTGTCTGACACCGGGAGTGTTTGATGGGACCGTGTAGAGGAATAATCACTGTGTCTGACCCCGGAAGAGTTTGATGTGACCGTGTAGAGGAATAATGACTCTGTGTCTGACCCCGGGAGTGTTTGCTGGGACCGTGTAAAGGAATAATCTCTCTGTGTCTGACCACGGGACTGTTGGATGGTGCCGTGCAGATGAATAATCTCTCTGTGTCTGACCCCGGGAGCGTGTGATGGGACGGTGAGGATTGAGTTTCACTCTGTGTCTGACCCCGGGAGTGTTTGATGGGACCGTGGAGAGGAATAATCACTCTGTGTCTGACCACGGGAGTGTGTGATGGGACGGTGTGGAGGGAGATTCACTCTGTGTCTGACCCCGGGAGAGTGTGATGGGCGGTGTAGAGGAATAATCACACTGTGGCTGACCCCGGGAGTGTTTGATTGGACCGTGTAGAGGAATAATCACTCTGTGTCTGACCCAGGGAGTGTTTGATGGGACGGTGTGGAGGGAGATTCAGTCTGTGTCTGACCCAGGGAGTGTGTGATGGGCGGTGTAGAGGAACATTCACTATGTGACTGATCCCGGGAGTGTGAGATGGGACCGTGTAGAGCAATAATCACACTGTGTCTGATCCCGGGAGTGTTTGTTGGGTCCGTGGAGAAGAATAATCACTCCGTGTCTGAACACGGGAGAGTGTGATGGGACGGTGTGGAGGGAGATTCACTCTGTGTCTGACCCCGGGAGTGTTTGATGGGACAGTGTAGAGGAATAATCTCTCTGTGTATGAAACCTGGGAGTGTGTGATGGGACCGTGTGGAGGGAGATTCACTCTGTGTCAGACCCCGGGAGTGGGTGATGGGCGGTGTAGAGGAATAATGACTCTGTGTCTGACCCCGGGAGTGTTTGCTGGGACCGTGTAGAGGAATAATCTCTCTGTGTCTGACCCCGGGAGTGTGTGATGGGTCGGTGAGGATTGAGTTTCACTCTGTGTCTGACCCCGGGAGTGTTTGATGGGACCGTGTAGAGGAATAATCACTCTGTGTCTGACCCCGGGAGTGTATGATGGTACGGTGTGGATATAAATTCACTCTGTGTCTGACCCTGGAGTGTTTGATGGGACGGTGTGGAGGGAGATTCAGTCTGTGTCTGACCACGGGAGTGTGTGATTGGACGATTTGCCGGGAGATTCACTCTGTGTCTGACCCAGGGAGTGTGTGATGGGCGGTGTAGAGGAATATTCATTCTGTGACTGATCCCGGGAATGTGAGATGGGACCGTGTAGAGCAATAATCACTCTGTGTCTGACCCCGGGAGTGTTTGATGGGACCGTGGAGAAGAATAATCACTCTGTGTCTGAACACGGGATTGTGTGATGGGACGGTGTGAAGGGAGATGCACTCTGTGTCTGACCCCGGGAGTGTTTGATGGGACAGTGTAGAGGAATAATCACTCTGTGTCTGACCCCGAGAGTGTGTGATGGGACGGTGTGGAGGGAGATTCACTCTGTGTCTGACCCCGGCAGTGTTTGATGGGACCGTGTTGAGGAATAATCCCTCTGTGTATGACCCTGGGTGTGTGTGATGGGACCGTGTGGAGGGAGATTCACTCTGTGTCTGACCACGGGAGTGGGTGATGGGCGGTGTATAGGAATAATCACTCTGTGTCTGATCCCGGGAGTGTTTGATGGGACCGTGGAGAAGAATAATCACTCCGTGTCTGAACACGGGAGTGTGTGATGGGACGGTGTGGAGGGAGATTCACTCTGTGTCTGACCCCCGGAGTGTTTGATGGGACAGTGTAGAGGAATAATCACTCTGTGTCTGACCCCGGGAGTGTGTGATGGGACGGTGTGGAGGGAGATTCACTCTGTGTCTGACACCGGCAGTGTTTGATGGGACCGTGTTGAGGAATAATCCCTCTATGTATGACCCTGGGTGTGTGTGATGGGACCGTGTGGAGGGAGATTCACTCTGTGTCTGACCACGGGAGTGGGTGATGGGCGGTGTATAGGAATAATCACTCTGTGTCCTACACCTGGAGTTTGTGACGGGACGGTGTGGAGGGAGATTCACTCTGTGTCTGACACCGGGAGTGTTTGCTGGGACGGTGCGGACGGAGATTCACTCTGTGTCTGACCCCGGGAGTGTTTCATGGGACCGTGTAGAGGAATAATCACTCTGTGTCTGACACCCGGCAGCGATTGATGGGAACGGGTAGAGGAATAATCACTCTGTGTCTGACCGCGGGACTGTTTGATGGTACCGTGTAGAGGAATAATCTCTCTGTGTCTGACCCCGGGAGTGTGTGATGGGACGGTGAGGATTGAGATTCACTCTGTGTCTGATCCCGGGAGTGTTTGATGGGACCGTGGAGAAGAATAATCACTCCGTGTCTGAACACGGGAGTGTGTGATGGGACGGTGTGGAGGGAGATTCACTCTGTGTCTGACCCCGGGAGTGTTTGATGGGACAGTGTAGAGGAATAATCACTCTGTGTCTGACCCAGGGAGTGTGTGATGGGACCGTGTGGAGGGAGATTCACTCTGTGTCTGACCACGGGAGTGGGTGATGGGCGGTGTATAGGAATAATCACTCTGTGTCTGATCCCGGGAGTGTTTGATGGGACCGTGGAGAAGAATAATCACTCCGTGTCTGAACACGGGAGTGTGTGATGGGACGGTGTGGAGGGAGATTCACTCTGTGTCTGACCCCCGGAGTGTTTGATGGGACAGTGTAGAGGAATAATCACTCTGTGTCTGACCCCGGGAGTGTGTGATGGGACGGTGTGGAGGGAGATTCACTCTGTGTCTGACCCCGGCAGTGTTTGATGGGACCGTGTTGAGGAATAATCCCTCTATGTATGACCCTGGGTGTGTGTGATGGGACCGTGTGGAGGGAGATTCACTCTGTGTCTGACCACGGGAGTGGGTGATGGGCGGTGTATAGGAATAATCACTCTGTGTCCTACACCGGGAGTTTGTGACGGGACGGTGTGGAGGGAGATTCACTCTGTGTCTGACACCTGGAGTGTTTGCTGGGACGGTGCGGACGGAGATTCACTCTGTGTCTGACCCCGGGAGTGTTTCATGGGACCGTGTAGAGGAATAATCACTCTGTGTCTGACACCCGGCAGCGTTTGATGGGAACGGGTAGAGGAATAATCACTCTGTGTCTGACCGCGGGACTGTTTGATGGTACCGTGTAGAGGAATAATCTCTCTGTGTCTGACCCCGGGAGTGTGTGATGGGACGGTGAGGATTGAGATTCACTCTGTGTCTGATCCCGGGAGTGTTTGATGGGACCGTGGAGAAGAATAATCACTCCGTGTCTGAACACGGGAGTGTGTGATGGGACGGTGTGGAGGGAGATTCACTCTGTGTCTGACCCCGGGAGTGTTTGATGGGACAGTGTAGAGGAATAATCACTCTGTGTCTGACCCAGGGAGTGTGTGATGGGACGGTGTGGAGGGAGATTCACTCTGTGTCTGACCCCGGCAGTGTTTGATGGGACCGTGTTGAGGAATAATCACTCTGTGTCTGACACCGGGAGTTCGTGACGGGACGGTGTGGAGGGAGATTCAATCTGTGTCTGACCCCGGGAGTGTTTGTTGGGACCGTGTAGAGGAATAATCACTCTGTGTCTGACCACGGGAGTGTGTGATGGGACGGTGTGGAGGGAGATTCACTCTGTGTCTGACCCCGGGAGAGTGTGATGGGCGGTGTAGAGGAATGATCACTATGTGGCTGACCCCGGGAGTGTGTGATGGGACGGTGTGGAGGGAAATTCACTCTGTGTCTGACCACGGCAGTGTTTGATGGGACCGTGTTGAGGAATAATCCCTCTATGTATGACCCTGGGTGTGTGTGATGGGACCGTGTGGAGGGAGATTCACTCTGTGTCTGACCACGGGAGTGGGTGATGGGCGGTGTATAGGAATAATCACTCTGTGTCCTACACCGGGAGTTTGTGACGGGACGGTGTGGAGGGAGATTCACTCTGTGTCTGACCCCGGGAGTGTTTCATGGGACCGTGTAGAGGAATAATCACTCTGTTTCTGAAACCCGGCAGCGTTTGATGGGAACGGGTAGAGGAATAATCACTCTGTGTCTGACCGCGGGACTGTTTGATGGTACCGTGTAGAGGAATAATCTCTCTGTGTCTGACCCCGGGAGTGTGTGATGGGACGGTGAGGATTGAGATTCACTCTGTGTCTGATCCCGGGAGTGTTTGATGGGACCGTGGAGAAGAATAATCACTCCGTGTCTGAACACGGGAGTGTGTGATGGGACGGTGTGGAGGGAGATTCACTCTGTGTCTGACCCCGGGAGTGTTTGATGGGACAGTGTAGAGGAATAATCACTCTGTGTCTTACCCAGAGAGTGTGTGATGGGACGGTGTGGAGGGAGATTCACTCTGTGTCTGACCCCGGCAGTGTTTGATGGGAACGTGTTGAGGAATAATCACTCTGTGTCTGACACCGGGAGTTCGTGACGGGACGGTGTGGAGGGAGATTCAATCTGTGTCTGACCCCGGGAGTGTTTGATGGGACCGTGTAGAGGAATAATCACTCTGTGTCTGACCACGGGAGTGTGTGATGGGACGGTGTGGAGGGAGATTCACTCTGTGTCTGACCCCGGGAGTGTGTGATGGGCGGTGTAGAGGAATATTCACTCTGTGTCTGACACCGGGAGTGTTTGCTTTGACAGTGTAGAGGAATAATCACTCTGTGTCTGAACACGGGATTGTGTGATGGGACGGTGTGGAGGGAGATTCACTCTGTGTCTGACCCCGGGAGTGTTTGATGGGACAGTGTAGAGGAATAATCTCTCTGTGTCTGAACACGGGAGTGTGTGATGGGACGGTGTGGAGGGAGGTTCACTCTGTGTCTGACCCCGGCAGTGTTTGCTGGGACCGTGTAGAGGAATAATCACTCTGTCTGATCCCGGGAGTGTGTGTTGGGACGGTGCGGACGGAGATTCACACTGTGTCTGACCCCTAGAGTGTTTCATGGGACCGTGTAGAGGAATAATCACTCTGTGTCTGACCCGGGAGAGTTTGATGGGGCCGTGTGGAGGGCGATTCACTCTGTGTCTGACCCCGGGAGAGTGTGATGGGACGGTGTGGAAGGAGATTCACACTGTGTCTGACACCGGGAGTGTTTGATGGGACCGTGAAGAGGAATAATCACTCTGTGTCTGACACCGGGAGTGTGTGATGGGACGGTGTGGAGGGAGATTCACTCTGTGTCTGACCCCGGGAGTGTTTGATGGGACAGTGTAGAGGAATAATCACTCTGTGTCTGAACACGGGAGTGTGTGATGGGACGGTGTGGAGTGAGGTTCACTCTGTGTCTGACCCCGGCAGTGTTTGCTGGGACCGTGTAGAGGAATAATCACTCTGTCTGACCCCGGGAGTGTGTGTTGGGACGGTGCGGACGGAGATTCACTCTGTGTCTGACCCCTAGAGTGTTTCATGGGACCGTGTAGAGGAATAATCACTCTGTGTCTGACCCGGTAGAGTTTGATGGAGCCGTGTGGAGGGGGATTCACTCTGTGTCTGACCACGGGAGTGTGTGATGGGCGGTGTAGAGGAATAATCACTCTGTGTCTGACACCGGCAGTGTTTGATGGGACCGTGTTGAGGAATAATCCCTCTGTGTATGACCCTGGGAGTGTGTGATGTGACCGTGTGGAGGGAGATTCACTCTGTGTCTGACCACGGGAGTGGGTGATGGGACGGTGTGGAAGGAGATTCACACTGTGTCTGACACCGGGAATGTTTGATGGGACCGTGAAGAGGAATAATCACTCTGTGTCTGACACCGGGAGTGTGTGATGGTAACGTGTTGAGGAATAGTCACTCTGTGTCTGACCACGGAAGTGTTTGATGTGACCGTGTAGAGGAATAATGACTCTGTGTCTGACCCCGGGAGTGTTTGCTGGGACCGTGTAAAGGAATAATCTCTCTGTGTCTGACCCCGGGACTGTTTGATGGTACCGTGTAGAGGAATAATCTCTCTGTGTCTGACCCCGGGAGTGTTTGATGGGACGGTGTGGAGGGAGATTCAGTCTGTGTCTGACCCCGGGAGTGTGTGATTGGACGATTTGCAGGGAGATTCACTCTGTGTCTGACCCAGGGAGTGTGTGATGGGCGGTGTAGAGCAATAATCACTCTGTGTCTGACCCCGGGAGTGTTTCTTGGGACCGTGGAGAAGAATAATCACTCTGTGTCTGAACACGGGAGTGTGTGATGGGACGGTGTGGAGGGAGATTCACTCTGTGTCTGACCCCGGGAGTGTTTGATGGGACAGTGTAGAGGAATAATCACTCTGTGTCTGAACACGGGAGTGTGTGATGGGACGGTGTGGAGGGAGGTTCACTCTGTGTCTGACCCCGGGAGTGTGTGATGGGCGGTGTAGAGGAATATTCACTCTGTGTCTGACACCGGGAGTGTTTGCTTTGACAGTGTAGAGGAGTAATCACTCTGTCTGACCCCGGGAGTGTGTGTTGGGACGGGGCGGACGGAGATTCACTCTGTGTCCGACCCTGGGTGTGTTTGATGGGACCGTGTAGAGGAATAATCACTCTGTGTCTGAACCCGGGAGTGTGTGATGGGCGGTGTAGAGGAATATTCACTCTGTGTCTGACCCCGGCAGTGTTTGCTGGGACCGTGTAGAGGAATAATCACTCTTTCTGACCCCGGGAGTGTGTGTTGGGACGGTGCGGACGGAGATTCACTCAGTGTCTGACACCTAGAGTGTTTCATGGGACCGTGTAGAGGAATAATCACTCTGTGTCTGACCCGGTAGAGTTTGATGGAGCCGTGTGGAGGGGGATTCACTCTGTGTCTAACCACGGGAGTGTGTGATGGGCGGTGTAGAGGAATAATCACTCTGTGTCTGACACCGGGAGTGTTTGATGGGACCGTGTAGAGGAATAATCACTCTGTGTCTGACCACGGGAGTGTGTGATGGGCGGTGTAGAGGAATGATCACTATGTGGCTGACCCCGGGAGTGTTTGATTGGACCGAGTAGAGGAATAATCATTCTGTGTCTGACCCCGGGAGTGTATGATGGTACGGTGTGGAGGGAGATTCAGTCTGTGTCTGACCACGGGAGTGTGTGATTGGACGATTTGCAGGGAGATTCACTCTGTGACTGACCCAGGGAGTGTGTGATGGGCGGTGTAGAGGGACATTCACTCTGTGACTGATCCCGGGAATGTGAGATGGGACCGTGTAGAGCAATAATCACTCTGTGTCTGACCCCGGGAGTGTTTGATGGGACAGTGTAGAGGAATAATCACTCTGTGTCTGAACACGGGATTGTGTGATGGGACGGTGTGGAGGGAGATTCACTCTGTGTCTGACCCCGGGAGTGTTTGATGGGACAGTGTAGAGGAATAATCTCTCTGTGTCTGAACACGGGAGTGTGTGATGGGACGGTGTGGAGGGAGGTTCACTCTGTGTCTGACCCCGGCAGTGTTTGCTGGGACCGTGTAGAGGAATAATCACTCTGTCTGATCCCGGGAGTGTGTGTTGGGACGGTGCGGACGGAGATTCACACTGTGTCTGACCCCTAGAGTGTTTCATGGGACCGTGTAGAGGAATAATCACTCTGTGTCTGACCCGGGAGAGTTTGATGGGGCCGTGTGGAGGGCGATTCACTCTGTGACTGACCCCGGGAGAGTGTGATGGGACGGTGTGGAAGGAGATTCACACTGTGTCTGACACCGGGAGTGTTTCATGGGACCGTGGAGAAGAATAATCACTCCGTGTCTGAACACGGGAGTGTGTGATGGGACGGTGTGGAGGGAGATTCACTCTGTGTCTGACCCCGGGAGTGTTTGATGGGACAGTGTAGAGGAATAATCTCTCTGTGTCTGAACCCGGGAGTGTGTGATGGGACGGTGTGGAGGGAGATTCACTCTGTGTCTGACCCCGGCAGTGTTTGATGGGACCGTGTTGAGGAATAATCACTCTGTGTCTGACACCGGGAGTTCGTGACGGGACGGTGTGGAGGGAGATTCAATCTGTGTCTGACCCCGGGAGTGTTTGTTGGGACCGTGTAGAGGAATAATCACTCTGTGTCTGACCACGGGAGTGTGTGATGGGACGGTGTGGAGGGAGATTCACTCTGTGTCTGACCCCGGGAGAGTGTGATGGGACGGTGTGGAGGGAGATTCACTCTGTGTCTGACCCCGGCAGTGTTTGATGGGACCGTGTTGAGGAATAATCACTCTGTGTCTGACACCGGGAGTTCGTGACGGGACGGTGTGGAGGGAGATTCAATCTGTGTCTGACCCCGGGAGTGTTTGATGGGACCGTGTAGAGGAATAATCCCTCCGTGTCTGACCACGGGAGTGTGTGATGGGACGGTGTGGAGGGAGATTCACTCTGTGTCTGACCCCGGGAGAGTGTGATGGGCGGTGTAGAGGGATGATCACTATGTGGCTGACCCCGGGAGTGTTTGATTGGACCGAGTAGAGGAATAATCATTCTGTGTCTGACCCCGGGAGTGTATGATGGTACGGTGTGGAGGGAGATTCAGTCTGTGTCTGACCACGGGAGTGTGTGATTGGACGATTTGCAGGGAGATTCACTCTGTGTCTGACCCAGGGAGTGTGTGATGGGCGGTGTAGAGGAACATTCACTCTGTGACTGATCCCGGGAATGTGAGATGTGACCGTGTAGAGCAATAATCACTCTGTGTCTGACCCCGGGAGTGTTTGATGGGACCGTGGAGAAGAATAATCACTCTGTGTCTGAACACGGGATTGTGTGATGGGACGGTGTGGAGGGAGATTCACTCTGTGTCTGACCACGGGAGTGTTTGATGGGACAGTGTAGAGGAATAATCTCTCTGTGTCTGAACACGGGAGTGTGTGATGGGACGGTGTGGAGGGAGGTTCACTCTGTGTCTGACCCCGGCAGTGTTTGCTGGGACCGTGTAGAGGAATAATCACTCTGTCTGATCCCGGGAGTGTGTGTTGGGACGGTGCGGACGGAGATTCACACTGTGTCTGACCCCTAGAGTGTTTCATGGGACCGTGTAGAGGAATAATCACTCTGTGTCTGACCCGGGAGAGTTTGATGGGGCCGTGTGGAGGGCGATTCACTCTGTGTCTGACCCCGGGAGAGTGTGATGGGACGGTGTGGAAGGAGATTCACACTGTGTCTGACACCGGGAGTGTTTGATGGGACCGGGAAGAGGAATAATCACTCTGTGTCTGACACCGGGAGTGTGTGAAGGGACGGTGTGGAGGGAGATTCACTCTGTGTCTGACCCCGGGAGTGTTTGATGGGACAGTGTAGAGGAATAATCACTCTGTGTCTGAACACGGGAGTGTGTGATGGTACGGTGTGGAGGGAGGTTCACTCTGTGTCTGACCCCGGCAGTGTTTGCTGGGACCGTGTAGAGGAATAATCACTCTGTCTGACCCCGGGAGTGTGTGTTGGGACGGTGCGGACGGAGATTCACTCTGTGTCTGACCCCTAGAGTGTTTCATGGGACCGTGTAGAGGAATAATCACTCTGTGTCTGACCCGGTAGAGTTTGATGGAGCCGTGTGGAGGGGGATTCACTCTGTGTCTGACCACGGGAGTGTGTGATGGGCGGTGTAGAGGAATAATCACTCTGTGTCTGACACCGGCAGTGTTTGATGGGACCGTGTTGATGAATAATCCCTCTGTGTATGACCCTGGGAGTGTGTGATGTGACCGTGTGGAGGGAGATTCACTCTGTGTCTGACCACGGGAGTGGGTGATGGGACGGTGTGGAAGGAGATTCACACTGTGTCTGACACCGGGAGTGTTTGATGGGACCGTGAAGAGGAATAATCACTCTGTGTCTGACACCGGGAGTGTGTGATGGTAACGTGTTGAGGAATAGTCACTCTGTGTCTGACCACGGGAGTGTTTGCTGGGACCGTGTAAAGGAATAATCTCTCTGTGTCTGACCCCGGGACTGTTTGATGGTACCGTGTAGAGGAATAATCTCTCTGTGTCTGACCCCGGGAGTGTTTGATGGGACGGTGTGGAGGGAGATTCAGTCTGTGTCTGACCCCGGGAGTGTGTGATTGGACGATTTGCAGGGGGATTCACTCTGTGTCTGACCCAGGGAGTGTGTGATGGGCGGTGTAGAGGAACATTCACTCTGTGACTGATCCCGGGAGTGTGAGATGGGACCGTGTAGAGCAATAATCACTCTGTGTCTGACCCCGGGAGTGTTTGATGGGACCGTGGAGAAGAATAATCACTCTGTCTGAACACGGGAGTGTGTGTTGGGACGGTGTGGAGGGAGATTCACTCTGTGTCTGACCCCAGGAGTGTTTGATGGGACAGTGTAGAGGAATAATCACTCTGTGTCTGAACACGGGAGTGTGTGATGGGACGGTGTGGAGGGAGTTTCACTCTGTGTCTGACCCCGGCAGTGTTTGCTGGGACCGTGTAGAGGAATAATCACTCTGTCTGACCCCGGGAGTGTGTGTTGGGACGGTGCGGACGGAGATTCACTCAGTGTCTGACCCCTAGAGTGTTTCATGGGACCGTGTAGAGGAATAATCACTCTGTGTCTGACCCGGTAGAGTTTGATGGAGCCGTGTGGAGGGGGATTCACTCTGTGTCTAACCACGGGAGTGTGTGATGGGCGGTGTAGAGGAATAATCACTCTGTGTCTGACACCGGCAGTGTTTGTTGGGACCGTGTTGAGGAATAATCACTCTGTGTCTGACCGCGGGACTGTTTGATGGTACCGTGTAGAGGAATAATCTCTCTGTGTCTGACCCCGGGAGTGTGTGATGGGACGGTGAGGATTGAGATTCACTCTGTGTCTGATCCCGGGAGTGTTTGATGGGACCGTGGAGAAGAATAATCACTCCGTGTCTGAACACGGGAGTGTGTGATGGGACGGTGTGGAGGGAGATTCACTCTGTGTCTGACCCCGGGAGTGTTTGATGGGACAGTGTAGAGGAATAATCACTCTGTGTCTGACCCCGGGAGTGTGTGATGGGGCGGTGTGGAGGGAGATTCACTCTGTGTCTGACCCCGGGAGAGTGTGATGGGCGGTGTAGAGGAATGATCACTATGTGGCTGACCCCGGGAGTGTTTGATTGGACCGAGTAGAGGAATAATCACTCTGTGTCTGACCCCGGGAGTGTATGATGGTACGGTGTGGATATAAATTCACTCTGTGTCTGACCCCGGGAGTGTTTGATGGGACGGTGTGGAGGGAGATTCAGTCTGTGTCTGACCACGGGAGTGTGTGATTGGACGATTTGCAGGGAGATTCACTCTGTGTCTGACCCAGGGAGTGTGTGATGGGCGGTGTAGAGGAACATTCACTCTGTGACTGATCCCGGGAATGTGAGATGGGACCGTGTAGAGCAATAATCACTCTGTGTCTGACCCCGGGAGTGTTGGATGGGACCGTGGAGAAGAATAATCACTCTGTTTCTGAACACGGGATTGTGTGATGGGACGGTGTGGAGGGAGATTCACTCTGTGTCTGACCCCGGGAGTGTTTGATGGGACATTGTATAGGAATAATCACTCTGTGTCTGAACACGGGAGTGTGTGATGGGACGGTGTGGAGGGAGTTTCACTCTGTGTCTGACCCCGGCAGTGTTTGCTGGGACCGTGTAGAGGAATAATCACTCTGTCTGATCCCGGGAGTGTGTGTTGGGACGGTGCGGACGGAGATTCACTCTGTGTCTGACCCCTAGAGTGTTTCATGGGACCGTGTAGAGGAATAATCACTCTGTGTCTGACACCGGGAGTGTGTGATGGTAACGTGTTGAGGAATAATCACTCTGTGTCTGACCCCGGCAGTGTTTGATGTGACCGTGTAGAGGAATAATGACTCTGTGTCTGACTCCGGGAGTGTTTGCTGGGACCGTGTAAAGGAATAATCTCTCTGTGTCTGACCCCGGGACTGTTTGATGGTACCGTGTAGAGGAATAATCTCTCTGTGTCTGACCCCGGGAGTGTTTGATGGGACGGTGTGGAGGGAGATTCAGTCTGTGTCTGACCCCGGGAGTGTGTGATTGGACGATTTGCAGGGAGATTCACTCTGTGTCTGACCCAGGGAGTGTGTGATGGGCGGTGTAGAGGAACATTCACTCTGTGACTGATCCCGGGAGAGTGAGATGGGACCGTGTAGAGCAATAATCACTCTGTGTCTGACCCCGGGAGTGTTTGATGGGACCGTGGATAAGAATAATCACTCTGTGTCTGAACACGGGAGTGTGTGATGGGACGGTGTGGAGGGAGATTCACTCTGTGTCTGACCCCGGGAGTGTTTGATGGGACAGTGTAGAGGAATAATCACTCTGTGTCTGAACACGGGAGAGTGTGATGGGACGGTGTGGAGGGAGGTTCACTCTGTGTCTGACCCCGGCAGTGTTTGCTGGGACCGTGTAGAGGAATAATCACTCTGTCTGACCCCGGGAGTGTGTGTTGGGACGGTGCGGACGGAGATTCACTCTGTGTCTGACCCCTAGAGTGTTTCATGCGACCGTGTAGAGGAATAATCACTCTATGTCTGACCCGGTAGAGTTTGATGGAGCCGTGTGGAGGGGGATTCACTCTGTGTCTGACCACGGGAGTGTGGGACGGGACGGTGTGGAGGGAGATTCACTCTGTGTCTGACACCGGGAGTGATTGCTGGGACCGTGTAGAGGAAGAATCACTCTGTGTCTGACCCCGGGAGAGTTTGATGGGGCCGTGTAGAGGAATAATCCCTCTGTGTATGACCCTGGGAGTGTGTGATGGGACCGTGAGGAGGGAGATTCAATCTGTGTCTGACCCCGGGAGTGGGTGATGGGCGGTGTAGAGGAATAATCACTCTGTGTCTGACACCGGGAGTTTGTGACGGGACGGTGTGGAGGGAGATTCACTCTGTCTGACACCGGGAGTGTTTGCTGGGACGGTGCGAACGGAGATTCACTCTGTGTCTGACCCCGGGAGTGTTTCATGGGACCGTGTAGAGGAATAATCACTCTGTGTCTGACACCCGGCAGCGTTTGATGGGAACGGGTAGAGGAATAATCACTCTGTGTCTGACCGCGGGACTGTTTGATGGTACCGTGTAGAGGAATAATCTCTCTGTGTCTGACCCCGGGAGTCTGTGATGGGACGGTGAGGATTGAGATTCACTCTGTGTCTGATCCCGGGAGTGTTTGATGGGACCGTGGAGAAGAATAATCACTCCGTGTCTGAACACGGGAGTGTGTGATGGGACGGTGTGGAAGGAGATTCACTCTGTGTCTGACCCCGGGAGTGTTTGATTGGACAGTGTAGAGGAATAATCACTCTGTGTCTGACCCCGGGAGTGTGTGATGGGACGGTGTGGAGGGAGATTCACACTGTGTCTGACCCCAGCAGTGTTTGATGGGACCGTGTTGAGGAATAATCACTCTGTGTCTGACACCGGGAGTTCGTGACGGGACGGTGTGGAGGGAGATTCAATCTGTGTCTGACCCCGGGAGTGTTTGATGGGACCGTGTAGAGGAATCATCACTCTGTGTCTGACCACTGGAGTGTGTGATGGGACGGTGTGGAGGGAGATTCACTCTCTGTCTGACCCCGGGAGAGTGTGATGGGCGGTGTAGAGGAATGATCACTATGTGGCTGAACCCGGGAGTGTTTGATTGGACCGAGTAGAGGAATAATCACTCTGTGTCTGACCACGGGAGTGTATGATGGTACGGTGTGGATATAAATTCACTCTGTGTCTGACCCCGGGAGTGTTTGATGGGACGGTGTGGAGGGAGATTCAGTCTGTGTCTGACCACGGGAGTGTGTGATTGGACGATTTGCAGGGAGATTCACTCTGTGTCTGACCCAGGGAGTGTGTGATGGGCGGTGTAGAGGAACATTCACTCTGTGACTGATCCCGGGAATGTGAGATGGGACCGTGTAGAGCAATAATCACTCTGTGTCTGTCCCCAGGAGTGTTTGATGGGACCGTGGAGAAGAATAATCACTCTGTGTCTGAACACGGGATTGTGTGATGGGACGGTGTGGAGGGAGATTCACTCTGTGTCTGACCCCGGGAGTGTTTGATGGGACAGTGTAGAGGAATAATCTCTCTGTGTCTGAACACGGGAGTGTGTGATGGGACGGTGTGGAGGGAGGTTCACTCTGTGTCTGACCCCGGCAGTGTTTGCTGGGACCGTGTAGAGGAATAATCACTCTGTCTGATCCCGGGAGTGTGTGCTGGGACGGTGCGGACGGAGATTCACTCTGTGTCTGACCGCTAGAGTGTTTCATGGGACCTTGTAGAGGAATAATCACTCTGTGTCTGACCCGGGAGAGTTTGATGGAGCCGTGTGGAGGGGGATTCACTGTGTGTCTGACCCCGGGAGAGTGTGATGGGACGGTGTGGAAGGAGATTCACACTGTGTCTGACACCGGGAGTGTTTGATGGGACCGTGAAGAGGAATAATCACTCTGTGTCTGACACCGGGAGTGTGTGATGGTAACGTGTTGAGGAATAATCACTCTGTGTCTGACCCCGGAAGTGTTTAATGTGACCGTGTAGAGGAATAATGACTCTGTGTCTGACCCCGGGAGTGTTTGCTGGGACCGTGTAAAGGAATAATCTCTCTGTGTCTGACCCCGGGACTGGTTGATGGTACCGTGTAGAGGAATAATCTCTCTATGTCTGACCCCGGGAGTGTTTGATGGGACGGTGTGGAGGGAGATTCAGTCTGTGTCTGACCCCGGGAGTGTGTGATTGGACGACTTGCAGGGAGATTCACTCTGTGTCTGACCCAGGGAGTGTGTGATGGGCGGTGTAGAAGAACATTCACTCTGTGACTGATCCCGGGAGTGTGAGATGGGACCGTGGAGAAGAATAATCACTCTGTGTCTGAACACGGGAGTGTGTGATGGGACGGTGTGGAGGGAGATTCACTCTGTGTCTGACCCCGGGAGAGTTTGATGGGACAGTGTAGAGGAATAATCACTCTGTGTCTGAACACGGGAGTGTGTTATGGGACGGTGTGGAGGGAGGTTCACTCTGTGTCTGACCCCGGCAGTGTTTGCTGGGACCGTGTAGAGGAATAATCACTCTGTCTGACCCCGGGAGTGTGTGTTGGGACGGTGCGGACGGAGATTCACTCTGTGTCTGACCCCGAGAGTGTTTCATGGGACCGTGTAGAGGAATAATCACTCTGTGTCTGACCCGGTAGAGTTTGTTGGAGCCGTGTGGAGGGGGATTCACTCTGTGTCTGACCACGGGAGTGTGTGATGGGCGGTGTAGAGGAATAATCACTCTGTGTCTGACACCGGGAGTTTGTGACGGGACGGTGTGGAGGGAGATTCACTCTGTGTCTGACACAGGGACTGATTGCTGGGACCATGTAGCGGAATAATCACTCTGTCTGACCCCGGGAGTTTGTGTTGGGACGGTGCGGACGGAGATTCACTCTGTGTCTGACCCCGGGAGTGTTTCATGGGACCGTGTAGAGGAATAATCACTCTGTGTCTGTCCCGGGGAGAGTTTGATGTGGCAGTGTAGAGGAATAATCTCTCTGTGTCTGACCACTGGAGTGTTTCATGGTACCGTGTAGAGGAATAATCTCTCTGTGTCTTACCCCGGGAGTGTGAGATGGGACGGTGAGGATTGAGGTTCACTCTCTGTCTGACCCCGGGAGTGTTTGATGGGACGGTGTAGAGGAATAATCTCTCTGTGTCTGACCCCGGGAGTGTTTGATGGTACCATGTAGAAGAATAATCTCTCTGTGTCTGACCCCGGGAGTGTTTGTTGGGACCGTGGAGAAGAATAATCACTCTGTGTCTGAACACGGGAGTGTCCGATGGGACGGTGAGGAGGGAGTTTCACTCTGTGTCTGACCCCGGGAGTGTTTGATGGGACCGTGTAGAGGAATAATCACTCTGTGTCTGACCCCGGGAGTGTGTGATGGGACGGAGTGGAGGGAGATTCACTCTGTGTCTGACCCCGGCAGTGTTTGATGGGACCGTGTTGAGGAATAATCCCTCTGTGTATGACCCTGGGAGTGTGTGATGGGACGGAGTGGAGGGAGATTCACTTTGTGTCTGACCCCGGCAGTGTTTGATGGGACCGTGTTGAGGAATAATCCCTCTGTGTATGACCCAGGGAGTGTGTGATGGGACCGTGTGGAGGGAGATTCACTCTGTGTCTGACCCCGGGAGAGTGTGATGGGATGGCGTGGAGGGAGATTCACTCTCTGTCTGACCCCGGGAGTGTTTGATGGGACCGTGTAGAGGAATAATTACTCTGTGTCTGACCCCGGGAGAGTTTGATGGGGCCGTGTAGATGAATAATCACTCTGTGTCTGACCCCGGGAGTGTTTGATGGGACCGTGGAGAGGAATAATCACTCTGTGTCTGACCCCGGGAGTGTGTGATGTGACGGTGTTGAAGGAGATTCACACTGTGTCTGACACCGGGAGTGTGTGATGGTACCGTGTTGAGGAATAATCACTCTGTGTCTGATCCCGGAAGAGTTTGATGTGACCGTGTAGAGGAATAATGACTCTGTGTCTGACCCCGGGAGTGTTTGATGGGACCGTGTAGAGGAATAATCTCTCTGTGTCTGACCCCGGGAGTGTTTGATGGTACCGTGTAGAGGAATAATCTCTCTGTGTCTGACCCCGGGAGTGTGTGATGGGACGGTGAGCATTGAGATTCACTCTGTGTCTGACCCCGGGAGTGTTTGATGGGACCGTGTAGAGGAATAATCTCTCTGTGTCTGACCACGGGAGTGTTTGATGGTACCGTTTAGAGGAATAATCTCTCTATGTCTGACCCCTGGAGTGTCTGATGGGACGGTGAGCATTCAGATTCACTCTGTGTCTGTCCCCGGGAGTGTTTGATGGGACAGTGTAGAGGAATAATCACTCTGTGTCTCAACACGGGAGTGTGTGATGGTACCGTGTAGAGAAATAATCACTCTGTGTCTGAACCCCGGGAGCGTTTGATGGGACCGTGTAGAGGAATAATCACTCTGTGTCTGACCCCGGGAGAGTTTGATGGGGCCGTGTAGAGGAATAATCACTCTGTGTCTGACCCAGGGAGTATTTGCTGGGACCGTGGAGAGGAATAATCTCTCTGTGTCTGACCCCGGTACTGTTTGATGGTACCGTGTAGAGGAATAATCTCTCTGTGTCTGACCCCGGGAGTGTGTGATGGGACGGTGAGGATTGAGATTCACTCTGTGTCTGACCCCGGGAGTGTTTGATGGGACCGTGTAGAGGAATAATCTCTCTGTGTCTGACCCCGGGAGTGTTTGATGGTACCGTGTAGTGGAATAATCTCTCTGTGTCTGACCCCGGGAGTGTGTGATGGGACGGTCAGGATTGAGATTCACTCTGTGTCTGACCCCGGGAGAGTTTGATGGGACCGTGTAGAGGAATAATCTCTCTGTGTCTGACCACGGGAGTGTTTGATGGTACTGTTTAGAGGAATAATCTCTCTGTGTCTGACCCCTGGAGTGTCTGATGGGACGGTGAGGATTGAGATTCACTCTGTGTCTGACGCCGGGAGTGTTTGATGCGACGGTGTAGAGGAATAATCACTCTGTGTCTTACACCCGGAGTGTTTGATGGGACCTTGGAGAGGAATAATCACTCTATGTCTGATCCCGGGAGTGTGTGATGGGACGGTGTTGAAGGAGATTCACACTGTGTCTGACACCGGGAGTGTGTGATGGTACCGTGTAGAGAAATAATCACTCTGTGTCTGAACCCCGGGAGCGTTTGATGGGACCGTGTAGAGGAATAATCACTCTGTGTCTGACCCCGGGAGAGTTTGATGGGGCCGTGTAGAGGAATAATCACTCTGTGTCTGACCCCGGGAGTATTTGATGGGACCGTGGAGAGGAATAATCACTCTGTGTCTGACCCCGGGAGTATGTGATGGTACGGTGTTGAAGGAGATTCACACTGTGTCTGATACCGGGAGTGTGTGATGGTACCGTGTAGAGGAATAATCACTCTGTGTCTGACCCCGGGAGTGTTTGATGGGACCGTGTAGAGGAATAATCTCTCTGTGTCTGACCCCGGGAGTGTTTGATGGTACAGTGTAGAGGATTAATCTCTCTGTGTCTGACCCCGGGAGTGTTTGATGGTACCGTGTAGAGGAATAATCTCTCTGTGTCTGACCCCAGGAGTGTGTGATGGGACGGTGTGGATTGAGATTCACTCTCTGTCTGACCCCGGGAGTGATTGATACGACCTTGTAGTGGAATAATCACTCTGTGTCTGACCCCGGAGTGTTTGATGGGACCGTGTAGAGGATTTATCACTCTGTGTCTGACCCCCGGGAGCTTTTGATGGGACCGTGTAGAGAAATAATCACTCTGTGTCTGACCCCGGGAGAGTATGATGGGGCCGTGTAGAGGAATAATAACTCTGTGTCTGACCCTGGGAGTGTTTGATGGGACCGTGTAGAGGAATAATCACTGTGTGTCTGACCCCGGGAGTGTGTGATGGGACGGTGTTGAAGGAGATTCACACTGTGTCTGACACCGGGAGTGTGTGATGGTACCGTGGAGATGAATAATCACTCTGTGTCTGACCCCGGGAGTGTGTGATGGGACGGTGTGAAGGGAGATTCACTCTGTGTCTGACCCCGGGAGTTTTTGATGGGACAGTGTAGAGGAATAATCACTCTGTGTCTCAACACGGGAGTGTGTGATGGTACCGTGTAGAGAAATAATCACTCTGTGTCTGAACCCCGGGAGCGTTTGATGGGACCGTGTAGAGGAATAATCACTCTGTGTCTGACCCCGGGAGAGTTTGATGGGGCCGTGTAGAGGAATAATCACTCTGTGTCTGACCCCGGGAGTATTTGATGGGACCGTGGAGAGGAATAATCACTCTGTGTCTGACCCCGGGAGTATGTGATGGTACGGTGTTGAAGGAGATTCACACTGTGTCTGACACCGGGAGTGTGTGATGGTACCGTGTAGAGGAATAATCACACTGTGTCTGACCACGGAAGTGTTTGATGTGACCTTGCAGAGGAATAATGACTCTGTGTCTGACACCGGGAGTGTTTGATGGGACCGTGTAGAGGAATAATCTCTCTGTGTCTGACCCCGGGAGTGTTTGATGGTACCGTGTAGAGGAATAATCGCTCTGTGTCTGACCCCGGGAGTGTTTGATGGTACCGTGTAGAGGAATAATCTCTCTGTGTCTGACCCCGGGAGTGTGTGATGGGACGGTGTGGATTGAGATTCACTCTCTGTCTGACCCCGGGAGTGATTGATACGACCTTGTAGTGGAATAATCACTCTGTGTCTGACCCCGGAGTGTTTGATGGGACAGTGTAGAGGATTAATCACTCTGTGTCTGACCCCGGGAGAGTATGATGGGGCCGTGTAGAGGAATAATAACTCTGTGTCTAACCCCGGGAGTGTTTGATGGGACCGTGTAGAGGAATAATCACTGTGTGTCTGACCCCGGGAGTGTGTGATGGGACGGTGCTGAAGGAGATTCACACTGTGTCTGACACCGGGAGTGTGTGATGGTACCGTGTAGAGAAATAATCACTCTGTGTCTGAACCCCGGGAGCGTTTGATGGGACCGTGTAGAGGAATAATCACTCTGTGTCTGACCCCGGGAGAATTTGATGGGGCCGTGTAGAGGAATAATCACTCTGTGTCTGACCCCGGGAGTATTTGATGGGACCGTGGAGAGGAATAATCACTCTGTGTCTGACCCCGGGAGTATGTGATGGTACGGTGTTGAAGGAGATTCACACTGTGTCTGACACCGGGAGTGTGTGATGGTACCGTGTAGAGGAATAATCACTCTGTGTCTGACCCCGGGAGTGTTTGATGGGACCGTGTAGAGGAATAATCTCTCTGTGTCTGACCCCGGGAGTGTTTGATGGTACCGTGTAGAGGAATAATCTCTCTGTGTCTGACCCCGGGAGTGTTTGATGGTACCGTGTAGAGGAATAATCTCTCTGTGTCTGACCCCGGGAGTGTGTGATGGGACGGTGTGGATTGAGATTCACTCTCTGTCTGACCCCGGGAGTGATTGATACGACCTTGTAGTGGAATAATCACTCTGTGTCTGACCCCGGAGTGTTTGATGGGACCGTGTAGAGGATTTATCACTCTGTGTCTGACCCCCGGGAGCTTTTGATGGGACCGTGTAGAGAAATAATCACTCTGTGTCTGACCCCGGGAGAGTATGATGGGGCCGTGTAGAGGAATAATAACTCTGTGTCTGACCATGGGAGTGTTTGATGGGACCGTGTAGAGGAATAATCACTGTGTGTCTGACCCCGGGAGTGTGTGATGGGACGGTGTTGAAGGAGATTCACACTGTGTCTGACACCGGGAGTGTGTGATGGTACCGTGGAGATGAATAATCACTCTGTGTCTGACCCCGGGAGTGTGTGATGGGACGGTGTGAAGGGAGATTCACTCTGTGTCTGACCCCGGGAGTTTTTGATGGGACAGTGTAGAGGAATAATCACTCTGTGTCTCAACACGTGAGTGTGTGATGGGACGGTGTGGAGGGAGGTTCACTCTGTGTCTGACCCCGGCAGTGTTTGCTGGGACGGTGTAGAGGAATAATCACTCTCTCTGATCCCGGGAGTGTGTGTTGGGACAGTGCGGACGGAGATTCATTCTGTGTCTGACCCCTAGAGTGTTTCATGGGACCGTGTAGAGGATTAATCACTCTGTGTCTGACCCGGGAGAGTTTGATGGGACGGTGTGGATTGAGATTCACTCTCTGTCTGACCACGGGAGTGATTGATACGACCTTGTAGTGGAATAATCACTCTGTGTCTGACCCCGGAGTGTTTGATGGGACCGTGTAGAGGATTAATCACTCTGTGTCTGAACCCCGGGAGCTTTTGATGGGACCGTGTAGAGAAATAATCACTCTGTGTCTGACCCCGGGAGAGAGTGATGGGACGGTGTGGAAGGAGATTCACACTGTGTCTGACACCGGGAGTGTTTGGTGGGACCGTGAAGAGGAATAATCACTCTGTGTCTGACCCCGGAAGTGTTTGATGTGACCGTGTAGAGGAATAATGACTCTGTGTCTGAACCCGGGAGTGTTTGCTGGGACCGTGTAAAGGAATATTCTCTCTGTGTCTGACCCCGGGACTGTTTGATGGTACCGTGTAGAGGAATAATCTCTCTGTGTCTGACCCCGGGAGTGTTTGATGGGACGGTGTGGAGGGAGGTTCACTCTGTGTCTGACCCCGGCAGTTTTTGCTGGGACCGTGTAGAGGAATAATCACTCTGTCTGACCCCGGGAGTGTGTGTTGGGACGGTGCGGACGGAGATTCACTCTGTGTCTGACCCCTAGAGTGTTTCATGGGACCGTGTAGAGGAATAATCACTCTGTGTCTGACCCGGTAGAGTTTGATGGAGCCGTGTGGAGGGGGATTCACTCTGTGTCTGACCCCGGGAGTGTTTGATGGGACGGTGTGGAGGGAGATTCAGTCTGTGTCTGACCCCGGGAGTGTGTGATTGGACGATTTGCAGGGAGATTCACTCTGTGTCTGACCCAGGGAGTGTGTGATGGGCGGTGTAGAGGAACATTCACTCTGTGACTGATCCCGGGAGTGTGAGATGGGACCGTGTAGAGCAATAATCACTCTGTGTCTGAACCCGGGAGTGTTTGATGGGACCGTGGAGAAGAATAATCACTCTGTGTCTGAACAAGGGAGTGTGTGATGGGACGGTGTGGAGGGAGATTCACTCTGTGTCTGACCCCGGGAGTGTTTGATGGGACAGTGTAGAGGAATAATCACTCTGTGTCTGAACACGGGAGTGTGTGATGGGACGGTGTGGAGGGAGGTTCACTCTGTGTCTGACCCCTAGAGTGTTTCATGGGACCGTGTAGAGGAATAATCACTCTGTGTCTGACCCGGTAGAGTTTGATGGAGCCGTGTGGAGGGGGATTCACTCTGTGTCTGACCACGGGAGTGTGTGATGGGCGGTGTAGAGGAATAATCACTCTGTCTGACCCCGGGAGTTTGTGTTGGGACGGTGCGGACGGAGATTCACTCTGTGTCTGACCCCGGGAGTGTTTCATGGGACCGTGTAGAGGAATAATCACTCTGTGTCTGACCCCGGGAGTGTTTGATGGGACGGTGTAGAGGAATAATCTCTCTGTGTCTGACCCCGGGAGTGTTTGATGGTACCGTGTAGAAGAATAATCTCTCTGTGTCTGACCCCGGGAGTGTGTAATGGGACGCTGTGGATTAAGATTCACTCTGTGTCTGACCCCGGGAGTGTGTGATGGGACGGTGTGGATTGAGATTCACTCTCTGTCTGACCCCGGGAGTGATTGATACGACCTTGTAGTGGAATAATCACTCTGTGTCTGACCCCGGAGTGTTTGATGGGACCGTGTAGAGAATTAATCACTCTGTGTCTGACCCCGGGAGAGTATGATGGGGCCGTGTAGAGGAATAATAACTCTGTGTCTAACCCCGGGAGTGTTTGATGGGACCGTGTAGAGGAATAATCACTGTGTGTCTGACCCCGGGAGTGTGTGATGGGACGGTGTTGAAGGAGATTCACACTGTGTCTGACACCGGGAGTGTGTGATGGTACCGTGGAGATGAATAATCACTCTGTGTCTGACCCCGGGAGTGTGTGATGGGACGGTGTGAAGGGAGATTCACTCTGTGTCTGACCCCGGGAGTTTTTGATGGGACAGTGTAGAGGAATAATCACTCTGTGTCTCAACACGGGAGTGTGTGATGGGACGGTGTGGAGGGAGGTTCACTCTGTGTCTGACCCCGGCAGTGTTTGCTGGGACGGTGTAGAGGAATAATCACTCTCTCTGATCACAGGAGTGTGTGTTGGGACAGTGCGGACGGAGATTCATTCTGTGTCTGACCCCTAGAGTGTTTCATGGGACCGTGTAGAGGATTAATCACTCTGTGTCTGACCCGGGAGAGTTTGATGGGACGGTGTGGATTGAGATTCACTCTCTGTCTGACCACGGGAGTGATTGATACGACCTTGTAGTGGAATAATCACTCTGTGTCTGACCCCGGAGTGTTTGATGTGACCGTGTAGAGGATTAATCACTCTGTGTCTGAACCCCGGGAGCTTTTGATGGGACCGTGTAGAGAAATAATCACTCTGTGTCTGACCCCGGGAGAGAGTGATGGGACGGTGTGGAAGGAGATTCACACTGTGTCTGACACCGGGAGTGTTTGATGGGACCGTGAAGAGGAATAATCACTCTGTGTCTGACCCCGGAAGTGTTTGATGTGACCGTGTAGAGGAATAATGACTCTGTGTCTGAACCCGGGAGTGTTTGCTGGGACCGTGTAAAGGAATAATCTCTCTGTGTCTGACCCCGGGACTGATTGATGGTACCGTGTAGAGGAATAATCTCTCTGTGTCTGACCCCGGGAGTGTTTGATGGGACGGTGTGGAGGGAGGTTCACTCTGTGTCTGACCCCGGCAGATTTTGCTGGGACCGTGTAGAGGAATAATCACTCTGTCTGACCCCGGGAGAGTGTGTTGGGACGGTGCGGACGGAGATTCACTCTGTGTCTGACCCCTAGAGTGTTTCATGGGACCGTGTAGAGGAATAATCACTCTGTGTCTGACCCGGTAGAGTTTGATGGAGCCGTGTGGAGGGGGATTCACTCTGTGTCTGACCACGGGAGTGTGTGATGGGCGGTGTAGAGGAATAATCACTCTGTGTCTGACACCGGGAGTTTGTGACGGGACGGTGTAGAGGAATAATCACTCTGTGTCTGACCCCGGGAGAGTTTGATGGGGCCGTGTAGAGGAATAATCCCTCTGTGTATGACCCTGGGAGTGTGTGATGGGACCGTGTGGAGGGAGATTCACTCTGTGTCTGACCCCTGGAGTGGGTGATGGGCGGTGTAGAGGAATAATCACTCTGTGTCTGACACCGCGAGTTTGTGACGGGACGGTTTGGAGGGAGATTCACTCTGTCTCTGACACCGGGAGTGATTGCTGGGACCGTGTAGAGGAATAATCACTGTGTGTCTGACCCCGGGAGTGTGTGATGGGACGGTGTTGAAGGAGATTCACACTGTGTCTGACACCGGGAGTGTGTGATGGTACCGTGGAGATGAATAATCACTCTGTGTCTGACCCCGGGAGTGTGTGATGGGACGGTGTGAAGGGTGATTCACCCTGTGTCTTACTCCCGGAGTGTTTGATGGGACCGTGTAGAGGAATAATTACTCTGTGTCTGACACCGGGAGAGTTTGATGGGCGGTGTAGAGGAATAATCACTCTGTGGCTGACGCCGGGAGTGTTTGATGCTACTGTGTAGAGGAATAATCTCTCTGTGTCCGACCCCGGGAGTGTGTGATGGGACGGTGTGGAGGGAGATTCACTCTGTGTCTGACACCGGGAGTGTGTGATGGGCAGTGTAGAGGAATAATCACTCCGTGTCTGACCCCGGGAATTTGTGACGGGACGGTGTGGAGGGAGATGCACTCTGTGTCTGACCCCGGGAGTGTTTGATGGGGCCGTGTAGAGGAATAATCTCTCTGTGTCTGACCCCGGGAGTGTGTGATGGGACGGTGTGGATTGAGATTAACTCTGTGTCTGACCCCGGGAGGGTTTGATAGGACCTTGAAGTGGAATAATCACTCTGTGTCTTACTCCCGGAGTGTTTGATGGGACCGTGTAGAGGAATAATCACTCTGTGTCTGACCCCCGGGAGCGTTTGATGTGGCCGTGTAGAGAAATAATCACTCTGTGTCTGACCCCGGGAGAGTATGATGGGGCCGTGTAAAGGAATAATAACTCTGTGTCTGACCCCGTGAGTGTTTGATGGGACCGTGTAGAGGAATAATCACTCTGTGTCTGAACCCGGGAGTATTTGATGGGACCGTGGAGAGGAATAATCACTCTGTGTCTGACCCCGGGAGTATTTGATGGGACCGTGGAGAGGAATAATCACTCTGTGTCTGACCCCGGGAGTGTGTGATGGTACGGTGTTGAAGGAGATTCACACTGTGTCTGTCACCGGGAGTGTGTGATGGTACCGTGTAGCGGAATAATCACTCTGTGTCTGACCACGGAAGTGTGTGATGGTACCGTGTTGAGGAATAATCACTCTGTGTCTGACACCGGGAGTGTTTGATGGGACCGTGTAGAGAAATAATCACTCTGTGTCTGACCCCGGGAGAGTATGATGGGGCCGTGTAGAGGAATAATAACACTGTGTCTGACCCCGGGAGTGTTTGATGGGACCGTGTAGAGGAATAATCACTCTGTGTCTGACCCCGGGTGTGTGTGATGGGACGGTGTTGAAGGAGATTCACACTGTGTCTGACACCGGGAGTGTGTGATGGTACCGTGGAGATGAATAATCACTCTGTGTCTGACCCCGGGAGTGTGTGATGGGACGGTGTGAAGGGAGATTCACTCTGTGTCTGACCCCGGGAGTGTTTGATGGTACCGTGTAGAGGAATAATCTCTCTTTCTCTGACCCCGGGAGTGTGTGATGGGACGGTGTGGATTGAGATTCACACTGTGTCTGACCCCGGGAGTGATTGATACGACCTTGTAGTGGAATAATCACTCTGTGTCTTACTCCCGGAGTGTTTGATGGGACCGTGTAGAGGAATAATCACTCTGTGTCTGACCCCCGGGAGCTTTTGATGGGACCGTGTAGAGAAATAATCACTCTGTGTCTGACCCCGGGAGTTTGTGTTGGGACGGTGCGGACGGAGATTCACTCTGTGTCTGACCCCGGGAGTGTTTCATGGGACCGTGTAGAGGAATAATCACTCTGTGTCTGACCCCGGGAGTGTTTGATGGGACGGTGTAGAGGAATAATCTCTCTGTGTCTGACCCCGGGAGTGTTTGATGGTACCGTGTAGAAGAATAATCTCTCTGTGTCTGACCCCGGGAGTGTGTAATGGGACGCTGTGGATTAAGATTCACTCTGTGTCTGACCCCGGGAGTGTGTGATGGGACGGTGTGGATTGAGATTCACTCTCTGTCTGACCCCGGGAGTGATTGATACGACCTTGTAGTGGAATAATCACTCTGTGTCTGACCCCGGAGTGTTTGATGGGACCGTGTAGAGGATTAATCACTCTGTGTCTGACCCCGGGAGAGTATGATGGGGCCGTGTAGAGGAATAATAACTCTGTGTCTAACCCCGGGAGTGTTTGATGGGACCGTGTAGAGGAATAATCACTGTGTGTCTGACCCCGGGAGTGTGTGATGGGACGGTGTTGAAGGAGATTCACACTGTGTCTGACACCGGGAGTGTGTGATGGTACCGTGGAGATGAATAATCACTCTGTGTCTGACCCCGGGAGTGTGTGATGGGACGGTGTGAAGGGAGATTCACTCTGTGTCTGACCCCGGGAGTTTTTGATGGGACAGTGTAGAGGAATAATCACTCTGTGTCTCAACACGGGAGTGTGTGATGGGACGGTGTGGAGGGAGGTTCACTCTGTGTCTGACCCCGGCAGTGTTTGCTGGGACGGTGTAGAGGAATAATCACTCTCTCTGATCCCGGGAGTGTGTGTTGGGACAGTGCGGACGGAGATTCATTCTGTGTCTGACCCCTAGAGTGTTTCATGGGACCGTGTAGAGGATTAATCACTCTGTGTCTGACCCGGGAGAGTTTGATGGGACGGTGTGGATTGAGATTCACTCTCTGTCTGACCACGGGAGTGATTGATACGACCTTGTAGTGGAATAATCACTCTGTGTCTGACCCCGGAGTGTTTGATGGGACCGTGTAGAGGATTAATCACTCTGTGTCTGAACCCCGGGAGCTTTTGATGGGACTGTGTAGAGGAATAATCACTCTGTGTCTGACCCCGGGAGAGTTTGATGGGGCCGTGTAGAGGAATAATCACTCTGTGTCTGACCCCGGGAGTATTTGATGGGACCGTGGAGAGGAATAATCACTCTGTGTCTGACCCCGGGAGTATGTGATGGTACGGTGTTGAAGGAGATTCACACTGTGTCTGACACCGGGAGTGTGTGATGGTACCGTGTAGAGGAATAATCACACTGTGTCTGACCACGGAAGTGTTTGATGTGACCTTGCAGAGGAATAATGACTCTGTGTCTGACACCGGGAGTGTTTGATGGGACCGTGTAGAGGAATAATCTCTCTGTGTCTGACCCCGGGAGTGTTTGATGGTACCGTGTAGAGGAATAATCGCTCTGTGTCTGACCCCGGGAGTGTTTGATGGTACCGTGTAGAGGAATAATCTCTCTGTGTCTGACCCCGGGAGTGTGTGATGGGACGGTGTGGATTGAGATTCACTCTCTGTCTGACCCCGGGAGTGATTGATACGACCTTGTAGTGGAATAATCACTCTGTGTCTGACCCCGGAGTGTTTGATGGGACAGTGTAGAGGATTAATCACTCTGTGTCTGACCCCGGGAGAGTATGATGGGGCCGTGTAGAGGAATAATAACTCTGTGTCTAACCCCGGGAGTGTTTGATGGGACCGTGTAGAGGAATAATCACTGTGTGTCTGACCCCGGGAGTGTGTGATGGGACGGTGCTGAAGGAGATTCACACTGTGTCTGACACCGGGAGTGTGTGATGGTACCGTGTAGAGAAATAATCACTCTGTGTCTGAACCCCGGGAGCGTTTGATGGGACCGTGTAGAGGAATAATCACTCTGTGTCTGACCCCGGGAGAATTTGATGGGGCCGTGTAGAGGAATAATCACTCTGTGTCTGACCCCGGGAGTATTTGATGGGACCGTGGAGAGGAATAATCACTCTGTGTCTGACCCCGGGAGTATGTGATGGTACGGTGTTGAAGGAGATTCACACTGTGTCTGACACCGGGAGTGTGTGATGGTACCGTGTAGAGGAATAATCACTCTGTGTCTGACCCCGGGAGTGTTTGATGGGACCGTGTAGAGGAATAATCTCTCTGTGTCTGACCCCGGGAGTGTTTGATGGTACCGTGTAGAGGAATAATCTCTCTGTGTCTGACCCCGGGAGTGTTTGATGGTACCGTGTAGAGGAATAATCTCTCTGTGTCTGACCCCGGGAGTGTGTGATGGGACGGTGTGGATTGAGATTCACTCTCTGTCTGACCCCGGGAGTGATTGATACGACCTTGTAGTGGAATAATCACTCTGTGTCTGACCCCGGAGTGTTTGATGGGACCGTGTAGAGGATTTATCACTCTGTGTCTGACCCCCGGGAGCTTTTGATGGGACCGTGTAGAGAAATAATCACTCTGTGTCTGACCCCGGGAGAGTATGATGGGGCCGTGTAGAGGAATAATAACTCTGTGTCTGACCATGGGAGTGTTTGATGGGACCGTGTAGAGGAATAATCACTGTGTGTCTGACCCCGGGAGTGTGTGATGGGACGGTGTTGAAGGAGATTCACACTGTGTCTGACACCGGGAGTGTGTGATGGTACCGTGGAGATGAATAATCACTCTGTGTCTGACCCCGGGAGTGTGTGATGGGACGGTGTGAAGGGAGATTCACTCTGTGTCTGACCCCGGGAGTTTTTGATGGGACAGTGTAGAGGAATAATCACTCTGTGTCTCAACACGTGAGTGTGTGATGGGACGGTGTGGAGGGAGGTTCACTCTGTGTCTGACCCCGGCAGTGTTTGCTGGGACGGTGTAGAGGAATAATCACTCTCTCTGATCCCGGGAGTGTGTGTTGGGACAGTGCGGACGGAGATTCATTCTGTGTCTGACCCCTAGAGTGTTTCATGGGACCGTGTAGAGGATTAATCACTCTGTGTCTGACCCGGGAGAGTTTGATGGGACGGTGTGGATTGAGATTCACTCTCTGTCTGACCACGGGAGTGATTGATACGACCTTGTAGTGGAATAATCACTCTGTGTCTGACCCCGGAGTGTTTGATGGGACCGTGTAGAGGATTAATCACTCTGTGTCTGAACCCCGGGAGCTTTTGATGGGACCGTGTAGAGAAATAATCACTCTGTGTCTGACCCCGGGAGAGAGTGATGGGACGGTGTGGAAGGAGATTCACACTGTGTCTGACACCGGGAGTGTTTGGTGGGACCGTGAAGAGGAATAATCACTCTGTGTCTGACCCCGGAAGTGTTTGATGTGACCGTGTAGAGGAATAATGACTCTGTGTCTGAACCCGGGAGTGTTTGCTGGGACCGTGTAAAGGAATATTCTCTCTGTGTCTGACCCCGGGACTGTTTGATGGTACCGTGTAGAGGAATAATCTCTCTGTGTCTGACCCCGGGAGTGTTTGATGGGACGGTGTGGAGGGAGGTTCACTCTGTGTCTGACCCCGGCAGTTTTTGCTGGGACCGTGTAGAGGAATAATCACTCTGTCTGACCCCGGGAGTGTGTGTTGGGACGGTGCGGACGGAGATTCACTCTGTGTCTGACCCCTAGAGTGTTTCATGGGACCGTGTAGAGGAATAATCACTCTGTGTCTGACCCGGTAGAGTTTGATGGAGCCGTGTGGAGGGGGATTCACTCTGTGTCTGACCCCGGGAGTGTTTGATGGGACGGTGTGGAGGGAGATTCAGTCTGTGTCTGACCCCGGGAGTGTGTGATTGGACGATTTGCAGGGAGATTCACTCTGTGTCTGACCCAGGGAGTGTGTGATGGGCGGTGTAGAGGAACATTCACTCTGTGACTGATCCCGGGAGTGTGAGATGGGACCGTGTAGAGCAATAATCACTCTGTGTCTGAACCCGGGAGTGTTTGATGGGACCGTGGAGAAGAATAATCACTCTGTGTCTGAACAAGGGAGTGTGTGATGGGACGGTGTGGAGGGAGATTCACTCTGTGTCTGACCCCGGGAGTGTTTGATGGGACAGTGTAGAGGAATAATCACTCTGTGTCTGAACACGGGAGTGTGTGATGGGACGGTGTGGAGGGAGGTTCACTCTGTGTCTGACCCCTAGAGTGTTTCATGGGACCGTGTAGAGGAATAATCACTCTGTGTCTGACCCGGTAGAGTTTGATGGAGCCGTGTGGAGGGGGATTCACTCTGTGTCTGACCACGGGAGTGTGTGATGGGCGGTGTAGAGGAATAATCACTCTGTCTGACCCCGGGAGTTTGTGTTGGGACGGTGCGGACGGAGATTCACTCTGTGTCTGACCCCGGGAGTGTTTCATGGGACCGTGTAGAGGAATAATCACTCTGTGTCTGACCCCGGGAGTGTTTGATGGGACGGTGTAGAGGAATAATCTCTCTGTGTCTGACCCCGGGAGTGTTTGATGGTACCGTGTAGAAGAATAATGTCTCTGTGTCTGACCCCGGGAGTGTGTAATGGGACGCTGTGGATTAAGATTCACTCTGTGTCTGACCCCGGGAGTGTGTGATGGGACGGTGTGGATTGAGATTCACTCTCTGTCTGACCCCGGGAGTGATTGATACGACCTTGTAGTGGAATAATCACTCTGTGTCTGACCCCGGAGTGTTTGATGGGACCGTGTAGAGAATTAATCACTCTGTGTCTGACCCCGGGAGAGTATGATGGGGCCGTGTAGAGGAATAATAACTCTGTGTCTAACCCCGGGAGTGTTTGATGGGACCGTGTAGAGGAATAATCACTGTGTGTCTGACCCCGGGAGTGTGTGATGGGACGGTGTTGAAGGAGATTCACACTGTGTCTGACACCGGGAGTGTGTGATGGTACCGTGGAGATGAATAATCACTCTGTGTCTGACCCCGGGAGTGTGTGATGGGACGGTGTGAAGGGAGATTCACTCTGTGTCTGACCCCGGGAGTTTTTGATGGGACAGTGTAGAGGAATAATCACTCTGTGTCTCAACACGGGAGTGTGTGATGGGACGGTGTGGAGGGAGGTTCACTCTGTGTCTGACCCCGGCAGTGTTTGCTGGGACGGTGTAGAGGAATAATCACTCTCTCTGATCACAGGAGTGTGTGTTGGGACAGTGCGGACGGAGATTCATTCTGTGTCTGACCCCTAGAGTGTTTCATGGGACCGTGTAGAGGATTAATCACTCTGTGTCTGACCCGGGAGAGTTTGATGGGACGGTGTGGATTGAGATTCACTCTCTGTCTGACCACGGGAGTGATTGATACGACCTTGTAGTGGAATAATCACTCTGTGTCTGACCCCGGAGTGTTTGATGTGACCGTGTAGAGGATTAATCACTCTGTGTCTGAACCCCGGGAGCTTTTGATGGGACCGTGTAGAGAAATAATCACTCTGTGTCTGACCCCGGGAGAGAGTGATGGGACGGTGTGGAAGGAGATTCACACTGTGTCTGACACCGGGAGTGTTTGATGGGACCGTGAAGAGGAATAATCACTCTGTGTCTGACCCCGGAAGTGTTTGATGTGACCGTGTAGAGGAATAATGACTCTGTGTCTGAACCCGGGAGTGTTTGCTGGGACCGTGTAAAGGAATAATCTCTCTGTGTCTGACCCCGGGACTGATTGATGGTACCGTGTAGAGGAATAATCTCTCTGTGTCTGACCCCGGGAGTGTTTGATGGGACGGTGTGGAGGGAGGTTCACTCTGTGTCTGACCCCGGCAGATTTTGCTGGGACCGTGTAGAGGAATAATCACTCTGTCTGACCCCGGGAGAGTGTGTTGGGACGGTGCGGACGGAGATTCACTCTGTGTCTGACCCCTAGAGTGTTTCATGGGACCGTGTAGAGGAATAATCACTCTGTGTCTGACCCGGTAGAGTTTGATGGAGCCGTGTGGAGGGGGATTCACTCTGTGTCTGACCACGGGAGTGTGTGATGGGCGGTGTAGAGGAATAATCACTCTGTGTCTGACACCGGGAGTTTGTGACGGGACGGTGTAGAGGAATAATCACTCTGTGTCTGACCCCGGGAGAGTTTGATGGGGCCGTGTAGAGGAATAATCCCTCTGTGTATGACCCTGGGAGTGTGTGATGGGACCGTGTGGAGGGAGATTCACTCTGTGTCTGACCCCTGGAGTGGGTGATGGGCGGTGTAGAGGAATAATCACTCTGTGTCTGACACCGCGAGTTTGTGACGGGACGGTTTGGAGGGAGATTCACTCTGTCTCTGACACCGGGAGTGATTGCTGGGACCGTGTAGAGGAATAATCACTGTGTGTCTGACCCCGGGAGTGTGTGATGGGACGGTGTTGAAGGAGATTCACACTGTGTCTGACACCGGGAGTGTGTGATGGTACCGTGGAGATGAATAATCACTCTGTGTCTGACCCCGGGAGTGTGTGATGGGACGGTGTGAAGGGTGATTCACCCTGTGTCTTACTCCCGGAGTGTTTGATGGGACCGTGTAGAGGAATAATTACTCTGTGTCTGACACCGGGAGAGTTTGATGGGCGGTGTAGAGGAATAATCACTCTGTGGCTGACGCCGGGAGTGTTTGATGCTACTGTGTAGAGGAATAATCTCTCTGTGTCCGACCCCGGGAGTGTGTGATGGGACGGTGTGGAGGGAGATTCACTCTGTGTCTGACACCGGGAGTGTGTGATGGGCAGTGTAGAGGAATAATCACTCCGTGTCTGACCCCGGGAATTTGTGACGGGACGGTGTGGAGGGAGATGCACTCTGTGTCTGACCCCGGGAGTGTTTGATGGGGCCGTGTAGAGGAATAATCTCTCTGTGTCTGACCCCGGGAGTGTGTGATGGGACGGTGTGGATTGAGATTAACTCTGTGTCTGACCCCGGGAGGGTTTGATAGGACCTTGAAGTGGAATAATCACTCTGTGTCTTACTCCCGGAGTGTTTGATGGGACCGTGTAGAGGAATAATCACTCTGTGTCTGACCCCCGGGAGCGTTTGATGTGGCCGTGTAGAGAAATAATCACTCTGTGTCTGACCCCGGGAGAGTATGATGGGGCCGTGTAAAGGAATAATAACTCTGTGTCTGACCCCGTGAGTGTTTGATGGGACCGTGTAGAGGAATAATCACTCTGTGTCTGAACCCGGGAGTATTTGATGGGACCGTGGAGAGGAATAATCACTCTGTGTCTGACCCCGGGAGTATTTGATGGGACCGTGGAGAGGAATAATCACTCTGTGTCTGACCCCGGGAGTGTGTGATGGTACGGTGTTGAAGGAGATTCACACTGTGTCTGTCACCGGGAGTGTGTGATGGTACCGTGTAGCGGAATAATCACTCTGTGTCTGACCACGGAAGTGTGTGATGGTACCGTGTTGAGGAATAATCACTCTGTGTCTGACACCGGGAGTGTTTGATGGGACCGTGTAGAGAAATAATCACTCTGTGTCTGACCCCGGGAGAGTATGATGGGGCCGTGTAGAGGAATAATAACACTGTGTCTGACCCCGGGAGTGTTTGATGGGACCGTGTAGAGGAATAATCACTCTGTGTCTGACCCCGGGTGTGTGTGATGGGACGGTGTTGAAGGAGATTCACACTGTGTCTGACACCGGGAGTGTGTGATGGTACCGTGGAGATGAATAATCACTCTGTGTCTGACCCCGGGAGTGTGTGATGGGACGGTGTGAAGGGAGATTCACTCTGTGTCTGACCCCGGGAGTGTTTGATGGTACCGTGTAGAGGAATAATCTCTCTTTCTCTGACCCCGGGAGTGTGTGATGGGACGGTGTGGATTGAGATTCACACTGTGTCTGACCCCGGGAGTGATTGATACGACCTTGTAGTGGAATAATCACTCTGTGTCTTACTCCCGGAGTGTTTGATGGGACCGTGTAGAGGAATAATCACTCTGTGTCTGACCCCCGGGAGCTTTTGATGGGACCGTGTAGAGAAATAATCACTCTGTGTCTGACCCCGGGAGTTTGTGTTGGGACGGTGCGGACGGAGATTCACTCTGTGTCTGACCCCGGGAGTGTTTCATGGGACCGTGTAGAGGAATAATCACTCTGTGTCTGACCCCGGGAGTGTTTGATGGGACGGTGTAGAGGAATAATCTCTCTGTGTCTGACCCCGGGAGTGTTTGATGGTACCGTGTAGAAGAATAATCTCTCTGTGTCTGACCCCGGGAGTGTGTAATGGGACGCTGTGGATTAAGATTCACTCTGTGTCTGACCCCGGGAGTGTGTGATGGGACGGTGTGGATTGAGATTCACTCTCTGTCTGACCCCGGGAGTGATTGATACGACCTTGTAGTGGAATAATCACTCTGTGTCTGACCCCGGAGTGTTTGATGGGACCGTGTAGAGGATTAATCACTCTGTGTCTGACCCCGGGAGAGTATGATGGGGCCGTGTAGAGGAATAATAACTCTGTGTCTAACCCCGGGAGTGTTTGATGGGACCGTGTAGAGGAATAATCACTGTGTGTCTGACCCCGGGAGTGTGTGATGGGACGGTGTTGAAGGAGATTCACACTGTGTCTGACACCGGGAGTGTGTGATGGTACCGTGGAGATGAATAATCACTCTGTGTCTGACCCCGGGAGTGTGTGATGGGACGGTGTGAAGGGAGATTCACTCTGTGTCTGACCCCGGGAGTTTTTGATGGGACAGTGTAGAGGAATAATCACTCTGTGTCTCAACACGGGAGTGTGTGATGGGACGGTGTGGAGGGAGGTTCACTCTGTGTCTGACCCCGGCAGTGTTTGCTGGGACGGTGTAGAGGAATAATCACTCTCTCTGATCCCGGGAGTGTGTGTTGGGACAGTGCGGACGGAGATTCATTCTGTGTCTGACCCCTAGAGTGTTTCATGGGACCGTGTAGAGGATTAATCACTCTGTGTCTGACCCGGGAGAGTTTGATGGGACGGTGTGGATTGAGATTCACTCTCTGTCTGACCACGGGAGTGATTGATACGACCTTGTAGTGGAATAATCACTCTGTGTCTGACCCCGGAGTGTTTGATGGGACCGTGTAGAGGATTAATCACTCTGTGTCTGAACCCCGGGAGCTTTTGATGGGACTGTGTAGAGAAATAATCACTCTGTGTCTGACCCCGGGAGAGAGTGATGGGACGGTGTGGAAGGAGATTCACACTGTGTCTGACACCGGGAGTGTTTGATGGGACCGTGAAGAGGAATAATCACTCTGTGTCTGACCCCGGAAGTGTTTGATGTGACCGTGTAGAGGAATAATGACTCTGTGTCTGAACCCGGGAGTGTTTGCTGGGACCGTGTAAAGGAATAATCTCTCTGTGTCTGACCCCGGGACTGTTTGATGGTACCGTGTAGAGGAATAATCTCTCTGTGTCTGACCCCGGGAGTGTTTGATGGGACGGTGTGGAGGGAGGTTCACTCTGTGTCTGACCCCGGCAGTTTTTGCTGGGACCGTGTAGAGGAATAATCACTCTGTCTGACCCCGGGAGTGTGTGTTGGGACGGTGCGGACGGAGATTCACTCTGTGTCTGACCCCTAGAGTGTTTCATGGGACCGTGTAGAGGAATAATCACTCTGTGTCTGACCCGGTAGAGTTTGATGGAGCCGTGTGGAGGGGGATTCACTCTGTGTCTGACCACGGGAGTGTGTGATGGGCGGTGTAGAGGAATAATCACTCTGTGTCTGACACCGGGAGTTTGTGACGGGACGGTGTAGAGGAATAATCACTCTGTGTCTGACCCCGGGAGAGTTTGATGGGGCCGTGTAGAGGAATAATCCCTCTGTGTATGACCCTGGGAGTGTGTGATGGGACCGTGTGGAGGGAGATTCACTCTGTGTCTGACCCCTGGAGTGGGTGATGGGCGGTGTAGAGGAATAATCACTCTGTGTCTGACACCGCGAGTTTGTGACGGGACGGTTTGGAGGGAGATTCACTCTGTCTCTGACACCGGGAGTGATTGCTGGGACCGTGTAGAGGAATAATCACTCTGTCTGACCCCGGGAGTTTGTGTTGGGACGGTGCGGACGGAGATTCACTCTTTGTCTGACCCCGGGAGTGTTTCATGGGACCGTGTAGAGGAATAATCACTCTGTGTCTTACCCCGGGAGTGTGTGATGGGACGGTGAGCATTGAGATTCACTCTGTGTCTGACCCCGGGAGTGTTTGATGGGACGGTGTAGAGGAATAATCTCTCTGTGTCTGACCCCGGGAGTGTTTGATGGTACCGTGTAGAAGAATAATCTCTCTGTGTCTGACCCCGGGAGTGTGTAATGGGACGCTGTGGATTAAGATTCACTCTGTGTCTGAACCCGGGATTGTTTGATGCGACCTTGTAGTGGAATAATCACTCTGTGTCTTACACCCGGAGTGTTTGATGGAGCCGTGTAGAGAAATAATCACTCTGTGTCTGACCCCCGGGAGCGTTTGATGGGACCGTGTAGAGGAATAATCACTCTGTGTCTGACCCCGGGAGTGTGTGATGGGCGTAGTAGAGGAATAATCACTCTGTGTCTGACACCGGGAGTTTGTGACGGGACGGTGTGGAGGGAGATTCACTCTGTGTCTGACACCGGGAGTGTTTGCTGGGACCGAGTAGAGGAATAATCACTCTGTCTGACCCCGGGAGTGTGTGTTGGGACGGTGCGGACGGAGATTCACTCTGTGTCCGACCCCTAGAGTGTTTCATGGGACCGTGTAGAGGAATAATCACTCTGTGTCTGACCCGGGAGAGTTTGATGGGGCCGTGTGGAGGGGGATTCACTCTGTGTCTGACCCCGGGAGAGTGTGATGGGACGGTGTGGAAGGAGATTCACACTGTGTCTGACACCGGGAGTGTTTGATGGGACCGTGAAGAGGAATAATCACTCTGTGTCTGACACCGGGAGTGTGTGATGGTAACGTGTTGAGGAATAATCACTCTATGTCTGACCCCGGAAGTGTTTGATGTGACCGTGTAGAGGAATAATGACTCTGTGTCTGACCCCGGGAGTGTTTGCTGGGACCGTGTAAAGGAATAATCTCTCTGTGTCTGACCCCGGGACTGTTTGATGGTACCGTGTAGAGGAATAATCTCTCTGTGTCTGACCCCGGGAGTGTTTGATGGGACGGTGTGGAGGGAGATTCAGTCTGTGTCTGACCCCGGGAGAGTGTGATTGGACGATTTGCAGGGAGATTCACTCTGTGTCTGACCCAGGGAGTGTGTGATGGGCGGTGTAGAGGAACATTCACTCTGTGACTGATCCCGGGAGTGTGAGATGGGACCGTGTAGAGCAATAATCACTCTGTGTCTGAACCCGGGAGTGTTTGATGGGACGGTGCGGACGGAGATTCACTCTGTGTCTGACCCCTAGAGTGTTTCATGAGACCGTGTAGAGGAATAATCACTCTGTGTCTGACCCGGTAGAGTTTGATGGAGCCGTGTGGAGGGGGATTCACTCTGTGTCTGACCACGGGAGTGTGTGATGGGCGGTGTAGAGGAATAATCACTCTGTGTCTGACACCGGGAGTTTGTGACGGGACGGTGTAGAGGAATAATCACTCTGTGTCTGACCCCGGGAGAGTTTGATGGGGCCGTGTAGAGGAATAATCCCTCTGTGTATGACCCTGGGAGTGTGTGATGGGACCGTGTGGAGGGAGATTCACTCTGTGTCTGACCCCTGGAGTGGGTGATGGGCGGTGTAGAGGAATAATCACTCTGTGTCTGACACCGCGAGTTTGTGACGGGACGGTTTGGAGGGAGATTCACTCTGTCTCTGACACCGGGAGTGATTGCTGGGACCGTGTAGAGGAATAATCACTCTGTCTGACCCCGGGAGTTTGTGTTGGGACGGTGCGGACGGAGATTCACTCTTTGTCTGACCCCGGGAGTGTTTCATGGGACCGTGTAGAGGAATAATCACTCTGTGTCTTACCCCGGGAGTGTGTGATGGGACGGTGAGCATTGAGATTCACTCTGTGTCTGACCCCGGGAGTGTTTGATGGGACGGTGTAGAGGAATAATCTCTCTGTGTCTGACCCCGGGAGTGTTTGATGGTACCGTGTAGAAGAATAATCTCTCTGTGTCTGACCCCGGGAGTGTGTAATGGGACGCTGTGGATTAAGATTCACTCTGTGTCTGACCCCGGGATTGTTTGATGCGACCTTGTAGTGGAATAATCACTCTGTGTCTTACACCCGGAGTGTTTGATGGAGCCGTGTAGAGAAATAATCACTCTGTGTCTGACCCCCGGGAGCGTTTGATGGGACCGTGTAGAGGAATAATCACTCTGTGTCTGACCCCGGGAGTGTGTGATGGGCGTAGTAGAGGAATAATCACTCTGTGTCTGACACCGGGAGTTTGTGACGGGACGGTGTGGAGGGAGATTCACTCTGTGTCTGACACCGGGAGTGTTTGCTGGGACCGAGTAGAGGAATAATCACTCTGTCTGACCCCGGGAGTGTGTGTTGGGACGGTGCGGACGGAGATTCACTCTGTGTCCGACCCCTAGAGTGTTTCATGGGACCGTGTAGAGGAATAATCACTCTGTGTCTGACCCGGGAGAGTTTGATGGGGCCGTGTGGAGGGGGATTCACTCTGTGTCTGACCCCGGGAGAGTGTGATGGGACGGTGTGGAAGGAGATTCACACTGTGTCTGACACCGGGAGTGTTTGATGGGACCGTGAAGAGGAATAATCACTCTGTGTCTGACACCGGGAGTGTGTGATGGTAACGTGTTGAGGAATAATCACTCTATGTCTGACCCCGGAAGTGTTTGATGTGACCGTGTAGAGGAATAATGACTCTGTGTCTGACCCCGGGAGTGTTTGCTGGGACCGTGTAAAGGAATAATCTCTCTGTGTCTGACCCCGGGACTGTTTGATGGTACCGTGTAGAGGAATAATCTCTCTGTGTCTGACCCCGGGAGTGTTTGATGGGACGGTGTGGAGGGAGATTCAGTCTGTGTCTGACCCCGGGAGAGTGTGATTGGACGATTTGCAGGGAGATTCACTCTGTGTCTGACCCAGGGAGTGTGTGATGGGCGGTGTAGAGGAACATTCACTCTGTGACTGATCCCGGGAGTGTGAGATGGGACCGTGTAGAGCAATAATCACTCTGTGTCTGAACCCGGGAGTGTTTGATGGGACCGTGGAGAAGAATAATCACTCTGTGTCTGAACAAGGGAGTGTGTGATGGGACGGTGTGGAGGGAGATTCACTCTGTGTCTGACCCCGGGAGTGTTTGATGGGACAGTGTAGAGGAATAATCACTCTGTGTCTGAACACGGGAGTGTGTGATGGGACGGTGTGGAGGGAGGTTCACTCTGTGTCTGACCCCTAGAGTGTTTCATGGGACCGTGTAGAGGAATAATCACTCTGTGTCTGACCCGGTAGAGTTTGATGGAGCCGTGTGGAGGGGGATTCACTCTGTGTCTGACCACGGGAGTGTGTGATGGGCGGTGTAGAGGAATAATCACTCTGTCTGACCCCGGGAGTTTGTGTTGGGACGGTGCGGACGGAGATTCACTCTGTGTCTGACCCCGGGAGTGTTTCATGGGACCGTGTAGAGGAATAATCACTCTGTGTCTGACCCCGGGAGTGTTTGATGGGACGGTGTAGAGGAATAATCTCTCTGTGTCTGACCCCGGGAGTGTTTGATGGTACCGTGTAGAAGAATAATCTCTCTGTGTCTGACCCCGGGAGTGTGTAATGGGACGCTGTGGATTAAGATTCACTCTGTGTCTGACCCCGGGAGTGTGTGATGGGACGGTGTGGATTGAGATTCACTCTCTGTCTGACCCCGGGAGTGATTGATACGACCTTGTAGTGGAATAATCACTCTGTGTCTGACCCCGGAGTGTTTGATGGGACCGTGTAGAGGATTAATCACTCTGTGTCTGACCCCGTGAGAGTATGATGGGGCCGTGTAGAGGAATAATAACTCTGTGTCTAACCCCGGGAGTGTTTGATGGGACCGTGTAGAGGAATAATCACTGTGTGTCTGACCCCGGGAGTGTGTGATGGGACGGTGTTGAAGGAGATTCACACTGTGTCTGACCCCGGGAGTTTTTGATGGGACAGTGTAGAGGAATAATCACTCTGTGTCTGACCCCGGGAGTGTGTGATGGGACGGTGTGGAGGGAGGTTCACTCTGTGTCTGACCCCGGCAGTGTTTGCTGGGACGGTGTAGAGGAATAATCACTCTCTCTGATCCCGGGAGTGTGTGTTGGGACAGTGCGGACGGAGATTCATTCTGTGTCTGACCCCTAGAGTGTTTCATGGGACCGTGTAGAGGATTAATCACTCTGTGTCTGACCCGGGAGAGTTTGATGGGACGGTGTGGATTGAGATTCACTCTCTGTCTGACCACAGGAGTGATTGATACGACCTTGTAGTGGAATAATCACTCTGTGTCTGACCCCGGAGTGTTTGATGGGACCGTGTAGAGGATTAATCACTCTGTGTCTGAACCCCGGGAGCTTTTGATGGGACCGTGTAGAGAAATAATCACTCTGTGTCTGACCCCGGGAGAGAGTGATGGGACGGTGTGGAAGGAGATTCACACTGTGTCTGACACCGGGAGTGTTTGATGGGACCGTGAAGAGGAATAATCACTCTGTGTCTGACCCCGGAAGTGTTTGATGTGACCGTGTAGAGGAATAATGACTCTGTGTCTGAACCCGGGAGTGTTTGCTGGGACCGTGTAAAGGAATAATCTCTCTGTGTCTGACCCCGGGACTGTTTGATGGTACCGTGTAGAGGAATAATCTCTCTGTGTCTGACCCCGGGAGTGTTTGATGGGACGGTGTGGAGGGAGGTTCACTCTGTGTCTGACCCCGGCAGATTTTGCTGGGACCGTGTAGAGGAATAATCACTCTGTCTGACCCCGGGAGAGTGTGTTGGGACGGTGCGGACGGAGATTCACTCTGTGTCTGACCCCTAGAGTGTTTCATGGGACCGTGTAGAGGAATAATCACTCTGTGTCTGACCCGGTAGAGTTTGATGGAGCCGTGTGGAGGGGGATTCACTCTGTGTCTGACCACGGGAGTGTGTGATGGGCGGTGTAGAGGAATAATCACTCTGTGTCTGACACCGGGAGTTTGTGACGGGACGGTGTAGAGGAATAATCACTCTGTGTCTGACCCCGGGAAAGTTTGATGGGGCCGTGTAGAGGAATAATCCCTCTGTGTATGACCCTGGGAGTGTGTGATGGGACCGTGTGGAGGGAGATTCACTCTGTGTCTGACCCCTGGAGTGGGTGATGGGCGGTGTAGAGGAATAATCACTCTGTGTCTGACACCGCGAGTTTGTGACGGGACGGTTTGGAGGGAGATTCACTCTGTCTCTGACACCGGGAGTGATTGCTGGGACCGTGTAGAGGAATAATCACTGTGTGTCTGACCCCGGGAGTGTGTGATGGGACGGTGTTGAAGGAGATTCACACTGTGTCTGACACCGGGAGTGTGTGATGGTACCGTGGAGATGAATAATCACTCTGTGTCTGACCCCGGGAGTGTGTGATGGGACGGTGTGAAGGGTGATTCACCCTGTGTCTTACTCCCGGAGTGTTTGATGGGACCGTGTAGAGGAATAATTACTCTGTGTCTGACACCGGGAGAGTTTGATGGGCGGTGTAGAGGAATAATCACTCTGTGGCTGACGCCGGGAGTGTTTGATGCTACTGTGTAGAGGAATAATCTCTCTGTGTCTGACCCCGGGAGTGTGTGATGGGACGGTGTGGAGGGAGATTCACTCTGTGTCTGACACCGGGAGTGTGTGATGGGCAGTGTAGAGGAATAATCACTCCGTGTCTGACCCCGGGAATTTGTGACGGGACGGTGTGGAGGGAGATGCACTCTGTGTCTGACCCCGGGAGTGTTTGATGGGGCCGTGTAGAGGAATAATCTCTCTGTGTCTGACCCCGGGAGTGTGTGATGGGACGGTGTGGATTGAGATTAACTCTGTGTCTGACCCCGGGAGGGTTTGATAGGACCTTGAAGTGGAATAATCACTCTGTGTCTTACTCCCGGAGTGTTTGATGGGACCGTGTAGAGGAATAATCACTCTGTGTCTGACCCCCGGGAGCGTTTGATGTGGCCGTGTAGAGAAATAATCACTCTGTGTCTGACCCCGGGAGAGTATGATGGGGCCGTGTAAAGGAATAATAACTCTGTGTCTGACCCCGGGAGTGTTTGATGGGACCGTGTAGAGGAATAATCACTCTGTGTCTGAACCCGGGAGTATTTGATGGGACCGTGGAGAGGAATAATCACTCTGTGTCTGACCCCGGGAGTATTTGATGGGACCGTGGAGAGGAATAATCACTCTGTGTCTGACCCCGGGAGTGTGTGATGGTACGGTGTTGAAGGAGATTCACACTGTGTCTGTCACCGGGAGTGTGTGATGGTACCGTGTAGCGGAATAATCACTCTGTGTCTGACCACGGAAGTGTGTGATGGTACCGTGTTGAGGAATAATCACTCTGTGTCTGACACCGGGAGTGTTTGATGGGACCGTGTAGAGAAATAATCACTCTGTGTCTGACCCCGGGAGAGTATGATGGGGCCGTGTAGAGGAATAATAACACTGTGTCTGACCCCGGGAGTGTTTGATGGGACCGTGTAGAGGAATAATCACTCTGTGTCTGACCCCGGGTGTGTGTGATGGGACGGTGTTGAAGGAGATTCACACTGTGTCTGACACCGGGAGTGTGTGATGGTACCGTGGAGATGAATAATCACTCTGTGTCTGACCCCGGGAGTGTGTGATGGGACGGTGTGAAGGGAGATTCACTCTGTGTCTGACCCCGGGAGTGTTTGATGGTACCGTGTAGAGGAATAATCTCTCTTTCTCTGACCCCGGGAGTGTGTGATGGGACGGTGTGGATTGAGATTCACACTGCGTCTGACCCCGGGAGTGATTGATACGACCTTGTAGTGGAATAATCACTCTGTGTCTTACTCCCGGAGTGTTTGATGGGACCGTGTAGAGGAATAATCACTCTGTGTCTGACCCCCGGGAGCTTTTGATGGGACCGTGTAGAGAAATAATCACTCTGTGTCTGACCCCGGGAGTTTGTGTTGGGACGGTGCGGACGGAGATTCACTCTGTGTCTGACCCCGGGAGTGTTTCATGGGACCGTGTAGAGGAATAATCACTCTGTGTCTGACCCCGGGAGTGTTTGATGGGACGGTGTAGAGGAATAATCTCTCTGTGTCTGACCCCGGGAGTGTTTGATGGTACCGTGTAGAAGAATAATCTCTCTGTGTCTGACCCCGGGAGTGTGTAATGGGACGCTGTGGATTAAGATTCACTCTGTGTCTGACCCCGGGAGTGTGTGATGGGACGGTGTGGATTGAGATTCACTCTCTGTCTGACCCCGGGAGTGATTGATACGACCTTGTAGTGGAATAATCACTCTGTGTCTGACCCCGGAGTGTTTGATGGGACCGTGTAGAGGATTAATCACTCTGTGTCTGACCCCGGGAGAGTATGATGGGGCCGTGTAGAGGAATAATAACTCTGTGTCTAACCCCGGGAGTGTTTGATGGGACCGTGTAGAGGAATAATCACTGTGTGTCTGACCCCGGGAGTGTGTGATGGGACGGTGTTGAAGGAGATTCACACTGTGTCTGACACCGGGAGTGTGTGATGGTACCGTGGAGATGAATAATCACTCTGTGTCTGACCCCGGGAGTGTGTGATGGGACGGTGTGAAGGGAGATTCACTCTGTGTCTGACCCCGGGAGTTTTTGATGGGACAGTGTAGAGGAATAATCACTCTGTGTCTCAACACGGGAGTGTGTGATGGGACGGTGTGGAGGGAGGTTCACTCTGTGTCTGACCCCGGCAGTGTTTGCTGGGACGGTGTAGAGGAATAATCACTCTCTCTGATCCCGGGAGTGTGTGTTGGGACAGTGCGGACGGAGATTCATTCTGTGTCTGACCCCTAGAGTGTTTCATGGGACCGTGTAGAGGATTAATCACTCTGTGTCTGACCCGGGAGAGTTTGATGGGACGGTGTGGATTGAGATTCACTCTCTGTCTGACCACGGGAGTGATTGATACGACCTTGTAGTGGAATAATCACTCTGTGTCTGACCCCGGAGTGTTTGATGGGACCGTGTAGAGGATTAATCACTCTGTGTCTGAACCCCGGGAGCTTTTGATGGGACCGTGTAGAGAAATAATCACTCTGTGTCTGACCCCGGGAGAGAGTGATGGGACGGTGTGGAAGGAGATTCACACTGTGTCTGACACCGGGAGTGTTTGATGGGACCGTGAAGAGGAATAATCACTCTGTGTCTGACCCCGGAAGTGTTTGATGTGACCGTGTAGAGGAATAATGACTCTGTGTCTGAACCCGGGAGTGTTTGCTGGGACCGTGTAAAGGAATAATCTCTCTGTGTCTGACCCCGGGACTGTTTGATGGTACCGTGTAGAGGAATAATCTCTCTGTGTCTGACCCCGGGAGTGTTTGATGGGACGGTGTGGAGGGAGGTTCACTCTGTGTCTGACCCCGGCAGTTTTTGCTGGGACCGTGTAGAGGAATAATCACTCTGTCTGACCCCGGGAGTGTGTGTTGGGACGGTGCGGACGGAGATTCACTCTGTGTCTGACCCCTAGAGTGTTTCATGGGACCGTGTAGAGGAATAATCACTCTGTGTCTGACCCGGTAGAGTTTGATGGAGCCGTGTGGAGGGGGATTCACTCTGTGTCTGACCACGGGAGTGTGTGATGGGCGGTGTAGAGGAATAATCACTCTGTGTCTGACACCGGGAGTTTGTGACGGGACGGTGTAGAGGAATAATCACTCTGTGTCTGACCCCGGGAGAGTTTGATGGGGCCGTGTAGAGGAATAATCCCTCTGTGTATGACCCTGGGAGTGTGTGATGGGACCGTGTGGAGGGAGATTCACTCTGTGTCTGACCCCTGGAGTGGGTGATGGGCGGTGTAGAGGAATAATCACTCTGTGTCTGACACCGCGAGTTTGTGACGGGACGGTTTGGAGGGAGATTCACTCTGTCTCTGACACCGGGAGTGATTGCTGGGACCGTGTAGAGGAATAATCACTCTGTCTGACCCCGGGAGTTTGTGTTGGGACGGTGCGGACGGAGATTCACTCTTTGTCTGACCCCGGGAGTGTTTCATGGGACCGTGTAGAGGAATAATCACTCTGTGTCTTACCCCGGGAGTGTGTGATGGGACGGTGAGCATTGAGATTCACTCTGTGTCTGACCCCGGGAGTGTTTGATGGGACGGTGTAGAGGAATAATCTCTCTGTGTCTGACCCCGGGAGTGTTTGATGGTACCGTGTAGAAGAATAATCTCTCTGTGTCTGACCCCGGGTGTGTGTAATGGGACGCTGTGGATTAAGATTCACTCTGTGTCTGACCCCGGGATTGTTTGATGCGACCTTGTAGTGGAATAATCACTCTGTGTCTTACACCCGGAGTGTTTGATGGAGCCGTGTAGAGAAATAATCACTCTGTGTCTGACCCCCGGGAGCGTTTGATGGGACCGTGTAGAGGAATAATCACTCTGTGTCTGACCCCGGGAGTGTGTGATGGGCGTAGTAGAGGAATAATCACTCTGTGTCTGACACCGGGAGTTTGTGACGGGACGGTGTGGAGGGAGATTCACTCTGTGTCTGACACCGGGAGTGTTTGCTGGGACCGAGTAGAGGAATAATCACTCTGTCTGACCCCGGGAGTGTGTGTTGGGACGGTGCGGACGGAGATTCACTCTGTGTCCGACCCCTAGAGTGTTTCATGGGACCGTGTAGAGGAATAATCACTCTGTGTCTGACCCGGGAGAGTTTGATGGGGCCGTGTGGAGGGGGATTCACTCTGTGTCTGACCCCGGGAGAGTGTGATGGGACGGTGTGGAAGGAGATTCACACTGTGTCTGACACCGGGAGTGTTTGATGGGACCGTGAAGAGGAATAATCACTCTGTGTCTGACACCGGGAGTGTGTGATGGTAACGTGTTGAGGAATAATCACTCTATGTCTGACCCCGGAAGTGTTTGATGTGACCGTGTAGAGGAATAATGACTCTGTGTCTGACCCCGGGAGTGTTTGCTGGGACCGTGTAAAGGAATAATCTCTCTGTGTCTGACCCCGGGACTGTTTGATGGTACCGTGTAGAGGAATAATCTCTCTGTGTCTGACCCCGGGAGTGTTTGATGGGACGGTGTGGAGGGAGATTCAGTCTGTGTCTGACCCCGGGAGAGTGTGATTGGACGATTTGCAGGGAGATTCACTCTGTGTCTGACCCAGGGAGTGTGTGATGGGCGGTGTAGAGGAATAATCACTCTGTCTGACCCCGGGAGTTTGTGTTGGGACGGTGCGGACGGAGATTCACTCTGTGTCTGTCCCCGGGAGTGTTTCATGGGACCGTGTAGAGGAATAATCACTCTGTGTCTGACCCCGGGAGTGTTTGATGGGACGGTGTAGAGGAATAATCTCTCTGTGTCTGACCCCGGGAGTGTTTGATGGTACCGTGTAGAAGAATAATCTCTCTGTGTCTGACCCCGGGAGTGTGTAATGGGACGCTGTGGATTAAGATTCACTCTGTGTCTGACCCCCGGGAGCGTTTGATGGGACCGTGTAGAGGAATAATCACTCTGTGTCTGACCCCGGGAGTGTGTGATGGGCGGAGTAGAGGAATAATCACTCTGTGTCTGACACCGGGAGTTTGTGACGGGACGGTGTGGAAGGAGATTCACTCTGTGTCTGACACCGGGAGTGTTTGCTGGGACCGAGTAGAGGAATAATCACTCTGTCTGACCCCGGGAGTGTGTGTTGGGACGGTGCGGACGGAGATTCACTCTGTGTCCGACCCAGGGAGTGTTTGATGGGACCGTGTAGAGGAATAATCACTCTGTGTCTGACACCCGGCAGCGTTTGATGGGAACGTGTAGAGGAATAATCACTCTGTGTCTGACCCCGGGAGAGTTTGATGGGGCCGTGTAGAGGAATAATCACTCTGTGTCTGACCACGGGAGTGTTTGACGGGACCGTGTAGAGGAATAATCACTCTGTCTCTGACCACGGGAGTGTGTGATGGGCGGTGTAGAGGAATAATCACTCTGTGTCTGACACCGGGAGTTTGTGACGGGACGGTGTGGAGGGAGATTCACTCTGTGTCTGACACCGGGAGTGATTGCTGGGACCGTGTAGAGGAATAATCACTCTGTCTGACCAAGGGAGTTTGTGTTGGGACGGTGCGGACGGAGATTCACTCTGTGTCTGACCCCGGGAGTGTTTCATGGGACCGTGTAGAGGAATAATCACTCTGTGTCTGACCCCGGGAGAGTTTGATGGGGCAGTGTAGAGGAATAATCTCTCTGTGTCTGACCACTGGAGTGTTTCATGGTACCGTGTAGAGGAATAATCTCTCTGTGTCTTACCCCGGGAGTGTGTGATGGGACGGTGAGGATTGAGATTCACTCTGTGTCTGACCCCGGGAGTGTTTGATGGGACGGTGTAGAGGAATAATCTCTCTGTGTCTGACCCCGGGAGTGTTTGATGGTACCGTGTAGAAGAATAATCTCTCTGTGTCTGACCCCCGGGAGCGTTTGATGGGACCGTGTAGAGGAATAATCACTCTGTGTCTGACCCCGGGAGTGTGTGATGGGCGGAGTAGAGGAATAATCACTCTGTGTCTGACACCGGGAGTTTGTGACGGGACGGTGTGGAGGGAGATACACTCTGTGTCTGACACCGGGAGTGTTTGCTGGGACCGAGTAGAGGAATAATCACTCTGTCTGACCCCGGGAGAGTGTGTTGGGACGGTGCGGACGGAGATTCATTCTGTGTCCGACCCCGGGAGTGTTTGATGGGACCGTGTAGAGGAATAATCACTCTGTGTCTGACACCCGGCAGCGTTTGATGGGAACGTGTAGAGGAATAATCACTCTGTGTCTGACCCCGGGAGAGTTTGATGGGGCCGTGTAGAGGAATAATCACTCTGTGTCTGACCACGGGAGTGTTTGACGGGACCGAGTAGAGGAATAATCACTCTGTGTCTGACCCCGGGAGAGTGTGTTGGGACGGTGCGGACGGAGATTCATTCTGTGTCCGACCCCGGGAGTGTTTGATGGGACCGTGTAGAGGAATAATCACTCTGTGTCTGACCCCCGGGAGTGTTTGATGGGACAGTGTAGAGGAATAATCACTCTGTGTCGGACCCCGGGAGAGTGTGATGGGACGGTGTGGAAGGAGATTCACACTGTGTCTGACACCGGGAGTGTTTGATGGGACCGTGTAGAGGAATAATCACTCTGTGTCTGACCCCGGGAGAGTTTGAAGGGGCCGTGTAGAGGAATAATCACTCTGTGTCTGACACCGGGAGTGTGTGATTGTACCGTGTAGAGGAATAATCACTCTGTGTCTGAACACGGGAGTGTGTGATGGGACGGTGTGGAGGGAGATTCACTCTGTGGCTGACCCCGGGAGTGTTTGATTGGACCGTGTAGAGGAATAATCACTCTGTGTCTGACCCCGGGAGAGTTTGAAGGGGCCGTGTAGAGGAATAATCACTCTGTGTCTGACACCGGGAGTGTGTGATTGTACCGTGTAGAGGAATAATCACTCTGTGTCTGAACACGGGAGTGTGTGATGGGACGGTGTGGAGGGAGATTCACTCTGTGTCTGACCCCGGGAGTGTGTGATGGGACGGTGTGGAGGGAGGTTCACTCTGTGTCTGACACCTAGAGTGTTTCATGGGACCGTGTAGAGGAATAATCACTCTGTGTCTGACCCGGTAGAGTTTGATGGAGCCGTGTGGAGTGGGATTCACTCTGTGTCTGACCACGGGAGTGTGTGATGGGCGGTGTAGAGGAATAATCACTCCGTCTGACCCCGGGAGTTTGTGTTGGGACGGTGCGGACGGAGATTCACTCTGTGTCTGACCCCGGGAGTGTTTCATGGGACCGTGTAGAGGAATAATCACTCTGTGTCTGACCCCGGGAGTGTTTGATGGGACGGTGTAGAGGAATAATCTCTCTGTGTCTGACCCCGGGAGTGTTTGATGGTACCGTGTAGAAGAATAATCTCTCTGTGTCTGACCCCGGGAGTGTGTAATGGGACGCTGTGGATTAAGATTCACTCTGTGTCTGACCCCCGGGAGCGTTTGATGGGACCGTGTAGAGGAATAATCACTCTGTGTCTGACCCCGGGAGAGTGTGATGGGCGGAGTAGAGGAATAATCACTCTGTGTCTGACACCGGGAGTTTGTGACGGGACGGTGTGGAAGGAGATTCACTCTGTGTCCGACCCAGGGAGTGTTTGATGGGACCGTGTAGAGGAATAATCACTCTGTGTCTGACACCCGGCAGCGTTTGATGGGAACGTGTAGAGGAATAATCACTCTGTGTCTGACCCCGGGAGAGTTTGATGGGGCCGTGTAGAGGAATAATCACTCTGTGTCTGACCACGGGAGTGTTTGACGGGACCGTGTAGAGGAATAATCACTCTGTCTCTGACCACGGGAGTGTGTGATGGGCGGTGTAGAGGAATAATCACTCTGTGTCTTACCCCGGGAGTGTGTGATGGGACGGTGTGGAGGGAGATTCACTCTGTGTCTGACACCGGGAGTGATTGCTGGGACCGTGTAGAGGAATAATCACTCTGTCTGACCAAGGGAGTTTGTGTTGGGACGGTGCGGACGGAGATTCACTCTGTGTCTGACCCCGGGAGTGTTTCATGGGACCGTGTAGAGGAATAATCACTCTGTGTCTGACCCCGGGAGAGTTTGATGGGGCAGTGTAGAGGAATAATCTCTCTGTGTCTGACCACTGGAGTGTTTCATGGTACCGTGTAGAGGAATAATCTCTCTGTGTCTTACCCCGGGAGTGTGTGATGGGACGGTGAGGATTGAGATTCACTCTGTGTCTGACCCCGGGAGTGTTTGATGGGACGGTGTAGAGGAATAATCTCTCTGTGTCTGACCCCGGGAGTGTTTGATGGTACCGTGTAGAAGAATAATCTCTCTGTGTCTGACCCCGGGAGTGTGTAATGGGACGCTGTGGATTAAGATTCACTCTGTGTCTGACCCCGGGAGTGTTAGATGCGACCTTGTAGTGGAATAATCACTCTGTGTCTGACCCCCGGGAGCGTTTGATGGGACCGTGTAGAGGAATAATCACTCTGTGTCTGACCCCGGGAGTGTGTGATGGGCGGAGTAGAGGAATAATCACTCTGTGTCTGACACCGGGAGTTTGTGACGGGACGGTGTGGAGGGAGATACACTCTGTGTCTGACACCGGGAGTGTTTGCTGGGACCGAGTAGAGGAATAATCACTCTGTCTGACCCCGGGAGAGTGTGTTGGGACGGTGCGGACGGAGATTCATTCTGTGTCCGACCCCGGGAGTGTTTGATGGGACCGTGTAGAGGAATAATCACTCTGTGTCTGACACCCGGCAGCGTTTGATGGGAACGTGTAGAGGAATAATCACTCTGTGTCTGACCCCGGGAGAGTTTGATGGGGCCGTGTAGAGGAATAATCACTCTGTGTCTGACCACGGGAGTGTTTGACGGGACCGTGTAGAGGAATAATCACTCTGTGTCTGACCCCGGGAGAGTGTGATGGGATGGCGTGGAGGGAGATTCGCTCTGTGTCTGACCCCGGGAGTGTTTGATGGGACAGTGTAGAGGAATAATCACTCTGTGTCGGACCCCGGGAGAGTGTGATGGGACGGTGTGGAAGGAGATTCACACTGTGTCTGACACCGGGAGTGTTTGATGGGACCGTGTAGAGGAATAATCACTCTGTGTCTGACCCCGGGAGAGTTTGAAGGGGCCGTGTAGAGGAATAATCACTCTGTGTCTGACACCGGGAGTGTGTGATTGTACCGTGTAGAGGAATAATCACTCTGTGTCTGAACACGGGAGTGTGTGATGGGACGGTGTGGAGGGAGATTCACTCTGTGTCTGACCCCGGGAGAGTGTGATGGGCGGTGTAGAGGAATAATCACTCTGTGGCTGACCCCGGGAGTGTTTGATTGGACCGTGTAGAGGAATAATCACTCTGTGTCTGACCCCGGGAGAGTTTGAAGGGGCCGTGTAGAGGAATAATCACTCTGTGTCTGACACCGGGAGTGTGTGATTGTACCGTGTAGAGGAATAATCACTCTGTGTCTGAACACGGGAGTGTGTGATGGGACGGTGTGGAGGGAGATTCACTCTGTGTCTGACCCCGGGAGAGTGTGATGGGCGGTGTAGAGGAATAATCACTCTGTGGCTGACCCCGGGAGTGTTTGATTGGACCGTGTAGAGGAATAATCACTCTGTGTCTGACCCCGGGAGTGTATGATGGGACGGTGTGGATATAAATTCACTCTGTGTCTGACCCCGGGAGTGTTTGATGGGACGGTGTGTAGGGAGATTCAGTCTGTGTCTGACCCCGGGAATGTGTGATGGGACGATTTGCAGGGAGATTCACTCTGTGTCTGACCCAGGGAGTGTGTGATGGGCGGTGTAGAGGAACATTCACTCTGTGTCTGACCCCGGGAGTGTGAGATTGGACCGTGTAGAGCAATAATCACTCTGTGTCTGACCCCGGGAGTGTTTGATGGGACCGTGTAGAGGAATAATCACTCTGTGTCTGACACCGGGAGTGTGTGATGGTACCGTGTTGAGGAATAATCACTCTGTGTCTGACCCCGGAAGTGTTTGTTGTGACCGTGTAGAGTAATAATGACTCTGTGTCTGACCCCAGCAGTGTTTGCTGGGACCGTGTAGAGGAATAATCTCTCTGTGTCTGACCCCGGGAGAGTTTGATGGTACCGTGTAGAGGAATAATCTCTATGTGTCAGACCCCGGGAGTGTGTGATGGGACGGTGAGGATTGAGATTCACTCTCTGTCTGACCCCGGGAGTGTTTGATGGGACCGTGTAGAGGAATAATCTCTCTGTGTCTGACCCCAGGAGTGTGTGATGGGACGGTGTGGATTGAGATTCACTCTGTGTCTGACCCAGGGAGCGTTTGATGGGACCGTGTAGAGGAACAATCTCTCTGTGTCTGACCACGGGAGTGTTTCATGGGACCGTGTAGAGGAATAATCTCTCGGTGTCTTACCCCGGGAGTGTGTGATTGGACGGTGAGGATTGAGATTCGCTCTGTGTCAAACCCCGGGAGTGTTTGATGGGACGGTGTAGAGGAATAATCTCTCTGTGTCTGACCCCGGGAGTGTTTGATGGTACCGTGTAGAAGAAAAATCTCTCTGTGTCTGACCCCGGGAGTGTGTGATGGGACGCTGTGGATTGAGATTCACTCTGTGTCTGACCGCGGGAGTGTTTGATGCGACCTTGTAGTGGAATAGTCACTCTGTGACTTACCCCCGGAGTGTTTGATGGAACAGTGTAGAGAAATAATCACTCTGTGTCTGACCCCCGGGAGCGTTTGATGGGACCGTGTAGAGGAATAATCACTCTGTGTCTGACCCCGGGAGAGTTTGAAGGGGCCGTGTAGAGGAATAATCACTCTGTGTCTGACACCTGGAGTGTGTTTTTGTACCGTGTAGAGGAATAATCACTCTGTGTCTGAACACGGGAGTGTGTGATGGGACGGTGTGGAGGGAGATTCACTCTGTGTCTGACCCCGGGAGAGTGTGATGGGCGGTGTAGAGGAATAATCACTCTGTGGCTGACCCCGGGAGTGTTTGATTGGACCGTGTAGAGGAATAATCACTCTGTGTCTGACCCCGGGAGTGTATGATGGGACGGTGTGGATATAAATTCACTCTGTGTCTGACCACGGGAGTGTTTGATGGGACGGTGTGTAGGGAGATTCAGTCTGTGACTGACCCCGGGAATGTGTGATGGGACGATTTGCAGGGAGATTCACTCTGTGTCTGACCCAGGGAGTGTGTGATGGGCGGTGTAGAGGAACATTCACTTTGTGTCTGACCCCGGGAGTGTGAGATTGGACCGTGTAGAGCAATAATCACTCTGTGTCTGACCCCGGGAGTGTTTGATGGGACCGTGGAGAAGAATAATCACTCTGTGTCTGAACACGGGAGTGTGCGATGGGACGGTGTGGAGGGAGATTCACTCTGTGTCTGACCCCGGGAGTGTGTGATGGGACGGAGTGGAGGGAGATTCACTCTGTGTCTGACCCCGGCAGTGTTTGATGGGACCGTGTTGAGGAATAATCCCTCTGTGTATGACCCTGGGAGTGTGTGATGGGACCGTGTGGAGGGAGATTCACTCTGTGTCTGACCCCGGGAGTGTGTGATGGGACGGAGTGGAGGGAGATTCACTCTGTGTCTGACCCCGGCAGTGTTTGATGGGACCGTGTTGAGGAATAATCCCTCTGTGTATGACCCTGGGAGTGTGTGATGGGAACGTGTGGAGGGAGATTCACTCTGTGTCTGAACCTGGGAGTGTGTGATGGGACCGTGTGGAGGGAGATTCACTCTGTGTCTGACCCCGGGAGAGTGTGATGGGATGGCGTGGAGGGAGATTCACTCTCTGTCTGACCCCGGGAGTGTTTGATGGGACCGTGTAGAGGAATAATTACTCTGTGTCTGACCCCGGGTGAGTTTGATGGGGCCGTGTAGATGAATAATCACTCTGTGTCTGACCCCGGGAGTGTTTGATGGGACCGTGGAGAGGAATAATCACTCTGTGTCTGACCCCGGGAGTGTGTGATGTGACGGTGTTGAAGGAGATTCACACTGTGTCTGACACCGGGAGTGTGTGATGGTACCGTGTTGAGGAATAATCTCTCTCTGTCTGACCCCGGAAGAGTTTGATGTGACCGTGTAGATGAATAATCACTCTGTGTCTGACCCCGGGAGTGTTTGATGGGACCGTGGAGAGGAATAATCACTCTGTGTCTGACCCCGGGAGTGTGTGATGTGACGGTGTTGAAGGAGATTCACACTGTGTCTGACCCCGGGAGTGTTTGATGGTACCGTGTAGTGGAATAATCTCTCTGTGTCTGACCCCGGGAGTGTGTGATGGGACGGTGAGGATTGAGATTCACTCTGTGTCTGACCCAGGGAGTGTTTGATGGGACCGTGTAGAGGAATAATCTCTCTGTGTCTGACCACGGGTGTGTTTGATGGTACCGTGTAGAGGAATAATCTCTCTGTGTCTGACCCCTGGAGTGTCTGATGGGACGGTGAGGATAGAGATTCACTCTGTGTCTGACCCCGGGAGTGTTTGATGCGACGGTGTAGAGGAATAATCACTCTGTGTCTTACACCCGGAGTGTTTGATGGGACCTTGGAGAGGAATAATCACTCTGTGTCTGATCCAGGGAGTGTGTGATGGGACGGTGTTGAAGGAGATTCACACTGTGTCTGACACCGGGAGTGTGTGATGGTACCGTGTAGAGAAATAATCACTCTGTGTCTGAACCCCGGGAGAGTTTGATGGGGCCGTGTAGAGGAATAATCACTCTGTGTCTGACCCCGGGAGTATTTGATGGGACCGCGGAGAGGAATAATCACTCTGTGTGTGACCCCGGGAGTATGTGATGGTACGGTGTTGAAGGAGATTCACACTGTGTCTGACACCGGGAGTGTGTGATGGTACCGTGTAGAGGAATAATCACTCTGTGTCTGTCCACGGAAGTGTTTGATGTGACCTTGCAGAGGAATAATGACTCTGTGTCTGACACCGGGAGTGTTTGATGGGACCGTGTAGAGGAATAATCTCTCTGTGTCTGACCCCGGGAGTGTTTGATGGTACCGTGTAGAGGAATAATCTCTCTGTGTCTGACCCCGGGAGTGTTTGATGGTACCTTGTAGTGGAATAATCACTCTGTGTCTGACTCCGGAGTGTTTGATGGGACCGTGTAGAGGAATAATCACTCTGTGTCTGACCCCCGGGAGCTTTTGATGGGACCGTGTAGAGAAATAATCACTCTGTGTTTGACCCCGGGAGAGTATGATGGGGCCGTGTAGAGGAATAATAACTCTGTGTCTGACCCCGGGAGTGTTTGATGGGACCGTGTAGAGGAATAATCACTGTGTGTCTGACCCCGGGAGTGTGTGATGGGACGGTGTTGAAGGAGATTCACACTGTGTCTGACACCGGGAGTGTGTGATGGTACCGTGGAGATGAATAATCACTCTGTGTCTGACCCCGGGAGTGTGTGATGGGACGGTGTGAAGGGTGATTCACCCTGTGTCTTACTCCCGGAGTGTTTGATGGGACCGTGTAGAGGAATAATTACTCTGTGGCTGACGCCGGGAGTGTTTGATGCTACTGTGTAGAGGAATAATCTCTCTGTGTCTGACCCCGGGAGTGTGTGATGGGACGGTGTGGAGGGAGATTCACTCTGTGTCTGACACCGGGAGTGTGTGATGGGCAGTGTAGAGGAATAATCACTCCGTGTCTGACCCCGGGAATTTGTGACGGGACGGTGTGGAGGGAGATGCACTCTGTGTCTGACCCCGGGAGTGTTTGATGGGGCCGTGTAGAGGAATAATCTCTCTGTGTCTGACCCCGGGAGTGTGTGATGGGACGGTGTGGATTGAGATTAACTCTGTGTCTGACCCCGGGAGGGTTTGATAGGACCTTGAAGTGGAATAATCACTCTGTGTCTTACTCCCGGAGTGTTTGATGGGACCGTGTAGAGGAATAATCACTCTGTGTCTGACCCCCGGGAGCGTTTGATGTGGCCGTGTAGAGAAATAATCACTCTGTGTCTGACCCCGGGAGAGTATGATGGGGCCGTGTAAAGGAATAATAACTCTGTGTCTGACCCCGGGAGTGTTTGATGGGACCGTGTAGAGGAATAATCACTCTGTGTCTGAACCCGGGAGTATTTGATGGGACCGTGGAGAGGAATAATCACTCTGTGTCTGACCCCGGGAGTATTTGATGGGACCGTGGAGAGGAATAATCACTCTGTGTCTGACCCCGGGAGTGTGTGATGGTACGGTGTTGAAGGAGATTCACACTGTGTCTGTCACCGGGAGTGTGTGATGGTACCGTGTAGCGGAATAATCACTCTGTGTCTGACCACGGAAGTGTGTGATGGTACCGTGTTGAGGAATAATCACTCTGTGTCTGACACCGGGAGTGTTTGATGGGACCGTGTAGAGAAATAATCACTCTGTGTCTGACCCCGGGAGAGTATGATGGGGCCGTGTAGAGGAATAATAACACTGTATCTGACCCCGGGAGTGTTTGATGGGACCGTGTAGAGGAATAATCACTCTGTGTCTGACCCCGGGTGTGTGTGATGGGACGGTGTTGAAGGAGATTCACACTGTGTCTGACACCGGGAGTGTGTGATGGTACCGTGGAGATGAATAATCACTCTGTGTCTGACCCCGGGAGTGTGTGATGGGACGGTGTGAAGGGAGATTCACTCTGTGTCTGACCCCGGGAGTGTTTGATGGTACCGTGTAGAGGAATAATCTCTCTTTCTCTGACCCCGGGAGTGTGTGATGGGACGGTGTGGATTGAGATTCACACTGTGTCTGACCCCGGGAGTGATTGATACGACCTTGTAGTGGAATAATCACTCTGTGTCTTACTCCCGGAGTGTTTGATGGGACCGTGTAGAGGAATAATCACTCTGTGTCTGACCCCCGGGAGCTTTTGATGGGACCGTGTAGAGAAATAATCACTCTGTGTCTGACCCCGGGAGTTTGTGTTGGGACGGTGCGGACGGAGATTCACTCTGTGTCTAACCCCGGGAGTGTTTCATGGGACCGTGTAGAGGAATAATCACTCTGTGTCTGACCCCGGGAGTGTTTGATGGGACGGTGTAGAGGAATAATCTCTCTGTGTCTGACCCCGGGAGTGTTTGATGGTACCGTGTAGAAGAATAATCTCTCTGTGTCTGACCCCGGGAGTGTGTAATGGGACGCTGTGGATTAAGATTCACTCTGTGTCTGACCCCGGGAGTGTGTGATGGGACGGTGTGGATTGAGATTCACTCTCTGTCTGACCCCGGGAGTGATTGATACGACCTTGTAGTGGAATAATCACTCTGTGTCTGACCCCGGAGTGTTTGATGGGACCGTGTAGAGGATTAATCACTCTGTGTCTGACCCCGGGAGAGTATGATGGGGCCGTGTAGAGGAATAATAACTCTGTGTCTAACCCCGGGAGTGTTTGATGGGACCGTGTAGAGGAATAATCACTGTGTGTCTGACCCCGGGAGTGTGTGATGGGACGGTGTTGAAGGAGATTCACACTGTGTCTGACACCGGGAGTGTGTGATGGTACCGTGGAGATGAATAATCACTCTGTGTCTGACCCCGGGAGTGTGTGATGGGACGGTGTGAAGGGAGATTCACTCTGTGTCTGACCCCGGGAGTTTTTGATGGGACAGTGTAGAGGAATAATCACTCTGTGTCTCAACACGGGAGTGTGTGATGGGACGGTGTGGAGGGAGGTTCACTCTGTGTCTGACCCCGGCAGTGTTTGCTGGGACGGTGTAGAGGAATAATCACTCTCTCTGATCCCGGGAGTGTGTGTTGGGACAGTGCGGACGGAGATTCATTCTGTGTCTGACCCCTAGAGTGTTTCATGGGACCGTGTAGAGGATTAATCACTCTGTGTCTGACCCGGGAGAGTTTGATGGGACGGTGTGGATTGAGATTCACTCTCTGTCTGACCACGGGAGTGATTGATACGACCTTGTAGTGGAATAATCACTCTGTGTCTGACCCCGGAGTGTTTGATGGGACCGTGTAGAGGATTAATCACTCTGTGTCTGAACCCCGGGAGCTTTTGATGGGACCGTGTAGAGAAATAATCACTCTGTGTCTGACCCCGGGAGAGAGTGATGGGACGGTGTGGAAGGAGATTCACACTGTGTCTGACACCGGGAGTGTTTGATGGGACCGTGAAGAGGAATAATCACTCTGTGTCTGACCCCGGAAGTGTTTGATGTGACCGTGTAGAGGAATAATGACTCTGTGTCTGAACCCGGGAGTGTTTGCTGGGACCGTGTAAAGGAATAATCTCTCTGTGTCTGACCCCGGGACTGTTTGATGGTACCGTGTAGAGGAATAATCTCTCTGTGTCTGACCCCGGGAGTGTTTGATGGGACGGTGTGGAGGGAGGTTCACTCTGTGTCTGACCCCGGCAGTTTTTGCTGGGACCGTGTAGAGGAATAATCACTCTGTCTGACCCCGGGAGTGTGTGTTGGGACGGTGCGGACGGAGATTCACTCTGTGTCTGACCCCTAGAGTGTTTCATGGGACCGTGTAGAGGAATAATCACTCTGTGTCTGACCCGGTAGAGTTTGATGGAGCCGTGTGGAGGGGGATTCACTCTGTGTCTGACCACGGGAGTGTGTGATGGGCGGTGTAGAGGAATAATCACTCTGTGTCTGACACCGGGAGTTTGTGACGGGACGGTGTAGAGGAATAATCACTCTGTGTCTGACCCCGGGAGAGTTTGATGGGGCCGTGTAGAGGAATAATCCCTCTGTGTATGACCCTGGGAGTGTGTGATGGGACCGTGTGGAGGGAGATTCACTCTGTGTCTGACCCCTGGAGTGGGTGATGGGCGGTGTAGAGGAATAATCACTCTGTGTCTGACACCGCGAGTTTGTGACGGGACGGTTTGGAGGGAGATTCACTCTGTCTCTGACACCGGGAGTGATTGCTGGGACCGTGTAGAGGAATAATCACTCTGTCTGACCCCGGGAGTTTGTGTTGGGACGGTGCTGACGGAGATTCACTCTTTGTCTGACCCCGGGAGTGTTTCATGGGACCGTGTAGAGGAATAATCACTCTGTGTCTTACCCCGGGAGTGTGTGATGGGACGGTGAGCATTGAGATTCACTCTGTGTCTGACCCCGGGAGTGTTTGATGGGACGGTGTAGAGGAATAATCTCTCTGTGTCTGACCCCGGGAGTGTTTGATGGTACCGTGTAGAAGAATAATCTCTCTGTGTCTGACCCCGGGAGTGTGTAATGGGACGCTGTGGATTAAGATTCACTCTGTGTCTGACCCCGGGATTGTTTGATGCGACCTTGTAGTGGAATAATCACTCTGTGTCTTACACCCGGAGTGTTTGATGGAGCCGTGTAGAGAAATAATCACTCTGTGTCTGACCCCCGGGAGCGTTTGATGGGACCGTGTAGAGGAATAATCACTCTGTGTCTGACCCCGGGAGTGTGTGATGGGCGTAGTAGAGGAATAATCACTCTGTGTCTGACACCGGGAGTTTGTGACGGGACGGTGTGGAGGGAGATTCACTCTGTGTCTGACACCGGGAGTGTTTGCTGGGACCGAGTAGAGGAATAATCACTCTGTCTGACCCCGGGAGTGTGTGTTGGGACGGTGCGGACGGAGATTCACTCTGTGTCCGACCCCTAGAGTGTTTCATGGGACCGTGTAGAGGAATAATCACGCTGTGTCTGACCCGGGAGATTTTGATGGGGCCGTGTGGAGGGGGATTCACTCTGTGTCTGACCCCGGGAGAGTGTGATGGGACGGTGTGGAAGGAGATTCACACTGTGTCTGACACCGGGAGTGTTTGATGGGACCGTGAAGAGGAATAATCACTCTGTGTCTGACACCGGGAGTGTGTGATGGGACCGTGTGGAGGGAGATTCACTCTGTGTCTGACCCCTGGAGTGGGTGATGGGCGATGTAGAGGAATAATCACTCTGTGTCTGACACCGCGAGTTTGTGACGGGACGGTTTGGAGGGAGATTCACTCTGTCTCTGACACCGGGAGTGATTGCTGGGACCGTGTAGAGGAATAATCACTCTGTCTGACCCCGGGAGTTTGTGTTGGGACGGTGCGGACGGAGATTCACTCTTTGTCTGACCCCGGGAGTGTTTCATGGGACCGTGTAGAGGAATAATCACTCTGTGTCTTACCCCGGGAGTGTGTGATGGGACGGTGAGCATTGAGATTCACTCTGTGTCTGACCTCGGGAGTGTTTGATGGGACGGTGTAGAGGAATAATCTCTCTGTGTCTGACCCCGGGAGTGTTTGATGGTACCGTGTAGAAGAATAATCTCTCTGTGTCTGACCCCGGGAGTGTGTAATGGGACGCTGTGGATTAAGATTCACTCTGTGTCTGACCCCGGGATTGTTTGATGCGACCTTGTAGTGGAATAATCACTCTGTGTCTTACACCCGGAGTGTTTGATGGAGCCGTGTAGAGAAATAATCACTCTGTGTCTGACCCCCGGGAGCGTTTGATGGGACCGTGTAGAGGAATAATCACTCTGTGTCTGACCCCGGGAGTGTGTGATGGGCGTAGTAGAGGAATAATCACTCTGTGTCTGACACCGGGAGTTTGTGACGGGACGGTGTGGAGGGAGATTCACTCTGTGTCTGACACCGGGAGTGTTTGCTGGGACCGAGTAGAGGAATAATCACTCTGTCTGACCCCGGGAGTGTGTGTTGGGACGGTGCGGACGGAGATTCACTCTGTGTCCGACCCCTAGAGTGTTTCATGGGACCGTGTAGAGGAATAATCACTCTGTGTCTGACCCGGGAGAGTTTGATGGGGCCGTGTGGAGGGGGATTCACTCTGTGTCTGACCCCGGGAGAGTGTGATGGGACGGTGTGGAAGGAGATTCACACTGTGTCTGACACCGGGAGTGTTTGATGGGACCGGGAAGAGGAATAATCACTCTGTGTCTGACACCGGGAGTGTGTGATGGTAACGTGTTGAGGAATAATCACTCTATGTCTGACCCCGGAAGTGTTTGATGTGACCGTGTAGAGGAATAATGACTCTGTGTCTGACCCCGGGAGTGTTTGCTGGGACCGTGTAAAGGAATAATCTCTCTGTGTCTGACCCCGGGACTGTTTGATGGTACCGTGTAGAGGAATAATCTCTCTGTGTCTGACCCCGGGAGTGTTTGATGGGACGGTGTGGAGGGAGATTCAGTCTGTGTCTGACCCCGGGAGTGTTTGATGGGACGGTGTGGAGGGAGATTCACTCTGTGTCTGACCCAGGGAGTGTGTGATGGGCGGTGTAGAGGAACATTCACTCTGTGACTGATCCCGGGAGTGTGAGATGGGACCGTGTAGAGCAATAATCACTCTGTGTCTGAACCCGGGAGTGTTTGATGGGACCGTGGAGAAGAATAATCACTCTGTGTCTGAACAAGGGAGTGTGTGATGGGACGGTGTGGAGGGAGATTCACTCTGTGTCTGACCCCGGGAATGCTTGATGGGACAGTGTAGAGGAATAATCACTCTGTGTCTGAACACGGGAGTGTGTGATGGGACGGTGTGGAGGGAGGTTCACTCTGTGTCTGACACCTAGAGTGTTTCATGGGACCGTGTAGAGGAATAATCACTCTGTGTCTGACCCGGTAGAGTTTGATGGAGCCGTGTGGAGGGGGATTCACTCTGTGTCTGACCACGGGAGTGTGTGATGGGCGGTGTAGAGGAATAATCACTCTGTCTGACCCCGGGAGTTTGTGTTGGGACGGTGCGGACGGAGATTCACTCTGTGTCTGACCCCGGGAGTGTTTCATGGGACCGTGTAGAGGAATAATCACTCTGTGTCTGACCCCGGGAGTGTTTGATGGGACGGTGTAGAGGAATAATCTCTCTGTGTCTGACCCCGGGAGTGTTTGATGGTACCGTGTAGAAGAATAATCTCTCTGTGTCTGACCCCGGGAGTGTGTAATGGGACGCTGTGGATTAAGATTCACTCTGTGTCTGACCCCCGGGAGCGTTTGATGGGACCGTGTAGAGGAATAATCACTCTGTGTCTGACCTCGGGAGTGTGTGATGGGCGGAGTAGAGGAATAATCACTCTGTGTCTGACACCGGGAGTTTGTGACGGGACGGTGTGGAGGGAGATTCACTCTGTGTCTGACACCGGGAGTGTTTGCTGGGACCGAGTAGAGGAATAATCACTCTGTCTGACCCCGGGAGTGTGTGTTGGGACGGTGCGGACGGAGATTCACTCTGTGTACGACCCAGGGAGTGTTTGATGGGACCGTGTAGAGGAATAATCACTCTGTGTCTGACACCCGGCAGCGTTTGATGGGAACGTGTAGAGGAGTAATCACTCTGTGTCTGACCCCGGGAGAGTTTGATGGGGCCGTGTAGAGGAATAATCACTCTGTGTCTGACCACGGGAGTGTTTGACGGGACCGTGTAGAGGAATAATCACTCTGTCTCTGACCACGGGAGTGTGTGATGGGCGGTGTAGAGGAATAATCACTCTGTGTCTGACACCGGGAGTTTGTGACGGGACGGTGTGGAGGGAGATTCACTCTGTGTCTGACACCGGGAGTGATTGCTGGGACCGTGTAGAGGAATAATCACTCTGTCTGACCAAGGGAGTTTGTGTTGGGACGGTGCGGACGGAGATTCACTCTGTGTCTGACCCCGGGAGTGTTTCATGGGACCGTGTAGAGGAATAATCACTCTGTGTCTGACCCCGGGAGAGTTTGATGGGGCAGTGTAGAGGAATAATCTCTCTGTGTCTGACCACTGGAGTGTTTCATGGTACCGTGTAGAGGAATAATCTCTCTGTGTCTTACCCCGGGAGTGTGTGATGGGACGGTGAGGATTGAGATTCACTCTGTGTCTGACCCCGGGAGTGTTTGATGGGACGGTGTAGAGGAATAATCTCTCTGTGTCTGACCCCGGGAGTGTTTGATGGTACCGTGTAGAAGAATAATCTCTCTGTGTCTGACCCCGGGAGTGTGTAATGGGACGCTGTGGATTAAGATTCACTCTGTGTCTGACCCCGGGAGTGTTTGATGCGACCTTGTAGTGGAATAATCACTCTGTGTCTGACCCCCGGGAGAGTTTGATGGGACCGTGTAGAGGAATAATCACTCTGTGTCTGACCCCGGGAGTGTGTGATGGGCGGAGTAGAGGAATAATCACTCTGTGTCTGACACCGGGAGTTTGTGACGGGGGGTGTGGAGGGAGATACACTCTGTGTCTGACACCGGGAGTGTTTGCTGGGACCGAGTAGAGGAATAATCACTCTGTCTGACCCCGGGAGAGTGTGTTGGGACGGTGCGGACGGAGATTCATTCTGTGTCCGACCCCGGGAGTGTTTGATGGGACCGTGTAGAGGAATAATCACTCTGTGTCTGACACCCGGCAGCGTTTGATGGGAACGTGTAGAGGAATAATCACTCTGTGTCTGACCCCGGGAGAGTTTGATGGGGCCGTGTAGAGGAATAATCACTCTGTGTCTGACCACGGGAGTGTTTGACGGGACCGTGTAGAGGAATAATCACTCTGTGTCTGACCCCGGGAGAGTGTGATGGGATGGCGTGGAGGGAGATTCGCTCTGTGTCTGACCCCGGGAGTGTTTGATGGGACAGTGTAGAGGAATAATCACTCTGTGTCGGACCCCGGGAGAGTGTGATGGGACGGTGTGGAAGGAGATTCACACTGTGTCTGACACCGGGAGTGTTTGATGGGACCGTGTAGAGGAATAATCACTCTGTGTCTGACCCCGGAAGTGTTTGTTGTGACCGTGTAGAGGAATAATGATTCTGTGTCTGACCCCGGGAGTGTTTGCTGGGACCGTGTAGAGGAATAATCTCTCTGTGTCTGACCCCGGGAGAGTTTGATGGTACCGTGTAGAGGAATAATCTCTATGTGTCAGACCCCGGGAGTGTGTGATGGGACGGTGAGGATTGAGATTCACTCTCTGTCTGACCCCGGGAGTGTTTGATGGGACCGTGTAGAGGAATAATCTCTCTGTGTCTGACCCCAGGAGTGTGTGATGGGACGGTGTGGATTGAGATTCACTCTGTGTCTGACCCAGGGAGCGTTTGATGGGACCGTGTAGAGGAACAATCTCTCTGTGTCTGACCACGGGAGTGTTTCATGGGACCGTGTAGAGGAATAATCTCTCGGTGTCTTACCCCGGGAGTGTGTGATTGGACGGTGAGGATTGAGATTCGCTCTGTGTCAAACCCCGGGAGTGTTTGATGGGACGGTGTAGAGGAATAATCTCTCTGTGTCTGACCCCGGGAGTGTTTGATGGTACCGTGTAGAAGAAAAATCTCTCTGTGTCTGACCCCGGGAGTGTGTGATGGGACGCTGTGGATTGAGATTCACTCTGTGTCTGACCGCGGGAGTGTTTGATGCGACCTTGTAGTGGAATAGTCACTCTGTGACTTACCCCCGGAGTGTTTGATGGAACAGTGTAGAGAAATAATCACTCTGTGTCTGACCCCCGGGAGCGTTTGATGGGACCGTGTAGAGGAATAATCACTCTGTGTCTGACCCCGGGAGAGTTTGAAGGGGCCGTGTAGAGGAATAATCACTCTGTGTCTGACACCGGGAGTGTGTGATTGTACCGTGTAGAGGAATAATCACTCTGTGTCTGAACACGGGAGTGTGTGATGGGACGGTGTGGAGGGAGATTCACTCTGTGTCTGACCCCGGGAGAGTGTGATGGGCGGTGTAGAGGAATAATCACTCTGTGGCTGACCCCGGGAGTGTTTGATTGGACCGTGTAGAGGAATAATCACTCTGTGTCTGACCCCGGGAGTGTATGATGGGACGGTGTGGATATAAATTCACTCTGTGTCTGACCCCGGGAGTGTTTGATGGGACGGTGTGTAGGGAGATTCAGTCTGTGTCTGACCCCGGGAATGTGTGATGGGACGATTTGCAGGGAGATTCACTCTGTGTCTGACCCAGGGAGTGTGTGATGGGCGGTGTAGAGGAACATTCACTCTGTGTCTGACCCCGGGAGTGTGAGATTGGACCGTGTAGAGCAATAATCACTCTGTGTCTGACCCCGGGAGTGTTTGATGGGACCGTGTAGAGGAATAATCACTCTGTGTCTGACACCGGGAGTGTGTGATGGTACCGTGTTGAGGAATAATCACTCTGTGTCTGACCCCGGAAGTGTTTGTTGTGACCGTGTAGAGGAATAATGACTCTGTGTCTGACCCCGGGAGTGTTTGCTGGGACCGTGTAGAGGAATAATCTCTCTGTGTCTGACCCCGGGAGAGTTTGATGGTACCGTGTAGAGGAATAATCTCTATGTGTCAGACCCCGGGAGTGTGTGATGGGACGGTGAGGATTGAGATTCACTCTCTGTCTGACCCCGGGAGTGTTTGATGGGACCGTGTAGAGGAATAATCTCTCTGTGTCTGACCCCAGGAGTGTGTGATGGGACGGTGTGGATTGAGATTCACTCTGTGTCTGACCCAGGGAGCGTTTGATGGGACCGTGTAGAGGAACAATCTCTCTGTGTCTGACCACGGGAGTGTTTCATGGGACCGTGTAGAGGAATAATCTCTCGGTGTCTTACCCCGGGAGTGTGTGATTGGACGGTGAGGATTGAGATTCGCTCTGTGTCAAACCCCGGGAGTGTTTGATGGGACGGTGTAGAGGAATAATCTCTCTGTGTCTGACCCCGGGAGTGTTTGATGGTACCGTGTAGAAGAAAAATCTCTCTGTGTCTGACCCCGGGAGTGTGTGATGGGACGCTGTGGATTGAGATTCACTCTGTGTCTGACCGCCGGAGTGTTTGATGCGACCTTGTAGTGGAATAGTCACTCTGTGACTTACCCCCGGAGTGTTTGATGGAACAGTGTAGAGAAATAATCACTCTGTGTCTGACCCCCGGGAGCGTTTGATGGGACCGTGTAGAGGAATAATCACTCTGTGTCTGACCCCGGGAGTGTTTGAAGGGGCCGTGTAGAGGAATAATCACTCTGTGTCTGACACCTGGAGTGTGTGATTGTACCGTGTAGAGGAATAATCACTCTGTGTCTGAACACGGGAGTGTGTGATGGGACGGTGTGGAGGGAGATTCACTCTGTGTCTGACCCCGGGAGAGTGTGATGGGCGGTGTAGAGGAATAATCACTCTGTGGCTGACCCCGGGAGTGTTTGATTGGACCGTGTAGAGGAATAATCACTCTGTGTCTGACCCCGGGAGTGTATGATGGGACGGTGTGGATATAAATTCACTCTGTGTCTGACCCCGGGAGTGTTTGATGGGACGGTGTGTAGGGAGATTCAGTCTGTGTCTGACCCCGGGAATGTGTGATGGGACGATTTGCAGGGAGATTCACTCTGTGTCTGACCCAGGGAGTGTGTGATGGGCGGTGTAGAGGAACATTCACTCTGTGTCTGACCCCGGGAGTGTGAGATTGGACCGTGTAGAGCAATAATCACTCTGTGTCTGACCCCGGGAGTGTTTGATGGGACCGTGGAGAAGAATAATCACTCTGTGTCTGAACACGGGAGTGTGCGATGGGACGGTGTGGAGGGAGATTCACTCTGTGTCTGACCCCGGGAGTGTGTGATGGGACGGAGTGGAGGGAGATTCACTCTGTGTCTGACCCCGGCAGTGTTTGATGGGACCGTGTTGAGGAATAATCCCTCTGTGTATGACCCTGGGAGTGTGTGATGGGACCGTGTGGAGGGAGATTCACTCTGTGTCTGACCCCGGGAGTGGTGATGGGAAGGAGTGGAGGGAGATTCACTCTGTGTCTGACCCCGGCAGTGTTTGATGGGACCGTGTTGAGGAATAATCCCTCTGTGTATGACCCTGGGAGTGTGTGATCGGACCGTGTGGAGGGAGATTCACTCTGTGTCTGAACCTGGGAGTGTGTGATGGGACCGTGTGGAGGGAGATTCACTCTGTGTCTGACCCCGGGAGAGTGTGATGGGATGGCGTGGAGGGAGATTCACTCTCTGTCTGACCCCGGGAGTGTTTGATGGGACCGTGTAGAGGAATAATTACTCTGTGTCTGACCCCGGGTGAGTTTGATGGGGCCGTGTAGATGAATAATCACTCTGTGTCTGACCCCGGGAGTGTTTGATGGGACCGTGGAGAGGAATAATCACTCTGTGTCTGACCCCGGGAGTGTGTGATGTGACGGTGTTGAAGGAGATTCACACTGTGTCTGACACCGGGAGTGTGTGATGGTACCGTGTTGAGGAATAATCTCTCTCTGTCTGACCCCGGAAGAGTTTGATGTGACCGTGTAGATGAATAATCACTCTGTGTCTGACCCCGGGAGTGTTTGATGGGACCGTGGAGAGGAATAATCACTCTGTGTCTGACCCCGGGAGTGTGTGATGTGACGGTGTTGAAGGAGATTCACACTGTGTCTGACCCCGGGAGTGTTTGATGGTACCGTGTAGTGGAATAATCTCTCTGTGTCTGACCCCGGGAGTGTGTGATGGGACGGTGAGGATTGAGATTCACTCTGTGTCTGACCCAGGGAGTGTTTGATGGGACCGTGTAGAGGAATAATCTCTCTGTGTCTGACCACGGGTGTGTTTGATGGTACCGTGTAGAGGAATAATCTCTCTGTGTCTGACCCCTGGAGTGTCTGATGGGACGGTGAGGATTGAGATTCACTCTGTGTCTGACCCCGGGAGTGTTTGATGCGACGGTGTAGAGGAATAATCACTCTGTGTCTTACACCCGGAGTGTTTGATGGGACCTTGGAGAGGAATAATCACTCTGTGTCTGATCCCGGGAGTGTGTGATGGGACGGTGTTGAAGGAGATTCACACTGTGTCTGACACCGGGAGTGTGTGATGGTACCGTGTAGAGAAATAATCACTCTGTGTCTGAACCCCGGGAGAGTTTGATGGGGCCGTGTAGAGGAATAATCACTCTGTGTCTGACCCCGGGAGTGTTTGATGGGACCGTGTAGAGGAATAATCTCTCTGTGTCTGACCCCGGGAGTGTTTGATGGTACCGTGTAGAGGAATAATCTCTCTGTGTCTGACCCCGGGAGTGTTTGATGGTACCTTGTAGTGGAATAATCACTCTGTGTCTGACCCCGGAGTGTTTGATGGGACCGTGTAGAGGAATAATCACTCTGTGTCTGACCCCCGGGAGCTTTTGATGGGACCGTGTAGAGAAATAATCACTCTGTGTTTGACCCCGGGAGAGTATGATGGGGCCGTGTAGAGGAATAATAACTCTGTGTCTGACCCCGGGAGTGTTTGATGGGACCGTGTAGAGGAATAATCACTGTGTGTCTGACCCCGGGAGTGTGTGATGGTACCGTGGAGATGAATAATCACTCTGTGTCTGACCCCGGGAGTGTGTGATGGGACGGTGTGAAGGGTGATTCACCCTGTGTCTTACTCACGGAGTGTTTGATGGGACCGTGTAGAGGAATAATTACTCTGTGTCTGACACCGGGAGAGTTTGATGGGCGGTGTAGAGGAATAATCACTCTGTGGCTGACGCCGGGAGTGTTTGATGCTACTGTGTAGAGGAATAATCTCTCTGTGTCTGACCCCGGGAGTGTGTGATGGGACGGTGTGGAGGGAGATTCACTCTGTGTCTGACACCGGGAGTGTGTGATGGGCAGTGTAGAGGAATAATCACTCCGTGTCTAACCCCGGGAATTTGTGACGGGACGGTGTGGAGGGAGATGCACTCTGTGTCTGACCCCGGGAGTGTTTGATGGGGCCGTGTAGAGGAATAATCTCTCTGTGTCTGACCCCGGGAGAGTTTGATGGTACCGTGTAGAGGAATAATCTCTATGTGTCAGACCCCGGGAGTGTGTGATGGGACGGTGAGGATTGAGATTCACTCTCTGTCTGACCCCGGGAGTGTTTGATGGGACCGTGTAGAGGAATAATCTCTCTGTGTCTGACCCCAGGAGTGTGTGATGGGACGGTGTGGATTGAGATTCACTCTGTGTCTGACCCAGGGAGCGTTTGATGGGACCGTGTAGAGGAACAATCTCTCTGTGTCTGACCACGGGAGTGTTTCATGGGACCGTGTAGAGGAATAATCTCTCGGTGTCTTACCCCGGGAGTGTGTGATTGGACGGTGAGGATTGAGATTCGCTCTGTGTCAAACCCCGGGAGTGTTTGATGGGACGGTGTAGAGGAATAATCTCTCTGTGTCTGACCCCGGGAGTGTTTGATGGTACCGTGTAGAAGAAAAATCTCTCTGTGTCTGACCCCGGGAGTGTGTGATGGGACGCTGTGGATTGAGATTCACTCTGTGTCTGACCGCGGGAGTGTTTGATGCGACCTTGTAGTGGAATAGTCACTCTGTGACTTACCCCCGGAGTGTTTGATGGAACAGTGTAGAGAAATAATCACTCTGTGTCTGACCCCCGGGAGCGTTTGATGGGACCGTGTAGAGGAATAATCACTCTGTGTCTGACCCCGGGAGTGTTTGAAGGGGCCGTGTAGAGGAATAATCACTCTGTGTCTGACACCTGGAGTGTGTGATTGTACCGTGTAGAGGAATAATCACTCTGTGTCTGAACACGGGAGTGTGTGATGGGACGGTGTGGAGGGAGATTCACTCTGTGTCTGACCCCGGGAGAGTGTGATGGGCGGTGTAGAGGAATAATCACTCTGTGGCTGACCCCGGGAGTGTTTGATTGGACCGTGTAGAGGAATAATCACTCTGTGTCTGACCCCGGGAGTGTATGATGGGACGGTGTGGATATAAATTCACTCTGTGTCTGACCCCGGGAGTGTTTGATGGGACGGTGTGTAGGGAGATTCAGTCTGTGTCTGACCCCGGGAATGTGTGATGGGACGATTTGCAGGGAGATTCACTCTGTGTCTGACCCAGGGAGTGTGTGATGGGCGGTGTAGAGGAACATTCACTCTGTGTCTGACCCCGGGGGTGTGAGATTGGACCGTGTAGAGCAATAATCACTCTGTGTCTGACCCCGGGAGTGTTTGATGGGACCGTGGAGAAGAATAATCACTCTGTGTCTGAACACGGGAGTGTGCGATGGGACGGTGTGGAGGGAGATTCACTCTGTGTCTGACCCCGGGAGTGTGTGATGGGACGGAGTGGAGGGAGATTCACTCTGTGTCTGACCCCGGCAGTGTTTGATGGGACCGTGTTGAGGAATAATCCCTCTGTGTATGACCCTGGGAGTGTGTGATGGGACCGTGTGGAGGGAGATTCACTCTGTGTCTGACCCCGGGAGTGTGTGATGGGACGGAGTGGAGGGAGATTCACTCTGTGTCTGACCCCGGCAGTGTTTGATGGGACCGTGTTGAGGAATAATCCCTCTGTGTATGACCCTGGGAGTGTGTGATGGGACCGTGTGGAGGGAGATTCACTCTGTGTCTGAACCTGGGAGTGTGTGATGGGACCGTGTGGAGGGAGATTCACTCTGTGTCTGACCCCGGGAGAGTGTGATGGGATGGCGTGGAGGGAGATTCACTCTCTGTCTGACCCCGGGAGTGTTTGATGGGACCGTGTAGAGGAATAATTACTCTGTGTCTGACCCCGGGTGAGTTTGATGGGGCCGTGTAGATGAATAATCACTCTGTGTCTGACCCCGGGAGTGTTTGATGGGACCGTGGAGAGGAATAATCACTCTGTGTCTGACCCCGGGAGTGTGTGATGTGACGGTGTTGAAGGAGATTCACACTGTGTCTGACACCGGGAGTGTGTGATGGTACCGTGTTGAGGAATAATCTCTCTCTGTCTGACCCCGGAAGAGTTTGATGTGACCGTGTAGATGAATAATCACTCTGTGTCTGACCCCGGGAGTGTTTGATGGGAACGTGGAGAGGAATAATCACTCTGTGTCTGACCCCGGGAGTGTGTGATGTGACGGTGTTGAAGGAGATTCACACTGTGTCTGACCCCGGGAGTGTTTGATGGTACCGTGTAGTGGAATAATCTCTCTGTGTCTGACCCCGGGAGTGTGTGATGGGACGGTGAGGATTGAGATTCACTCTGTGTCTGACCCAGGCAGTGTTTGATGGGACCGTGTAGAGGAATAATCTCTCTGTGTCTGACCACGGGTGTGTTTGATGGTACCGTGTAGAGGAATAATCTCTCTGTGTCTGACCCCTGGAGTGTCTGATGGGACGGTGAGGATTGAGATTCACTCTGTGTCTGACCCCGATGTGTTTGATGCGACGGTGTAGAGGAATAATCACTCTGTGTCTTACACCCGGAGTGTTTGATGGGACCTTGGAGAGGAATAATCACTCTGTGTCTGATCCCGGGAGTGTGTGATGGGACGGTGTTGAAGGAGATTCACACTGTGTCTGACACCGGGAGTGTGTGATGGTACCGTGTAGAGAAATAATCACTCTGTGTCTGAACCCCGGGAGAGTTTGATGGGGCCGTGTAGAGGAATAATCACTCTGTGTCTGACCCCGGGAATGTTTGATGGGACCGTGTAGAGGAATAATCTCTCTGTGTCTGACCCCGGGAGTGTTTGATGGTACCGTGTAGAGGAATAATCTCTCTGTGTCTGACCCCGGGAGTGTTTGATGGTACCTTGTAGTGGAATAATCACTCTGTGTCTGACCCCGGAGTGTTTGATGGGACCGTGTAGAGGAATAATCACTCTGTGTCTGACCCCCGGGAGCTTTTGATGGGACCGTGTAGAGAAATAATCACTCTGTGTTTGACCCCGGGAGAGTATGATGGGGCCGTGTAGAGGAATAATAACTCTGTGTCTGACCCCGGGATTGTTTGATGGGACCGTGTAGAGGAATAATCACTGTGTGTCTGACCCCGGGAGTGTGTGATGGGACGGTGTTGAAATAGATTCACACTGTGTCTGACACCGGGAGTGTGTGATGGTACCGTGGAGATGAATAATCACTCTGTGTCTGACCCCGGGAGTGTGTGATGGGACGGTGTGAAGGGTGATTCACCCTGTGTCTTACTCCCGGAGTGTTTGATGGGACCGTGTAGAGGAATAATTACTCTGTGTCTGACACCGGGAGAGTTTGATGGGCGGTGTAGAGGAATAATCACTCTGTGGCTGACGCCGGGAGTGTTTGATGCTACTGTGTAGAGGAATATTCTCTCTGTGTCTGACCCCGGGAGTGTGTGATGGGACGGTGTGGAGGGAGATTCACTCTGTGTCTGACACCGGGAGTGTGTGATGGGCAGTGTAGAGGAATAATCACTCCGTGTCTGACCCCGGGAATTTGTGACGGGACGGTGTGGAGGGAGATGCACTCTGTGTCTGACCCCGGGAGTGTTTGATGGGGCCGTGTAGAGGAATAATCTCTCTGTGTCTGACCCCGGGAGTGTGTGATGGGACGGTGTGGATTGAGATTAACTCTGTGTCTGACCCCGGGAGGGTTTGATAGGACCTTGAAGTGGAATAATCACTCTGTGTCTGACCACGGAAGTGTGTGATGGTACCGTGTTGAGGAATAATCACTCCGTGTCTGACCCCGGGAATTTGTGACGGGACGGTGTGGAGGGAGATGCACTCTGTGTCTGACCCCGGGAGTATTTGATGGGACCGTGGAGAGGAATAATCACTCTGTGTCTGACCCCGGGAGTGTGTGATGGTACGGTGCTGAAGGAGATTCACACTGTGTCTGTCACCGGGAGTGTGTGATGGTACCGTGTAGCGGAATAATCACTCTGTGTCTGACCACGGAAGTGTGTGATGGTACCGTGTTGAGGAATAATCACTCTGTGTCTGACACCGGGAGTGTTTGATGGGACCGTGTAGAGAAATAATCACTCTGTGTCTGACCCCGGGAGAGTATGATGGGGCCGTGTAGAGGAATAATAACACTGTGTCTGACCCCGGGAGTGTTTGATGGGACCGTGTAGAGGAATAATCACTCTGTGTCTGACCCCGGGTGTGTGTGATGGGACGGTGTTGAAGGAGATTCACACTGTGTCTGACACCGGGAGTGTGTGATGGTACCGTGGAGATGAATAATCACTCTGTGTCTGACCCCGGGAGTGTGTGATGGGACGGTGTGAAGGGAGATTCACTCTGTGTCTGACCCCGGGAGTGTTTGATGGGACCGTGTAGGGGAATAATCTCTCTGTGTCTGACCCCGGGAGTGTTTGATGGTACCGTGTAGAGGAATAATCTCTCTTTCTCTGACCCCGGGAGTGTGTGATGGGACGGTGTGGATTGAGATTCACACTGTGTCTGACCCCGGGAGTGATTGATACGACCTTGTAGTGGAATAATCACTCTGTGTCTTACTCCCGGAGTGTTTGATGGGACCGTGTAGAGGAATAATCACTCTGTGTCTGACCCCGGGAGTGTGTAATGGGACGCTGTGGATTAAGATTCACTCTGTGTCTGACCCCGGGAGTGTTTGATGCGACCTTGTAGTGGAATAATCACTCTGTGTCTGACCCCCGGGAGCGTTTGATGGGACCGTGTAGAGGAATAATCACTCTGTGTCTGACCCCGGGAGTGTGTGATGGGCGGAGTAGAGGAATAATCACTCTGTGTCTGACACCGGGAGTTTGTGACGGGACGGTGTGGAGGGAGATACACTCTGTGTCTGACACCGGGAGTGTTTGCTGGGACCGTGTAGAGGAATAATCACTCTGTGTCTGACACCCGGCAGCGTTTGATGGGAACGTGTAGAGGAATAATCACTCTGTGTCTGACCCCGGGAGAGTTTGATGGGGCCGTGTAGAGGAATAATCACTCTGTGTCTGACCACGGGAGTGTTTGACGGGACCGTGTAGAGGAATAATCACTCTGTCTCTGACCACGGGAGTGTGTGATGGGCGGTGTAGAGGAATAATCACTCTGTGTCTGACACCGGGAGTTTGTGACGGGACGGTGTGGAGGGAGATTCACTCTGTGTCTGACACCGGGAGTGATTGCTGGGACCGTGTAGAGGAATAATCACTCTGTCTGACCAAGGGAGTTTGTGTTGGGACGGTGCGGACGGAGATTCACTCTGTGTCTGACCCCGGGAGTGTTTCATGGGACCGTGTAGAGGAATAATCACTCTGTGTCTGACCCCGGGAGAGTTTGATGGGGCAGTGTAGAGGAATAATCTCTCTGTGTCTGACCACTGGAGTGTTTCATGGTACCGTGTAGAGGAATAATCTCTCTGTGTCTTACCCCGGGAGTGTGTGATGGGACGGTGAGGATTGAGATTCACTCTGTGTCTGACCCCGGGAGTGTTTGATGGGACGGTGTAGAGGAATAATCTCTCTGTGTCTGACCCCGGGAGTGTTTGATGGTACCGTGTAGAAGAATAATCTCTCTGTGTCTGACCCCGGGAGTGTGTAATGGGACGCTGTGGATTAAGATTCACTCTGTGTCTGACCCCGGGAGTGTTTGATGCGACCTTGTAGTGGAATAATCACTCTGTGTCTGACCCCCGGGAGCGTTTGATGGGACCGTGTAGAGGAATAATCACTCTGTGTCTGACCCCGGGAGAGTTTGATGGGGCCGTGTAGAGGAATAATCACTCTGTGTCTGACCACGGGAGTGTGTGATGGGATGGCGTGGAGGGAGATTCGCTCTGTGTCTGACCCCGGGAGTGTTTGATGGGACAGTGTAGAGGAATAATCACTCTGTGTCGGACCCCGGGAGAGTGTGATGGGACGGTGTGGAAGGAGATTCACACTGTGTCTGACACCGGGAGTGTTTGATGGGACCGTGTAGAGGAATAATCACTCTGTGTCTGACACCGGGAGTTTGTGACGGGACGGTGTGGAGGGAGATACACTCTGTGTCTGACCCCGGGAGTGTTTGATGGGACCGTGTAGAGGAATAATCACTCTGTGTCTGACACCCGGCAGCGTTTGATGGGAACGTGTAGAGGAACAATCACTCTGTGTCTGACCCCGGGAGAGTTTGATGGGGCCGTGTAGAGGAATAATCACTCTGTGTCTGACCACGGGAGTGTGTGATGGGATGGCGTGGAGGGAGATTCGCTCTGTGTCTGACCCCGGGAGTGTTTGATGGGACAGTGTAGAGGAATAATCACTCTGTGTCGGACCCCGGGAGAGTGTGATGGGACGGTGTGGAAGGAGATTCACACTGTGTCTGACACCGGGAGTGTTTGATGGGACCGTGTAGAGGAATAATCACTCTGTGTCTGACCCCGGAAGTGTTTGTTGTGACCGTGTAGAGGAATAATGACTCTGTGTCTGACCCCGGGAGTGTTTGCTGGGACCGTGTAGAGGAATAATCTCTCTGTGTCTGACCCCGGGAGAGTTTGATGGTACCGTGTAGAGGAATAATCTCTATGTGTCAGACCCCGGGAGTGTGTGATGGGACGGTGAGGATTGAGATTCACTCTCTGTCTGACCCCGGGAGTGTTTGATGGGACCGTGTAGAGGAATAATCTCTCTGTGTCTGACCCCAGGAGTGTGTGATGGGACGGTGTGGATTGAGATTCACTCTGTGTCTGACCCAGGGAGCGTTTGATGGGACCGTGTAGAGGAACAATCTCTCTGTGTCTGACCACGGGAGTGTTTCATGGGACCGTGTAGAGGTATAATCTCTCGGTGTCTTACCCCGGGAGTGTGTGATTGGACGGTGAGGATTGAGATTCGCTCTGTGTCAAACCCCGGGAGTGTTTGATGGGACGGTGTAGAGGAATAATCTCTCTGTGTCTGACCCCGGGAGTGTTTGATGGTACCGTGTAGAAGAAAAATCTCTCTGTGTCTGACCCCGGGAGTGTGTGATGGGACGCTGTGGATTGAGATTCACTCTGTGTCTGACCGCGGGAGTGTTTGATGCGACCTTGTAGTGGAATAGTCACTCTGTGACTTACCCCCGGAGTGTTTGATGGAACAGTGTAGAGAAATAATCACTCTGTGTCTGACCCCCGGGAGCGTTTGATGGGACCGTGTAGAGGAATAATCACTCTGTGTCTGACCCCGGGAGAGTTTGAAGGGGCCGTGTAGAGGAATAATCACTCTGTGTCTGACACCTGGAGTGTGTGATTGTACCGTGTAGAGGAATAATCACTCTGTGTCTGAACACGGGAGTGTGTGATGGGACGGTGTGGAGGGAGATTCACTCTGTGTCTGACCCCGGGAGAGTGTGATGGGCGGTGTAGAGGAATAATCACTCTGTGGCTGACCCCGGGAGTGTTTGATTGGACCGTGTAGAGGAATAATCACTCTGTGTCTGACCCCGGGAGTGTATGATGGGACGGTGTGGATATAAATTCACTCTGTGTCTGACCCCGGGAGTGTTTGATGGGACGGTGTGTAGGGAGATTCAGTCTGTGTCTGACCCCGGGAATGTGTGATGGGACGATTTGCAGGGAGATTCACTCTGTGTCTGACCCAGGGAGTGTGTGATGGGCGGTGTAGAGGAACATTCACTTTGTGTCTGACCCCGGGAGTGTGAGATTGGACCGTGTAGAGCAATAATCACTCTGTGTCTGACCCCGGGAGTGTTTGATGGGACCGTGGAGAAGAATAATCACTCTGTGTCTGAACACGGGAGTGTGCGATGGGACGGTGTGGAGGGAGATTCACTCTGTGTCTGACCCCGGGAGTGTGTGATGGGACGGAGTGGAGGGAGATTCACTCTGTGTCTGACCCCGGCAGTGTTTGATGGGACCGTGTTGAGGAATAATCCCTCTGTGTATGACCCTGGGAGTGTGTGATGGGACCGTGTGGAGGGAGATTCACTCTGTGTCTGACCCCGGGAGTGTGTGATGGGACGGAGTGGAGGGAGATTCACTCTGTGTCTGACCCCGGCAGTGTTTGATGGGACCGTGTTGAGGAATAATCCCTCTGTGTATGACCCTGGGAGTGTGTGATGGGACCGTGTGGAGGGAGATTCACTCTGTGTCTGAACCTGGGAGTGTGTGATGGGACCGTGTGGAGGGAGATTCACTCTGTGTCTGACCCCGGGAGAGTGTGATGGGATGGCGTGGAGGGAGATTCACTCTCTGTCTGACCCCGGGAGTGTTTGATGGGACCGTGTAGAGGAATAATTACTCTGTGTCTGACCCCGGGTGAGTTTGATGGGGCCGTGTAGATGAATAATCACTCTGTGTCTGACCCCGGGAGTGTTTGATGGGACCGTGGAGAGGAATAATCACTCTGTGTCTGACCCCGGGAGTGTGTGATGTGACGGTGTTGAAGGAGATTCACACTGTGTCTGACACCGGGAGTGTGTGATGGTACCGTGTTGAGGAATAATCTCTCTCTGTCTGACCCCGGAAGAGTTTGATGTGACCGTGTAGATGAATAATCACTCTGTGTCTGACCCCGGGAGTGTTTGATGGGACCGTGGAGAGGAATAATCACTCTGTGTCTGACCCCGGGAGTGTGTGATGTGACGGTGTTGAAGGAGATTCACACTGTGTCTGACCCCGGGAGTGTTTGATGGTACCGTGTAGTGGAATAATCTCTCTGTGTCTGACCCCGGGAGTGTGTGATGGGACGGTGAGGATTGAGATTCACTCTGTGTCTGACCCAGGGAGTGTTTGATGGGACCGTGTAGAGGAATAATCTCTCTGTGTCTGACCACGGGTGTGTTTGATGGTACCGTGTAGAGGAATAATCTCTCTGTGTCTGACCCCTGGAGTGTCTGATGGGACGGTGAGGATTGAGATTCACTCTGTGTCTGACCCCGGGAGTGTTTGATGCGACGGTGTAGAGGAATAATCACTCTGTGTCTTACACCCGGAGTGTTTGATGGGACCTTGGAGAGGAATAATCACTCTGAGTCTGATCCCGGGAGTGTGTGATGGGACGGTGTTGAAGGAGATTCACACTGTGTCTGACACCGGGAGTGTGTGATGGTACCGTGTAGAGAAATAATCACTCTGTGTCTGAACCCCGGGAGAGTTTGATGGGGCCGTGTAGAGGAATAATCACTCTGTGTCTGACCCCGGGAGTATTTGATGGGACCGCGGAGAGGAATAATCACTCTGTGTGTGACCCCGGGAGTATGTGATGGTACGGTGTTGAAGGAGATTCACACTGTGTCTGACACCGGGAGTGTGTGATGGTACCGTGTAGAGGAATAATCACTCTGTGTCTGTCCACGGAAGTGTTTGATGTGACCTTGCAGAGGAATAATGACTCTGTGTCTGACACTGGGAGTGTTTGATGGGACCGTGTAGAGGAATAATCTCTCTGTGTCTGACCCCGGGAGTGTTTGATGGTACCGTGTAGAGGAATAATCTCTCTGTGTCTGACCCCGGGAGTGTTTGATGGTACCTTGTAGTGGAATAATCACTCTGTGTCTGACCCCGGAGTGTTTGATGGGACCGTGTAGAGGAATAATCACTCTGTGTCTGACCCCGGGAGAGTTTGATGGTACCGTGTAGAGGAATAATCTCTATGTGTCAGACCCCGGGAGTGTGTGATGGGACGGTGAGGATTGAGATTCACTCTCTGTCTGACCCCGGGAGTGTTTGATGGGACCGTGTAGAGGAATAATCTCTCTGTGTCTGACCCCAGGAGTGTGTGATGGGACGGTGTGGATTGAGATTCACTCTGTGTCTGACCCAGGGAGCGTTTGATGGGACCGTGTAGAGGAACAATCTCTCTGTGTCTGACCACGGGAGTGTTTCATGGGACCGTGTAGAGGAATAATCTCTCGGTGTCTTACCCCGGGAGTGTGTGATTGGACGGTGAGGATTGAGATTCGCTCTGTGTCAAACCCCGGGAGTGTTTGATGGGACGGTGTAGAGGAATAATCTCTCTGTGTCTGACCCCGGGAGTGTTTGATGGTACCGTGTAGAAGAAAAATCTCTCTGTGTCTGACCCCGGGAGTGTGTGATGGGACGCTGTGGATTGAGATTCACTCTGTGTCTGACCGCGGGAGTGTTTGATGCGACCTTGTAGTGGAATAGTCACTCTGTGACTTACCCCCGGAGTGTTTGATGGAACAGTGTAGAGAAATAATCACTCTGTGTCTGACCCCCGGGAGCGTTTGATGGGACCGTGTAGAGGAATAATCACTCTGTGTCTGACCCCGGGAGAGTTTGAAGGGGCCGTGTAGAGGAATAATCACTCTGTGTCTGACACCTGGAGTGTGTGATTGTACCGTGTAGAGGAATAATCACTCTGTGTCTGAACACGGGAGTGTGTGATGGGACGGTGTGGAGGGAGATTCACTCTGTGTCTGACCCCGGGAGAGTGTGATGGGCGGTGTAGAGGAATAATCACTCTGTGGCTGACCCCGGGAGTGTTTGATTGGACCGTGTAGAGGAATAATCACTCTGTGTCTGACCCCGGGAGAGTATGATGGGACGGTGTGGATATAAATTCACTCTGTGTCTGACCCCGGGAGTGTTTGATGGGACGGTGTGTAGGGAGATTCAGTCTGTGTCTGACCCCGGGAATGTGTGATGGGACGATTTGCAGGGAGATTCACTCTGTGTCTGACCCAGGGAGTGTGTGATGGGCGGTGTAGAGGAACATTCACTTTGTGTCTGACCCCGGGAGTGTGAGATTGGACCGTGTAGAGCAATAATCACTCTGTGTCTGACCCCGGGAGTGTTTGATGGGACCGTGGAGAAGAATAATCACTCTGTGTCTGAACACGGGAGTGTGCGATGGGACGGTGTGGAGGGAGATTCACTCTGTGTCTGACCCCGGGAGTGTGTGATGGGACGGAGTGGAGGGAGATTCACTCTGTGTCTGACCCCGGCAGTGTTTGATGGGACCGTGTTGAGGAATAATCCCTCTGTGTATGACCCTGGGAGTGTGTGATGGGACCGTGTGGAGGGAGATTCACTCTGTGTCTGACCCCGGGAGTGTGTGATGGGACGGAGTGGAGGGAGATTCACTCTGTGTCTGACCCCGGCAGTGTTTGATGGGACCGTGTTGAGGAATAATCCCTCTGTGTATGACCCTGGGAGTGTGTGATGGGACCGTGTGGAGGGAGATTCACTCTGTGTCTGAACCTGGGAGTGTGTGATGGGACCGTGTGGAGGGAGATTCACTCTGTGTCTGACCCCGGGAGAGTGTGATGGGATGGCGTGGAGGGAGATTCACTCTCTGTCTGACCCCGGGAGTGTTTGATGGGACCGTGTAGAGGAATAATTACTCTGTGTCTGACCCCGGGTGAGTTTGATGGGGCCGTGTAGATGAATAATCACTCTGTGTCTGACCCCGGGAGTGTTTGATGGGACCGTGGAGAGGAATAATCACTCTGTGTCTGACCCCGGGAGTGTGTGATGTGACGGTGTTGAAGGAGATTCACACTGTGTCTGACACCGGGAGTGTGTGATGGTACCGTGTTGAGGAATAATCTCTCTCTGTCTGACCCCGGAAGAGTTTGATGTGACCGTGTAGATGAATAATCACTCTGTGTCTGACCCCGGGAGTGTTTGATGGGACCGTGGAGAGGAATAATCACTCTGTGTCTGACCCCGGGAGTGTGTGATGTGACGGTGTTGAAGGAGATTCACACTGTGTCTGACCCCGGGAGTGTTTGATGGTACCGTGTAGTGGAATAATCTCTCTGTGTCTGACCCCGGGAGTGTGTGATGGGACGGTGAGGATTGAGATTCACTCTGTGTCTGACCCAGGGAGTGTTTGATGGGACCGTGTAGAGGAATAATCTCTCTGTGTCTGACCACGGGTGTGTTTGATGGTACCGTGTAGAGGAATAATCTCTCTGTGTCTGACCCCTGGAGTGTCTGATGGGACGGTGAGGATTGAGATTCACTCTGTGTCTGACCCCGGGAGTGTTTGATGCGACGGTGTAGAGGAATAATCACTCTGTGTCTTACACCCGGAGTGTTTGATGGGACCTTGGAGAGGAATAATCACTCTGAGTCTGATCCCGGGAGTGTGTGATGGGACGGTGTTGAAGGAGATTCACACTGTGTCTGACACCGGGAGTGTGTGATGGTACCGTGTAGAGAAATAATCACTCTGTGTCTGAACCCCGGGAGAGTTTGATGGGGCCGTGTAGAGGAATAATCACTCTGTGTCTGACCCCGGGAGTATTTGATGGGACCGCGGAGAGGAATAATCACTCTGTGTGTGACCCCGGGAGTATGTGATGGTACGGTGTTGAAGGAGATTCACACTGTGTCTGACACCGGGAGTGTGTGATGGTACCGTGTAGAGGAATAATCACTCTGTGTCTGTCCACGGAAGTGTTTGATGTGACCTTGCAGAGGAATAATGACTCTGTGTCTGACACTGGGAGTGTTTGATGGGACCGTGTAGAGGAATAATCTCTCTGTGTCTGACCCCGGGAGTGTTTGATGGTACCGTGTAGAGGAATAATCTCTCTGTGTCTGACCCCGGGAGTGTTTGATGGTACCTTGTAGTGGAATAATCACTCTGTGTCTGACCCCGGAGTGTTTGATGGGACCGTGTAGAGGAATAATCACTCTGTGTCTGACCCCCGGGAGCTTTTGATGGGACCGTGTAGAGAAATAATCACTCTGTGTTTGACCCCGGGAGAGTATGATGGGGCCGTGTAGAGGAATAATAACTCTGTGTCTGACCCCGGGAGTGTTTGATGGGACCGTGTAGAGGAATAATCACTGTGTGTCTGACCCCGGGAGTGTGTGATGGGACGGTGTTGAAGGAGATTCACACTGTGTCTGACACCGGGAGTGTGTGATGGTACCGTGGAGATGAATAATCACTCTGTGTCTGACCCCGGGAGTGTGTGATGGGACGGTGTGAAGGGTGATTCACCCTGTGTCTTACTCCCGGAGTGTTTGATGGGACCGTGTAGAGGAATAATTACTCTGTGTCTGACACCGGGAGAGTTTGATGGGCGGTGTAGAGGAATAATCACTCTGTGGCTGACGCCGGGAGTGTTTGATGCTACTGTGTAGAGGAATAATCTCTCTGTGTCTGACCCCGGGAGTGTGTGATGGGACGGTGTGGAGGGAGATTCACTCTGTGTCTCACACCGGGAGTGTGTGATGGGCAGTGTAGAGGAATAATCACTCCGTGTCTTACCCCGGGAATTTGTGACGGGACGGTGTGGAGGGAGATGCACTCTGTGTCTGACCCCGGGAGTGTTTGATGGGGCCGTGTAGAGGAATAATCTCTCTGTGTCTGACCCCGGGAGTGTGTGATGGGACGGTGTGGATTGAGATTAACTCTGTGTCTGACCCCGGGAGGGTTTGATAGGACCTTGAAGTGGAATAATCACTCTGTGTCTTACTCCCGGAGTGTTTGATGGGACCGTGTAGAGGAATAATCACTCTGTGTCTGACCCCCGGGAGCGTTTGATGTGGCCGTGTAGAGAAATAATCACTCTGTGTCTGACCCCGGGAGAGTATGATGGGGCCGTGTAAAGGAATAATAACTCTGTGTCTGACCCCGGGAGTGTTTGATGGGACCGTGTAGAGGAATAATCACTCTGTGTCTGAACCCGGGAGTATTTGATGGGACCGTGGAGAGGAATAATCACTCTGTGTCTGACCCCGGGAGTATTTGATGGGACCGTGGAGAGGAATAATCACTCTGTGTCTGACCCCGGGAGTGTGTGATGGTACGGTGTTGAAGGAGATTCACACTGTGTCTGTCACCGGGAGTGTGTGATGGTACCGTGTAGCGGAATAATCACTCTGTGTCTGACCACGGAAGTGTGTGATGGTACCGTGTTGAGGAATAATCACTCTGTGTCTGACACCGGGAGTGTTTGATGGGACCGTGTAGAGAAATAATCACTCTGTGTCTGACCCCGGGAGAGTATGATGGGGCCGTGTAGAGGAATAATAACACTGTGTCTGACCCCGGGAGTGTTTGATGGGACCGTGTAGAGGAATAATCACTCTGTGTCTGACCCCGGGTGTGTGTGATGGGACGGTGTTGAAGGAGATTCACACTGTGTCTGACACCGGGAGTGTGTGATGGTACCGTGGAGATGAATAATCACTCTGTGTCTGACCCCGGGAGTGTGTGATGGGACGGTGTGAAGGGAGATTCACTCTGTGTCTGACCCCGGGAGTGTTTGATGGGACCGTGTAGAGGAATAATCTCTCTGTGTCTGACCCCAGGAGTGTGTGATGGGACGGTGTGGATTGAGATTCACTCTGTGTCTGACCCAGGGAGCGTTTGATGGGACCGTGTAGAGGAACAATCTCTCTGTGTCTGACCACGGGAGTGTTTCATGGGACCGTGTAGAGGAATAATTTCTCGGTGTCTTACCCCGGGAGTGTGTGATTGGACGGTGAGGATTGAGATTCGCTCTGTGTCAAACCCCGGGAGTGTTTGATGGGACGGTGTAGAGGAATAATCTCTCTGTGTCTGACCCCGGGAGTGTTTGATGGTACCGTGTAGAAGAAAAATCTCTCTGTGTCTGACCCCGGGAGTGTGTGATGGGACGCTGTGGATTGAGATTCACTCTGTGTCTGACCGCCGGAGTGTTTGATGCGACCTTGTAGTGGAATAGTCACTCTGTGACTTACCCCCGGAGTGTTTGATGGAACAGTGTAGAGAAATAATCACTCTGTGTCTGACCCCCGGGAGCGTTTGATGGGACCGTGTAGAGGAATAATCACTCTGTGTCTGACCCCGGGAGAGTTTGAAGGGGCCGTGTAGAGGAATAATCACTCTGTGTCTGACACCTGGAGTGTGTGATTGTACCGTGTAGAGGAATAATCACTCTGTGTCTGAACACGGGAGTGTGTGATGGGACGGTGTGGAGGGAGATTCACTCTGTGTCTGACCCCGGGAGAGTGTGATGGGCGGTGTAGAGGAATAATCACTCTGTGGCTGACCCCGGGAGTGTTTGATTGGACCGTGTAGAGGAATAATCACTCTGTGTCTGACCCCGGGAGTGTTTGATGGGACGGTGTGGATATAAATTCACTCTGTGTCTGACCCCGGGAGTGTTTGATGGGACGGTGTGTAGGGAGATTCAGTCTGTGTCTGACCCCGGGAATGTGTGATGGGACGATTTGCAGGGAGATTCACTCTGTGTCTGACCCAGGGAGTGTGTGATGGGCGGTGTAGAGGAACATTCACTTTGTGTCTGACCCCGGGAGTGTGAGATTGGACCGTGTAGAGCAATAATCACTCTGTGTCTGACCCCGGGAGTGTTTGATGGGACCGTGGAGAAGAATAATCACTCTGTGTCTGAACACGGGAGTGTGCGATGGGACGGTGTGGAGGGAGATTCACTCTGTGTCTGACCCCGGGAGTGTGTGATGGGACGGAGTGGAGGGAGATTCACTCTGTGTCTGACCCCGGCAGTGTTTGATGGGACCGTGTTGAGGAATAATCCCTCTGTGTATGACCCTGGGAGTGTGTGATGGGACCGTGTGGAGGGAGATTCACTCTGTGTCTGACCCCGGGAGTGTGTGATGGGACGGAGTGGAGGGAGATTCACTCTGTGTCTGACCCCGGCAGTGTTTGATGGGACCGTGTTGAGGAATAATCCCTCTGTGTATGACCCTGGGAGTGTGTGATGGGACCGTGTGGAGGGAGATTCACTCTGTGTCTGAACCTGGGAGTGTGTGATGGGACCGTGTGGAGGGAGATTCACTCTGTGTCTGACCCCGGGAGAGTGTGATGGGATGGCGTGGAGGGAGATTCACTCTCTGTCTGACCCCGGGAGTGTTTGATGGGACCGTGTAGAGGAATAATTACTCTGTGTCTGACCCCGGGTGAGTTTGATGGGGCCGTGTAGATGAATAATAACTCTGTGTCTGACCCCGGGAGTGTGTGATGTGACGGTGTTGAAGGAGATTCACACTGTGTCTGACCCCGGGAGTGTTTGATGGTACCGTGTAGTGGAATAATCTCTCTGTGTCTGACCCCGGGAGTGTGTGATGGGACGGTGAGGATTGAGATTCACTCTGTGTCTGACCCAGGGAGTGTTTGATGGGACCGTGTAGAGGAATAATCTCTCTGTGTCTGACCACGGGTGTGTTTGATGGTACCGTGTAGAGGAATAATCTCTCTGTGTCTGACCCCTGGAGTGTCTGATGGGACGGTGAGGATTGAGATTCACTCTGTGTCTGACCCCGGGAGTGTTTGATGCGACGGTGTAGAGGAATAATCACTCTGTGTCTTACACCCGGAGTGTTTGATGGGACCTTGGAGAGGAATAATCACTCTGAGTCTGATCCCGGGAGTGTGTGATGGGACGGTGTTGAAGGAGATTCACACTGTGTCTGACACCGGGAGTGTGTGATGGTACCGTGTAGAGAAATAATCACTCTGTGTCTGAACCCCGGGAGAGTTTGATGGGGCCGTGTAGAGGAATAATCACTCTGTGTCTGACCCCGGGAGTATTTGATGGGACCGCGGAGAGGAATAATCACTCTGTGTGTGACCCCGGGAGTATGTGATGGTACGGTGTTGAAGGAGATTCACACTGTGTCTGACACCGGGAGTGTGTGATGGTACCGTGTAGAGGAATAATCACTCTGTGTCTGTCCACGGAAGTGTTTGATGTGACCTTGCAGAGGAATAATGACTCTGTGTCTGACACCGGGAGTGTTTGATGGGACCGTGTAGAGGAATAATCTCTCTGTGTCTGACCCCGGGAGTGTTTGATGGTACCGTGTAGAGGAATAATCTCTCTGTGTCTGACCCCGGGAGTGTTTGATGGTACCTTGTAGTGGAATAATCACTCTGTGTCTGACCCCGGAGTGTTTGATGGGACCGTGTAGAGGAATAATCACTCTGTGTCTGACCCCCGGGAGCTTTTGATGGGACCGTGTAGAGAAATAATCACTCTGTGTTTGACCCCGGGAGAGTATGATGGGGCCGTGTAGAGGAATAATAACTCTGTGTCTGACCCCGGGAGTGTTTGATGGGACAGTGTAGAGGAATAATCACTGTGTGTCTGACCCCGGGAGTGTGTGATGGGACGGTGTTGAAGGAGATTCACACTGTGTCTGACACCGGGAGTGTGTGATGGTACCGTGGAGATGAATAATCACTCTGTGTCTGACCCCGGGAGTGTGTGATGGGACGGTGTGAAGGGTGATTCACCCTGTGTCTTACTCCCGGAGTGTTTGATGGGACCGTGTAGAGGAATAATTACTCTGTGTCTGACACCGGGAGAGTTTGATGGGCGGTGTAGAGGAATAATCACTCTGTGGCTGACGCCGGGAGTGTTTGATGCTACTGTGTAGAGGAATAATCTCTCTGTGTCTGACCCCGGGAGTGTGTGATGGGACGGTGTGGAGGGAGATTCACTCTGTGTCTGACACCGGGAGTGTGTGATGGGCAGTGTAGAGGAATAATCACTTCGTGTCTGACCCCGGGAATTTGTGACGGGACGGTGTGGAGGGAGATGCACTCTGTGTCTGACCCCGGGAGTGTTTGATGGGGCCGTGTAGAGGAATAATCTCTCTGTGTCTGACCCCGGGAGTGTGTGATGGGACGGTGTGGATTGAGATTAACTCTGTGTCTGACCCCGGGAGGGTTTGATAGGACCTTGAAGTGGAATAATCACTCTGTGTCTTACTCCCGGAGTGTTTGATGGGACCGTGTAGAGGAATAATCACTCTGTGTCTGACCCCCGGGAGCGTTTGATGTGGCCGTGTAGAGAAATAATCACTCTGTGTCTGACCCCGGGAGAGTATGATGGGGCCGTGTAAAGGAATAATAACTCTGTGTCTGACCCCGGGAGTGTTTGATGGGACCGTGTAGAGGAATAATCACTCTGTGTCTGAACCCGGGAGTATTTGATGGGACCGTGGAGAGGAATAATCACTCTGTGTCTGACCCCGGGAGTATTTGATGGGACCGTGGAGAGGAATAATCACTCTGTGTCTGACCCCGGGAGTGTGTGATGGTACGGTGTTGAAGGAGATTCACACTGTGTCTGTCACCGGGAGTGTGTGATGGTACCGTGTAGCGGAATAATCACTCTGTGTCTGACCACGGAAGTGTGTGATGGTACCGTGTTGAGGAATAATCACTCTGTGTCTGACACCGGGAGTGTTTGATGGGACCGTGTAGAGAAATAATCACTCTGTGTCTGACCCCGGGAGAGTATGATGGGACCGTGTAGAGGAATAATCACTCTGTGTCTGACCCCGGGTGTGTGTGATGGGACGGTGTTGAAGGAGATTCACACTGTGTCTGACACCGGGAGTGTGTGATGGTACCGTGGAGATGAATAATCACTCTGTGTCTGACCCCGGGAGTGTGTGATGGGTCGGTGTGAAGGGAGATTCACTCTGTGTCTGACCCCGGGAGTGTTTGATGATACCGTGTAGAGGAATAATCTCTCTTTCTCTGACCCCGGGAGTGTGTGATGGGACGGTGTGGATTGAGTTTCACACTGTGTCTGACCCCGGGAGTGATTGATACGACCTTGTAGTGGAATAATCACTCTGTGTCTTACTCCCGGAGTGTTTGATGGGACCGTGTAGAGGAATAATCACTCTGTGTCTGACCCCCGGGAGCTTTTGATGGGACCGTGTAGAGAAATAATCACTCTGTGTCTGACCCCGGGAGTTTGTGTTGGGACGGTGCGGACGGAGATTCACTCTGTGTCTGACCCCGGGAGTGTTTCATGGGACCGTGTAGAGGAATAATCACTCTGTGTCTGACCCCGGGAGTGTTTGATGGGACGGTGTAGAGGAATAATCTCTCTGTGTCTGACCCCGGGAGTGTTTGATGGTACCGTGTAGAAGAATAATCTCTCTGTGTCTGACCCCGGGAGTGTGTAATGGGACGCTGTGGATTAAGATTCACTCTGTGTCTGACCCCGGGAGTGTGTGATGGGACGGTGTGGATTGAGATTCACTCTCTGTCTGACCCCGGGAGTGATTGATACGACCTTGTAGTGGAATAATCACTCTGTGTCTGACCCCGGAGTGTTTGATGGGACCGTGTAGAGGATTAATCACTCTGTGTCTGACCCCGGGAGAGTATGATGGGGCCGTGTAGAGGAATAATAACACTGTGTCTAACCCCGGGAGTGTTTGATGGGACCGTGTAGAGGAATAATCACTGTGTGTCTGACCCCGGGAGTGTGTGATGGGACGGTGTTGAAGGAGATTCACACTGTGTCTGACACCGGGAGTGTGTGATGGTACCGTGGAGATGAATAATCACTCTGTGTCTGACCCCGGGAGTGTGTGATGGGACGGTGTGAAGGGAGATTCACTCTGTGTCTGACCCCGGGAGTTTTTGATTGGACAGTGTAGAGGAATAATCACTCTGTGTCTCAACACGGGAGTGTGTGATGGGACGGTGTGGAGGGAGGTTCACTCTGTGTCTGACCCCGGCAGTGTTTGCTGGGACGGTGTAGAGGAATAATCACTCTCTCTGATCCCGGGAGTGTGTGTTGGGACAGTGCGGACGGAGATTCATTCTGTGTCTGACCCCTAGAGTGTTTCATGGGACCGTGTAGAGGATTAATCACTCTGTGTCTGACCCGGGAGAGTTTGATGGGACGGTGTGGATTGAGATTCACTCTCTGTCTGACCACGGGAGTGATTGATACGACCTTGTAGTGGAATAATCACTCTGTGTCTGACCCCGGAGTGTTTGATGGGACCGTGTAGAGGATTAATCACTCTGTGTCTGAACCCCGGGAGCTTTTGATGGGACCGTGTAGAGAAATAATCACTCTGTGTCTGACCCCGGGAGAGAGTGATGGGACGGTGTGGAAGGAGATTCACACTGTGTCTGACACCGGGAGTGTTTGATGGGACCGTGAAGAGGAATAATCACTCTGTGTCTGACCCCGGAAGTGTTTGATGTGACCGTGTAGAGGAATAATGACTCTGTGTCTGAACCCGGGAGTGTTTGCTGGGACCGTGTAAAGGAATAATCTCTCTGTGTCTGACCCCGGGACTGTTTGATGGTACCGTGTAGAGGAATAATCTCTCTGTGTCTGACCCCGGGAGTGTTTGATGGGACGGTGTGGAGGGAGGTTCACTCTGTGTCTGACCCCGGCAGTTTTTGCTGGGACCGTGTAGAGGAATAATCACTCTGTCTGACCCCGGGAGTGTGTGTTGGGACGGTGCGGACGGAGATTCACTCTGTGTCTGACCCCTAGAGTGTTTCATGGGACCGTGTAGAGGAATAATCACTCTGTGTCTGACCCGGTAGAGTTTGATGGAGCCGTGTGGAGGGGGATTCACTCTGTGTCTGACCACGGGAGTGTGTGATGGGCGGTGTAGAGGAATAATCACTCTGTGTCTGACACCGGGAGTTTGTGACGGGACGGTGTAGAGGAATAATCACTCTGTGTCTGACCCCGGGAGAGTTTGATGGGGCCGCGTAGAGGAATAATCCCTCTGTGTATGACCCTGGGAGTGTGTGATGGGACCGTGTGGAGGGAGATTCACTCTGTGTCTTACCCCGGGAGTGTTTCATGGGACCGTGTAGAGGAATAATCACTCTGTGTCTTACCCCGGGAGTGTGTGATGGGACGGTGAGCATTGAGATTCACTCTGTGTCTGACCCCGGGAGTGTTTGATGGGACGGTGTAGAGGAATAATCTCTCTGTGTCTGACCCCGGGAGTGTTTGATGGTACCGTGTAGAAGAATAATCTCTCTGTGTCTGACCCCGGGAGTGTGTAATGGGACGCTGTGGATTAAGATTCACTCTGTGTCTGACCCCGGGATTGTTTGATGCGACCTTGTAGTGGAATAATCACTCTGCGTCTTACACCCGGAGTGTTTGATGGAGCCGTGTAGAGAAATAATCACTCTGTGTCTGACCCCCGGGAGCGTTTGATGGGACCGTGTAGAGGAATAATCACTCTGTGTCTGACCCCGGGAGTGTGTGATGGGCGTAGTAGAGGAATAATCACTCTGTGTCTGACACCGGGAGTTTGTGACGGGACGGTGTGGAGGGAGATTCACTCTGTGTCTGACACCGGGAGTGTTTGCTGGGACCGAGTAGAGGAATAATCACTCTGTCTGACCCCGGGAGTGTGTGTTGGGACGGTGCGGACGGAGATTCACTCTGTGTCCGACCCCTAGAGTGTTTCATGGGACCGTGTAGAGGAATAATCACTCTGTGTCTGACCCGGGAGAGTTTGATGGGGCCGTGTGGAGGGGGATTCACTCTGTGTCTGACCCCGGGAGAATGTGATGGGACGGTGTGGAAGGAGATTCACACTGTGTCTGACACCGGGAGTGTTTGATGGGACCGTGAAGAGGAATAATCACTCTGTGTCTGACACCGGGAGTGTGTGATGGTAACGTGTTGAGGAATAATCACTCTATGTCTGACCCCGGAAGTGTTTGATGTGACCGTGTAGAGGAATAATGACTCTGTGTCTGACCCCGGGAGTGTTTGCTGGGACCGTGTAAAGGAATAATCTCTCTGTGTCTGACCCCGGGACTGTTTGATTGTACCGTGTAGAGGAATAATCTCTCTGTGTCTGACCCCGGGAGTGTTTGATGGGACGGTGTGGAGGGAGATTCAGTCTGTGTCTGACCCCGGGAGTGTGTGATTGGACGATTTGCAGGGAGATTCACTCTGTGTCTGACCCAGGGAGTGTGTGATGGGCGGTGTAGAGGAACATTCACTCTGTGACTGATCCCGGGAGTGTGAGATGGGACCGTGTAGAGCAATAATCACTCTGTGTCTGAACCCGGGAGTGTTTGATGGGACCGTGGAGAAGAATAATCACTCTGTGTCTGAACAAGGGAGTGTGTGATGGGACGGTGTGTAGGGAGATTCACTCTGTGTCTGACCCCGGGAATGCTTGATGGGACAGTGTAGAGGAATAATCACTCTGTGTCTGAACACGGGAGTGTGTGATGGGACGGTGTGGAGGGAGGTTCACTCTGTGTCTGACACCTAGAGTGTTTCATGGGACCGTGTAGAGGAATAATCACTCTGTGTCTGACCCGGTAGAGTTTGATGGAGCCGTGTGGAGGGGGATTCACTCTGTGTCTGACCACGGGAGTGTGTGATGGGCGGTGTAGAGGAATAATCACTCTGTCTGACCCCGGGAGTTTGTGTTGGGACGGTGCGGACGGAGATTCACTCTGTGTCTGACCCCGGGAGTGTTTGATGGGACGGTGTAGAGGAATAATCTCTCTGTGTCTGACCCCGGGAGTGTTTGATGGTACCGTGTAGAAGAATAATCTCTCTGTGTCTGACCCCGGGAGTGTGTAATGGGACGCTGTGGATTAAGATTCACTCTGTGTCTGACCCCCGGGAGCGTTTGATGGGACCGTGTAGAGGAATAATCACTCTGTGTCTGACCCCGGGAGTGTGTGATGGGCGGAGTAGAGGAATAATCACTCTGTGTCTGACACCGGGAGTTTGTGACGGGACGGTGTGGAGGGAGATTCACTCTGTGTCTGACACCGGGAGTGTTTGCTGGGACCGAGTAGAGGAATAATCACTCTGTCTGACCCCGGGAGTGTGTGTTGGGACGGTGCGGACGGAGATTCACTCTGTGTCCGACCCAGGGAGTGTTTGATGGGACCGTGTAGAGGAATAATCACTCTGTGTCTGACACCCGGCAGCGTTTGATGGGAACGTGTAGAGGAATAATCACTCTGTGTCTGACCCCGGGAGAGTTTGATGGGGCCGTGTAGAGGAATAATCACTCTGTGTCTGACCACGGGAGTGTTTGACGGGACCGTGTAGAGGAATAATCACTCTGTCTCTGACCACGGGAGTGTGTGATGGGCGGTGTAGAGGAATAATCACTCTGTGTCTGACACCGGGAGTTTGTGACGGGACGGTGTGGAGGGAGACTCACTCTGTGTCTGACACCGGGAGTGATTGCTGGGACCGTGTAGAGGAATAATCACTCTGTCTGACCAAGGGAGTTTGTGTTGGGACGGTGCGGACGGAGATTCACTCTGTGTCTGACCCCGGGAGTGTTTCATGGGACCGTGTAGAGGAATAATCACTCTGTGTCTGACCCCGGGAGAGTTTGATGGGGCAGTGTAGAGGAATAATCTCTCTGTGTCTGACCACTGGAGTGTTTCATGGTACCGTGTAGAGGAATAATCTCTCTGTGTCTTACCCCGGGAGTGTGTGATGGGACGGTGAGGATTGAGATTCACTCTGTGTCTGACCCCGGGAGTGTTTGATGGGACGGTGTAGAGGAATAATCTCTCTGTGTCTGACCCCGGGAGTGTTTGATGGTACCGTGTAGAAGAATAATCTCTCTGTGTCTGACCCCGGGAGTGTGTAATGGGACGCTGTGGATTGAGATTCACTCTGTGTCTGACCACTGGAGTGTTTCATGGTACCGTGTAGAGGAATAATCTCTCTGTGTCTTACCCCGGGAGTGTGTGATGGGACGGTGAGGATTGAGATTCACTCTGTGTCTGACCCCGGGAGTGTTTGATGGGGCAGTGTAGAGGAATAATCTCTCTGTGTCTGACCACTGGAGTGTTTCATGGTACCGTGTAGAGGAATAATCTCTCTGTGTCTTACCCCGGGAGTGTGTGATGGGACGGTGAGGATTGAGATTCACTCTGTGTCTGACCCCGGGAGTGTTTGATGGGACGGTGTAGAGGAATAATCTCTCTGTGTCTGACCCCGGGAGTGTTTGATGCGACCTTGTAGTGGAATAATCACTCTGTGTCTGACCCCCGGGAGCGTTTGATGGGACCGTGTAGAGGAATAATCACTCTGTGTCTGACCCCGGGAGTGTGTGATGGGCGGAGTAGAGGAATAATCACTCTGTGTCTGACACCGGGAGTTTGTGACGGGACGGTGTGGAGGGAGATACACTCTGTGTCTGACACCGGGAGTGTTTGCTGGGACCGAGTAGAGGAATAATCAATCTGTCTGACCCCGGGAGAGTGTGTTGGGACGGTGCGGACGGAGATTCATTCTGTGTCCGACCCCGGGAGTGTTTGATGGGACCGTGTAGAGGAATAATCACTCTGTGTCTGACACCCGGCAGCGTTTGATGGGAACGTGTAGAGGAATAATCACTCTGTGTCTGACCCCGGGAGAGTTTGATGGGGCCGTGTTGAGGAATAATCACTCTGTGTCTGACCACGGGAGTGTTTGACGGGACTTGTAGAGGAATAATCACTCTGTGTCTGACCCCGGGAGAGTGTGATGGGATGGCGTGGAGGGAGATTCGCTCTGTGTCTGACCCCGGGAGTGTTTGATGGGACAGTGTAGAGGAATAATCACTCTGTGTCGGACCCCGGGAGAGTGTGATGGGACGGTGTGGAAGGAGATTCACACTGTGTCTGACACCGGGAGTGTTTGATGGGACCGTGTAGAGGAATAATCACTCTGTGTCTGACCCCGGAAGTGTTTGTTGTGACCGTGTAGAGGAATAATGATTCTGTGTCTGACCCCGGGAGTGTTTGCTGGGACCGTGTAGAGGAATAATCTCTCTGTGTCTGACCCCGGGAGAGTTTGATGGTACCGTGTAGAGGAATAATCTCTATGTGTCAGACCCCGGGAGTGTGTGATGGGACGGTGAGGATTGAGATTCACTCTCTGTCTGACCCCGGGAGTGTTTGATGGGACCGTGTAGAGGAATAATCTCTCTGTGTCTGACCCCAGGAGTGTGTGATGGGACGGTGTGGATTGAGATTCACTCTGTGTCTGACCCAGGGAGCGTTTGATGGGACCGTGTAGAGGAACAATCTCTCTGTGTCTGACCACGGGAGTGTTTCATGGGACCGTGTAGAGGAATAATCTCTCGGTGTCTTACCCCGGGAGTGTGTGATTGGACGGTGAGGATTGAGATTCGCTCTGTGTCAAACCCCGGGAGTGTTTGATGGGACGGTGTAGAGGAATAATCTCTCTGTGTCTGACCCCGGGAGTGTTTGATGGTACCGTGTAGAAGAAAAATCTCTCTGTGTCTGACCCCGGGAGTGTGTGATGGGACGCTGTGGATTGAGATTCACTCTGTGTCTGACCGCGGGAGTGTTTGATGCGACCTTGTAGTGGAATAGTCACTCTGTGACTTACCCCCGGAGTGTTTGATGGAACAGTGTAGAGAAATAATCACTCTGTGTCTGACCCCCGGGAGCGTTTGATGGGACCGTGTAGAGGAATAATCACTCTGTGTCTGACCCCGGGAGAGTTTGAAGGGGCCGTGTAGAGGAATAATCACTCTGTGTCTGACACCGGGAGTGTGTGATTGTACCGTGTAGAGGAATAATCACTCTGTGTCTGAACACGGGAGTGTGTGATGGGACGGTGTGGAGGGAGATTCACTCTGTGTCTGACCCCGGGAGAGTGTGATGGGCGGTGTAGAGGAATAATCACTATGTGGCTGACCCCGGGAGTGTTTGATTGGACCGTGTAGAGGAATAATCACTCTGTGTCTGACCCCGGGAGTGTATGATGGGACGGTGTGGATATAAATTCACTCTGTGTCTGACCCCGGGAGTGTTTGATGGGACGGTGTGTAGGGAGATTCAGTCTGTGTCTGACCCCGGGAATGTGTGATGGGACGATTTGCAGGGAGATTCACTCTGTGTCTGACCCAGGGAGTGTGTGATGGGCGGTGTAGAGGAACATTCACTCTGTGTCTGACCCCGGGAGTGTGAGATTGGACCGTGTAGAGCAATAATCACTCTGTGTCTGACCCCGGGAGTGTTTCATGGGACCGTGTAGAGGAATAATCACTCTGTGTCTGACACCGGGAGTGTGTGATGGTACCGTGTTGAGGAATAATCACTCTGTGTCTGACCCCGGAAGTGTTTGTTGTGACCGTGTAGAGGAATAATGACTCTGTGTCTGACCCCGGGAGTGTTTGCTGGGACCGTGTAGAGGAATAATCTCTCTGTGTCTGACCCCGGGAGAGTTTGATGGTACCGTGTAGAGGAATAATCTCTATGTGTCAGACCCCGGGAGTGTGTGATGGGACGGTGAGGATTGAGATTCACTCTCTGTCTGACCCCGGGAGTGTTTGATGGGACCGTGTAGAGGAATAATCTTTCTGTGTCTGACCCCAGGAGTGTGTGATGGGACGGTGTGGATTGAGATTCACTCTGTGTCTGACCCAGGGAGCGTTTGATGGGACCGTGTAGAGGAACAATCTCTCTGTGTCTGACCACGGGAGTGTTTCATGGGACCGTGTAGAGGAATAATCTCTAGGTGTCTTACCCCGGGAGTGTGTGATTGGACGGTGAGGATTGAGATTCGCTCTGTGTCAAACCCCGGGAGTGTTTGATGGGACGGTGTAGAGGAATAATCTCTCTGTGTCTGACCCCGGGAGTGTTTGATGGTACCGTGTAGAAGAAAAATCTCTCTGTGTCTGACCCCGGGAGTGTGTGATGGGACGCTGTGGATTGAGATTCACTCTGTGTCTGACCGCGGGAGTGTTTGATGCGACCTTGTAGTGGAATAGTCACTCTGTGAATTACCCCCGGAGTGTTTGATGGAACAGTGTAGAGAAATAATCACTCTGTGTCTGACCCCCGGGAGCGTTTGATGGGACCGTGTAGAGGAATAATCACTCTGTGTCTGACCCCGGGAGTGTTTGAAGGGGCCGTGTAGAGGAATAATCACTCTGTGTCTGACACCTGGAGTGTGTGATTGTACCGTGTAGAGGAATAATCACTCTGTGTCTGAACACGGGAGTGTGTGATGGGACGGTGTGGAGGGAGATTCACTCTGTGTCTGACCCCGGGAGAGTGTGATGGGCGGTGTAGAGGAATAATCACTCTGTGGCTGACCCCGGGAGTGTTTGATTGGACCGTGTAGAGGAATAATCACTCTGTGTCTGACCCCGGGAGTGTATGATGGGACGGTGTGGATATAAATTCACTCTGTGTCTGACCCCGGGAGTGTTTGATGGGACGGTGTGTAGGGAGATTCAGTCTGTGTCTGACCCCGGGAATGTGTGATGGGACGATTTGCAGGGAGATTCACTCTGTGTCTGACCCAGGGAGTGTGTGATGGGCGGTGTAGAGGAACATTCACTCTGTGTCTGACCCCGGGAGTGTGAGATTGGACCGTGTAGAGCAATAATCACTCTGTGTCTGACCCCGGGAGTGTTTGATGGGACCGTGGAGAAGAATAATCACTCTGTGTCTGAACACGGGAGTGTGCGATGGGACGGTGTGGAGGGAGATTCACTCTGTGTCTGACCCCGGGAGTGTGTGATGGGACGGAGTGGAGGGAGATTCACTCTGTGTCTGACCCCGGCAGTGTTTGATGGGACCGTGTTGAGTAATAATCCCTCTGTGTATGACCCTGGGAGTGTGTGATGGGACCGTGTGGAGGGAGATTCACTCTGTGTCTGACCCCGGGAGTGTGTGATGGGACGGAGTGGAGGGAGATTCACTCTGTGTCTGACCCCGGCAGTGTTTGATGGGACCGTGTTGAGGAATAATCCCTCTGTGTATGACCCTGGGAGTGTGTGATGGGACCGTGTGGAGGGAGATTCACTCTGTGTCTGAACCTGGGAGTGTGTGATGGGACCGTGTGGAGGGAGATTCACTCTGTGTCTGACCCCGGGAGAGTGTGATGGGATGGCGTGGAGGGAGATTCACTCTCTGTCTGACCCCGGGAGTGTTTGATGGGACCGTGTAGAGGAATAATTACTCTGTGTCTGACCCCGGGTGAGTTTGATGGGGCCGTGTAGATGAATAATCACTCTGTGTCTGACCCCGGGAGTGTTTGATGGGACCGTGGAGAGGAATAATCACTCTGTGTCTGACCCCGGGAGTGTGTGATGTGACGGTGTTGAAGGAGATTCACACTGTGTCTGACACCGGGAGTGTGTGATGGTACCGTGTTGAGGAATAATCTCTCTCTGTCTGACCCTGAAGAGTTTGATGTGACCGTGTAGATGAATAATCACTCTGTGTCTGACCCCGGGAGTGTTTGATGGGACCGTGGAGAGGAATAATCACTCTGTGTCTGACCCCGGGAGTGTGTGATGTGACGGTGTTGAAGGAGATTCACACTGTGTCTGACCCCGGGAGTGTTTGATGGTACCGTGTAGTGGAATAATCTCTCTGTGTCTGACCCCGGGAGTGTGTGATGGGACGGTGAGGATTGAGATTCACTCTGTGTCTGACCCAGGGAGTGTTTGATGGGACCGTGTAGAGGAATAATCTCTCTGTGTCTGACCACGGGTGTGTTTGATGGTACCGTGTAGAGGAATAATCTCTCTGTGTCTGACCCCTGGAGTGTCTGATGGGACGGTGAGGATTGAGATTCACTCTGTGTCTGACCCCGGGAGTGTTTGATGCGACGGTGTAGAGGAATAATCACTCTGTGTCTTACACCCGGAGTGTTTGATGGGACCTTGGAGAGGAATAATCACTCTGTGTCTGATCCCGGGAGTGTGTGATGGGACGGTGTTGAAGGAGATTCACACTGTGTCTGACACCGGGAGTGTGAGATTGGACCGTGTAGAGCAATAATCACTCTGTGTCTGACCCCGGGAGTGTTTCATGGGACCGTGTAGAGGAATAATCACTCTGTGTCTGACACCGGGAGTGTGTGATGGTACCGTGTTGAGGAATAATCACTCTGTGTCTGACCCCGGAAGTGTTTGTTGTGACCGTGTAGAGGAATAATGACTCTGTGTCTGACCCCGGGAGTGTTTGCTGGGACCGTGTAGAGGAATAATCTCTCTGTGTCTGACCCCGGGAGAGTTTGATGGTACCGTGTAGAGGAATAATCTCTATGTGTCAGACCCCGGGAGTGTGTGATGGGACGGTGAGGATTGAGATTCACTCTCTGTCTGACCCCGGGAGTGTTTGATGGGACCGTGTAGAGGAATAATCTTTCTGTGTCTGACCCCAGGAGTGTGTGATGGGACGGTGTGGATTGAGATTCACTCTGTGTCTGACCCAGGGAGCGTTTGATGGGACCGTGTAGAGGAACAATCTCTCTGTGTCTGACCACGGGAGTGTTTCATGGGACCGTGTAGAGGAATAATCTCTAGGTGTCTTACCCCGGGAGTGTGTGATTGGACGGTGAGGATTGAGATTCGCTCTGTGTCAAACCCCGGGAGTGTTTGATGGGACGGTGTAGAGGAATAATCTCTCTGTGTCTGACCCCGGGAGTGTTTGATGGTACCGTGTAGAAGAAAAATCTCTCTGTGTCTGACCCCGGGAGTGTGTGATGGGACGCTGTGGATTGAGATTCACTCTGTGTCTGACCGCGGGAGTGTTTGATGCGACCTTGTAGTGGAATAGTCACTCTGTGAATTACCCCCGGAGTGTTTGATGGAACAGTGTAGAGAAATAATCACTCTGTGTCTGACCCCCGGGAGCGTTTGATGGGACCGTGTAGAGGAATAATCACTCTGTGTCTGACCCCGGGAGTGTTTGAAGGGGCCGTGTAGAGGAATAATCACTCTGTGTCTGACACCTGGAGTGTGTGATTGTACCGTGTAGAGGAATAATCACTCTGTGTCTGAACACGGGAGTGTGTGATGGGACGGTGTGGAGGGAGATTCACTCTGTGTCTGACCCCGGGAGAGTGTGATGGGCGGTGTAGAGGAATAATCACTCTGTGGCTGACCCCGGGAGTGTTTGATTGGACCGTGTAGAGGAATAATCACTCTGTGTCTGACCCCGGGAGTGTATGATGGGACGGTGTGGATATAAATTCACTCTGTGTCTGACCCCGGGAGTGTTTGATGGGACGGTGTGTAGGGAGATTCAGTCTGTGTCTGACCCCGGGAATGTGTGATGGGACGATTTGCAGGGAGATTCACTCTGTGTCTGACCCAGGGAGTGTGTGATGGGCGGTGTAGAGGAACATTCACTCTGTGTCTGACCCCGGGAGTGTGAGATTGGACCGTGTAGAGCAATAATCACTCTGTGTCTGACCCCGGGAGTGTTTGATGGGACCGTGGAGAAGAATAATCACTCTGTGTCTGAACACGGGAGTGTGCGATGGGACGGTGTGGAGGGAGATTCACTCTGTGTCTGACCCCGGGAGTGTGTGATGGGACGGAGTGGAGGGAGATTCACTCTGTGTCTGACCCCGGCAGTGTTTGATGGGACCGTGTTGAGTAATAATCCCTCTGTGTATGACCCTGGGAGTGTGTGATGGGACCGTGTGGAGGGAGATTCACTCTGTGTCTGACCCCGGGAGTGTGTGATGGGACGGAGTGGAGGGAGATTCACTCTGTGTCTGACCCCGGCAGTGTTTGATGGGACCGTGTTGAGGAATAATCCCTCTGTGTATGACCCTGGGAGTGTGTGATGGGACCGTGTGGAGGGAGATTCACTCTGTGTCTGAACCTGGGAGTGTGTGATGGGACCGTGTGGAGGGAGATTCACTCTGTGTCTGACCCCGGGAGAGTGTGATGGGATGGCGTGGAGGGAGATTCACTCTCTGTCTGACCCCGGGAGTGTTTGATGGGACCGTGTAGAGGAATAATTACTCTGTGTCTGACCCCGGGTGAGTTTGATGGGGCCGTGTAGATGAATAATCACTCTGTGTCTGACCCCGGGAGTGTTTGATGGGACCGTGGAGAGGAATAATCACTCTGTGTCTGACCCCGGGAGTGTGTGATGTGACGGTGTTGAAGGAGATTCACACTGTGTCTGACACCGGGAGTGTGTGATGGTACCGTGTTGAGGAATAATCTCTCTCTGTCTGACCCTGAAGAGTTTGATGTGACCGTGTAGATGAATAATCACTCTGTGTCTGACCCCGGGAGTGTTTGATGGGACCGTGGAGAGGAATAATCACTCTGTGTCTGACCCCGGGAGTGTGTGATGTGACGGTGTTGAAGGAGATTCACACTGTGTCTGACCCCGGGAGTGTTTGATGGTACCGTGTAGTGGAATAATCTCTCTGTGTCTGACCCCGGGAGTGTGTGATGGGACGGTGAGGATTGAGATTCACTCTGTGTCTGACCCAGGGAGTGTTTGATGGGACCGTGTAGAGGAATAATCTCTCTGTGTCTGACCACGGGTGTGTTTGCTGGTACCGTGTAGAGGAATAATCTCTCTGTGTCTGACCCCTGGAGTGTCTGATGGGACGGTGAGGATTGAGATTCACTCTGTGTCTGACCCCGGGAGTGTTTGATGCGACGGTGTAGAGGAATAATCACTCTGTGTCTTACACCCGGAGTGTTTGATGGGACCTTGGAGAGGAATAATCACTCTGTGTCTGATCCCGGGAGTGTGTGATGGGACGGTGTTGAAGGAGATTCACACTGTGTCTGACACCGGGAGTGTGTGATGGTACCGTGTAGAGAAATAATCACTCTGTGTCTGAACCCCGGGAGAGTTTGATGGGGCCGTGTAGAGGAATAATCACTCTGTGTCTGACCCCGGGAGTGTTTGATGGGACCGTGTAGAGGAATAATCTCTCTGTGTCTGACCCCGGGAGTGTTTGATGGTACCGTGTAGAGGAATAATCTCTCTGTGTCTGACCCCGGGAGTGTTTGATGGTACCTTGTAGTGGAATAATCACTCTGTGTCTGACCCCGGAGTGTTTGATGGGACCGTGTAGAGGAATAATCACTCTGTGTCTGACCCCCGGGAGCTTTTGATGGGACCGTGTAGAGAAATAATCACTCTGTGTTTGACCCCGGGAGAGTATGATGGGGCCGTGTAGAGGAATAATAACTCTGTGTCTGACCCCGGGAGTGTTTGATGGGACCGTGTAGAGGAATAATCACTGTGTGTCTGACCCCGGGAGTGTGTGATGGTACCGTGGAGATGAATAATCACTCTGTGTCTGACCCCGGGAGTGTGTGATGGGACGGTGTGAAGGGTGATTCACCCTGTGTCTTACTCCCGGAGTGTTTGATGGGACCGTGTAGAGGAATAATTACTCTGTGTCTGACACCGGGAGAGTTTGATGGGCGGTGTAGAGGAATAATCACTCTGTGGCTGACGCCGGGAGTGTTTGATGCTACTGTGTAGAGGAATAATCTCTCTGTGTCTGACCCCGGGAGTGTGTGATGGGACGGTGTGGAGGGAGATTCACTCTGTGTCTGACACCGGGAGTGTGTGATGGGCCGTGTAGAGGAATAATCACTCCGTGTCTGACCCCGGGAATTTGTGACGGGACGGTGTGGAGGGAGATGCACTCTGTGTCTGACCCCGGGAGTGTTTGATGGGGCCGTGTAGAGGAATAATCTCTCTGTGTCTGACCCCGGGAGAGTTTGATGGTACCGTGTAGAGGAATAATCTCTATGTGTCAGACCCCGGGAGTGTGTGATGGGACGGTGAGGATTGAGATTCACTCTCTGTCTGACCCCGGGAGTGTTTGATGGGACCGTGTAGAGGAATAATCTCTCTGTGTCTGACCCCAGGAGTGTGTGATGGGACGGTGTGGATTGAGATTCACTCTGTGTCTGACCCAGGGAGCGTTTGATGGGACCGTGTAGAGGAACAAACTCTCTGTGTCTGACCACGGGAGTGTTTCATGGGACCGTGTAGAGGAATAATCTCTCGGTGTCTTACCCCGGGAGTGTGTGATTGGACGGTGAGGATTGAGATTCGCTCTGTGTCAAACCCCGGGAGTGTTTGATGGGACGGTGTAGAGGAATAATCTCTCTGTGTCTGACCCCGGGAGTGTTTGATGGTACCGTGTAGAAGAAAAATCTCTCTGTGTCTGACCCCGGGAGTGTGTGATGGGACGCTGTGGATTGAGATTCACTCTGTGTCTGACCGCGGGAGTGTTTGATGCGACCTTGTAGTGGAATAGTCACTCTGTGACTTACCCCCGGAGTGTTTGATGGAACAGTGTAGAGAAATAATCACTCTGTGTCTGACCCCCGGGAGCGTTTGATGGGACCGTGTAGAGGAATAATCACTCTGTGTCTGACCCCGGGAGTGTTTGAAGGGGCCGTGTAGAGGAATAATCACTCTGTGTCTGACACCTGGAGTGTGTGATTGTACCGTGTAGAGGAATAATCACTCTGTGTCTGAACACGGGAGTGTGTGATGGGACGGTGTGGAGGGAGATTCACTCTGTGTCTGACCCCGGGAGAGTGTGATGGGCGGTGTAGAGGAATAATCACTCTGTAGCTGACCCCGGGAGTGTTTGATTGGACCGTGTAGAGGAATAATCACTCTGTGTCTGACCCCGGGAGTGTATGATGGGACGGTGTGGATATAAATTCACTCTGTGTCTGACCCCGGGAGTGTTTGATGGGACGGTGTGTAGGGAGATTCAGTCTGTGTCTGACCCCGGGAATGTGTGATGGGACGATTTGCAGGGAGATTCACTCTGTGTCTGACCCAGGGAGTGTGTGATGGGCGGTGTAGAGGAACATTCACTCTGTGTCTGACCCCGGGAGTGTGAGATTGGACCGTGTAGAGCAATAATCACTCTGTGTCTGACCCCGGGAGTGTTTGATGGGACCGTGGAGAAGAATAATCACTCTGTGTCTGAACACGGGAGTGTGCGATGGGACGGTGTGGAGGGAGATTCACTCTGTGTCTGACCCCGGGAGTGTGTGATGGGACGGAGTGGAGGGAGATTCACTCTGTGTCTGACCCCGGCAGTGTTTGATGGGACCGTGTTGAGGAATAATCCCTCTGTGTATGACCCTGGGAGTGTGTGATGGGACCGTGTGGAGGGAGATTCACTCTGTGTCTGACCCCGGGAGTGTGTGATGGGACGGAGTGGAGGGAGATTCACTCTGTGTCTGACCCCGGCAGTGTTTGATGGGACCGGGTTGAGGAATAATCCCTCTGTGTATGACCCTGGGAGTGTGTGATGGGACCGTGTGGAGGGAGATTCACTCTGTGTCTGAACCTGGGAGTGTGTGATGGGACCGTGTGGAGGGAGATTCACTCTGTGTCTGACCCCGGTAGAGTGTGATGGGATGGCGTGGAGGGAGATTCACTCTCTGTCTGACCCAGGGAGTGTTTGATGGGACCGTGTAGAGGAATAATTACTCTGTGTCTGACCCCGGGTGAGTTTGATGGGGCCGTGTAGATGAATAATCACTCTGTGTCTGACCCCGGGAGTGTTTGATGGGACCGTGGAGAGGAATAATCACTCTGTGTCTGACCCCGGGAGTGTGTGATGTGACGGTGTTGAAGGAGATTCACACTGTGTCTGACACCGGGAGTGTGTGATGGTACCGTGTTGAGGAATAATCTCTCTCTGTCTGACCCCGGAAGAGTTTGATGTGACCGTGTAGATGAATAATCACTCTGTGTCTGACCCCGGGAGTGTTTGATGGGACCGTGGAGAGGAATAATCACTCTGTGTCTGACCCCGGGAGAGTGTGATGTGACGGTGTTGAAGGAGATTCACACTGTGTCTGACCCCGGGAGTGTTTGATGGTACCGTGTAGTGGAATAATCTCTCTGTGTCTGACCCCGGGAGTGTGTGATGGGACGGTGAGGATTGAGATTCACTCTGTGTCTGACCCAGGGAGTGTTTGATGGGACCGTGTAGAGGAATAATCTCACTGTGTCTGACCACGGGTGTGTTTGATGGTACCGTGTAGAGGAATAATCTCTCTGTGTCTGACCCCTGGAGTGTCTGATGGGACGGTGAGGATTGAGATTCACTCTGTGTCTGACCCCGGGAGTGTTTGATGCGACGGTGTAGAGGAATAATCACTCTGTGTCTTACACCCGGAGTGTTTGATGGGACCTTGGAGAGGAATAATCACTCTGTGTCTGATCCCGGGAGTGTGTGATGGGACGGTGTTGAAGGAGATTCACACTGTGTCTGACACCGGGAGTGTGTGATGGTACCGTGTAGAGAAATAATCACTCTGTGTCTGAACCCCGGGAGAGTTTGATGGGGCCGTGTAGAGGAATAATCACTCTGTGTCTGACCCCGGGAGTGTTTGATGGGACCGTGTAGAGGAATAATCTCTCTGTGTCTGACCCCGGGAGTGTTTGATGGTACCGTGTAGAGGAATAATCTCTCTGTGTCTGACCCCGGGAGTGTTTGATGGTACCTTGTAGTGGAATAATCACTCTGTGTCTGACCCCGGAGTGTTTGATGGGACCGTGTAGAGGAATAATCACTCTGTGTCTGACCCCCGGGAGCTTTTGATGGGACCGTGTAGAGAAATAATCACTCTGTGTTTGACCCCGGGAGAGTATGATGGGGCCGTGTAGAGGAATAATAACTCTGTGTCTGACCCCGGGATTGTTTGATGGGACCGTGTAGAGGAATAATCACTGTGTGTCTGACCCCGGGAGTGTGTGATGGGACGGTGTTGAAGGAGATTCACACTGTGTCTGACACCGGGAGTGTGTGATGGTACCGTGGAGATGAATAATCACTCTGTGTCTGACCCCGGGAGTGTGTGATCGGACGGTGTGAAGGGTGATTCACCCTGTGTCTTACTCCCGGAGTGTTTGATGGGACCGTGTAGAGGAATAATTACTCTGTGTCTGACACCGGGAGAGTTTGATGGGCGGTGTAGAGGAATAATCACTCTGTGGCTGACGCCGGGAGTGTTTGATGCTACTGTGTAGAGGAATAATCTCTCTGTGTCTGACCCCGGGAGTGTGTGATGGGACGGTGTGGAGGGAGATTCACTCTGTGTCTGACACCGGGAGTGTGTGATGGGCAGTGTAGAGGAATAATCACTCCGTGTCTGACCCCGGGAATTTGTGACGGGACGGTGTGGAGGGAGATGCACTCTGTGTCTGACCCCGGGAGTGTTTGATGGGGCCGTGTAGAGGAATAATCTCTCTGTGTCTGACCCCGGGAGTGTGTGATGGGACGGTGTGGATTGAGATTAACTCTGTGTCTGACCCCGGGAGGGTTTGATAGGACCTTGAAGTGGAATAATCACTCTGTGTCTGACCACGGAAGTGTGTGATGGTACCGTGTTGAGGAATAATCACTCCGTGTCTGACCCCGGGAATTTGTGACGGGACGGTGTGGAGGGAGATGCACTCTGTGTCTGACCCCGGGAGTATTTGATGGGACCGTGGAGAGGAATAATCACTCTGTGTCTGACCCCGGGAGTGTGTGATGGTACGGTGTTGAAGGAGATTCACACTGTGTCTGTCACCGGGAGTGTGTGATGGTACCGTGTAGCGGAATAATCACTCTGTGTCTGACCACGGAAGTGTGTGATGGTACCGTGTTGAGGAATAATCACTCTGTGTCTGACACCGGGAGTGTTTGATGGGACCGTGTAGAGAAATAATCACTCTGTGTCTGACCCCGGGAGAGTATGATGGGGCCGTGTAGAGGAATAATAACACTGTGTCTGACCCCGGGAGTGTTTGATGGGACCGTGTAGAGGAATAATCACTCTGTGTCTGACCCCGGGTGTGTGTGATGGGACGGTGTTGAAGGAGATTCACACTGGGTCTGACACCGGGAGTGTGTGATGGTACCGTGGAGATGAATAATCACTCTGTGTCTGACCCCGGGAGTGTGTGATGGGACGGTGTGAAGGGAGATTCACTCTGTGTCTGACCCCGGGAGTGTTTGATGGGACCGTGTAGGGGAATAATCTCTCTGTGTCTGACCCCGGGAGTGTTTGATGGTACCGTGTAGAGGAATAATCTCTCTTTCTCTGACCCCGGGAGTGTGTGATGGGACGGTGTGGATTGAGATTCACACTGTGTCTGACTCCGGGAGTGATTGATACGACCTTGTAGTGGAATAATCACTCTGTGTCTTACTCCCGGAGTGTTTGATGGGACCGTGTAGAGGAATAATCACTCTGTGTCTGACCCCCGGGAGCTTTTGATGGGACCGTGTAGAGAAATAATCACTCTGTGTCTGACCCCGGGAGAGTATGATGGGGCCGTGTAGAGGAATAATAACTCTGTGTCTGACCCCGGGAGTGTTTGATGGGACCGTGTAGAGGAATAATCACTCTGTGTCTGACCCCGGGTGTGTGTGATGAGACGGTGTTGAAGGAGATTCACACTGTGTCTGACACCGGGAGTGTGTGATGGTACCGTGGAGATGAATAATCACTCTGTGTCTGACCCCGGGAGTGTGTGATGGGACGGTGTGAAGGGAGAATCACTCTGTGTCTGACCCCGGGAGTGTTTGCTGGGACCGTGTAGAGGAATAATCACTCTGTGTCTGACCCCGGGAGAGTTCGATGGGGCAGTGTAGAGGAATAATTACTCTGTGTCTGACCACGGGAGTGTTTGATGGGACCGTGTAGAGGAATAATCACTCTGTGTCTGACCCCGGGAGAGTGTGATGGGATGGCGTGGAGGGAGATTCACTCTGTGTCTGACCCCGGGAGTGTTTGATGGGACCGTGTAGAGGAATAATCACTCTGTGTCTGACCCCGGGAGTGTTTGATGGGACCGTGGAGAGGAATAATCACTCTGTGTCTGACCCCGGGAGTGTGTGAGGTGACGGTGTTGTAGGAGATTAACACTGTGTCTGACACCGGGAGTGTGTGATGGTACCGTGTTGACGAATTAATCACTCTGTGTCTGACCCCGGAAGAGTTTGATGTGACCGTGTAGAGGAATAATGACTCCGTGTCTGACCCAGGAAGTGTTTGATGGGACCGTGTAGAGGAATAATCACTGTGTGTCTGACCCCGGGAGTGTGTGATGGGACGGTGTTGAAGGAGATTCACACTGTGTCTGACACCGGGAGTGTGTGATGGTACCGTGGAGATGAATAATCACTCTGTGTCTGACCCCGGGAGTGTGTGATGGGACGGTGTGAAGGGTGATTCACCCTGTGTCTTACTCCCGGAGTGTTTGATGGGACCGTGTAGAGGAATAATTACTCTGTGTCTGACACCGGGAGAGTTTGATGGGCGGTGTAGAGGAATAATCACTCTGTGGCTGACGCCGGGAGTGTTTGATGCTACTGTGTAGAGGAATAATCTCTCTGTGTCTGACCCCGGGAGTGTGTGATGGGACGGTGTGGAGGGAGATTCACTCTGTGTCTGACACCGGGAGTGTGTGATGGGCAGTGTAGAGGAATAATCACTCCGTGTCTGACCCCGGGAATTTGTGACGGGACGGTGTGGAGGGAGATGCACTCTGTGTCTGACCCCGGGAGTGTTTGATGGGGCCGTGTAGTGGAATAATCTCTCTGTGTCTGACCCCGGGAGTGTGTGATGGGACGGTGTGGATTGAGATTAACTCTGTGTCTGACCCCGGGAGGGTTTGATAGGACCTTGAAGTGGAATAATCACTCTGTGTCTTACTCCCGGAGTGTTTGATGGGACCGTGTAGAGGAATAATCACTCTGTGTCTGACCCCCGGGAGCGTTTGATGTGGCCGTGTAGAGAAATAATCACTCTGTGTCTGACCCCGGGAGAGTATGATGGGGCCGTGTAAAGGAATAATAACTCTGTGTCTGACCCCGGGAGTGTTTGATGGGACCGTGTAGAGGAATAATCACTCTGTGTCTGAACCCGGGAGTATTTGATGGGACCGTGGAGAGGAATAATCACTCTGTGTCTGACCCCGGGAGTATTTGATGGGACCGTGGAGAGGAATAATCACTCTGTGTCTGACCCCGGGAGTGTGTGATGGTACGGTGTTGAAGGAGATTCACACTGTGTCTGTCACCGGGATTGTGTGATGGTACCGTGTAGCGGAATAATCACTCTGTGTCTGACCACGGAAGTGTGTGATGGTACCGTGTTGAGGAATAATCACTCTGTGTCTGACACCGGGAGTGTTTGATGGGACCGTGTAGAGAAATAATCACTCTGTGTCTGACCCCGGGAGAGTATGATGGGGCCATGTAGAGGAATAATAACACTGTGTCTGACCCCGGGAGTGTTTGATGGGACCGTGTAGAGGAATAATCACTCTGTGTCTGACCCCGGGAGAGTGTGATGGGATGGCGTGGAGGGAGATTCACACTGTGTCTGACACCGGGAGTGTGTGATGGTACCGTGGAGATGAATAATCACTCTGTGTCTGACCCCGGGAGTGTGTGATGGGACGGTGTGAAGGGAGATTCACTCTGTGTCTGACCCCGGGAGTGTTTGATGGGACCGTGTAGGGGAATAATCTCTCTGTGTCTGACCCCGGGAGTGTTTGATGGTACCGTGTAGAGGAATAATCTCTCTTTCTCTGACCCCGGGAGTGTGTGATGGGACGGTGTGGATTGAGATTCACACTGTGTCTGACCCCGGGAGTGATTGATACGACCTTGTAGTGGAATAATCACTCTGTGTCTTACTCCCGGAGTGTTTGATGGGACCGTGTAGAGGAATAATCACTCTGTGTCTGACCCCCGGGAGCTTTTGATGGGACCGTGTAGAGAAATAATCACTCTGTGTCTGACCCCGGGAGAGTATGATGGGGCCGTGTAGAGGAATAATAACTCTGTGTCTGACCCCGGGAGTGTTTGATGGGACCGTGTAGAGGAATAATCACTCTGTGTCTGACCCCGGGTGTGTGTGATGAGACGGTGTTGAAGGAGATTCACACTGTGTCTGACACCGGGAGTGTGTGATGGTACCGTGGAGATGAATAATCACTCTGTGTCTGACCCCGGGAGTGTGTGATGGGACGGTGTGAAGGGAGAATCACTCTGTGTCTGACCCCGGGAGTGTTTGCTGGGACCGTGTAGAGGAATAATCACTCTGTGTCTGACCCCGGGAGAGTTCGATGGGGCAGTGTAGAGGAATAATTACTCTGTGTCTGACCACGGGAGTGTTTGATGGGACCGTGTAGAGGAATAATCACTCTGTGTCTGACCCCGGGAGAGTGTGATGGGATGGCGTGGAGGGAGATTCACTCTGTGTCTGACCCCGGGAGTGTTTGATGGGACCGTGTAGAGGAATAATCACTCTGTGTCTGACCCCGGGAGTGTTTGATGGGACCGTGGAGAGGAATAATCACTCTGTGTCTGACCCCGGGAGTGTGTGAGGTGACGGTGTTGTAGGAGATTAACACTGTGTCTGACACCGGGAGTGTGTGATGGTACCGTGTTGAGGAATTAATCACTCTGTGTCTGACCCCGGAAGAGTTTGATGTGACCGTGTAGAGGAATAATGACTCCGTGTCTGACCCAGGAAGTGTTTGCTGGGACCGTGTAGAGGAATAATCTCTCTGTGTCAGACCCCGGGACTGTTTGATGGTACCGTGTAGAGGAATAATCTCTCTGTGTCTGACCCCGGGAGTGTGTGATGGGACGGTGAGGATTGAGATTCACTCTGTGTCTGACCCCGGGAGTGTTTGATGGGACCGTGTAGAGGAATAATCTCTCTGTGTCTGACCCCGGGAGTGTTTGATGGTACCGTGTAGAGGAATAATCTCTCTGTGTCTGACCCCGGGAGTGTGTGATGGGACGGTGAGGTTTGAGATTCACTCTGTGTCTGACCCCGGGAGAGTTTGATGCGACGGTGTAGAGGAATAATCACTCTGTGTCTTACACCGGGAGAGTGTGATGGGACCTTGGAGAGGAATAATCACTCTGTGTCTGACCCCGGGAGTATTTGATGGGACCGTGGAGAGGAATAATCACTCTGTGTCTGATCCCGGGAGTATGTGATGGTACGGTGTTGAAGGAGATTCACACTGTGTCTGACACCGGGAGTGTGTGATGGTACCGTGTAGAGGAATAATCACTCTGTGTCTGAACACGGAAGTGTTTGATGTGACCTTGCAGAGGAATAATGACTCTGTGTCTGACACCGGGAGTGTTTGATGGGACCGTGTAGAGGAATAATCTCTCCGTGTCTGACCCCGGGAGTGTTTGATGGTACCGTATAGAGGAATAATCTCTCTGTGTCTGACCCCGGGAGTGTTTGATGGTACCGTGTAGAGGAATAATCTCTCTGTGTCTGACCCCGGGAGTGTGTGATGGGACGGTGTGGATTGAGATTCACTCTGTGTCTGACCCCGGGAGTGATTGATACGACCTTGTAGTGGAATAATCACTCTGTGTCTGACCCCGGGAGAGTATGATGGGGCCGTGTAGAGGAATAATAACTCTGTGTCTGACCCCGGGAGTGTTTGATGGGACCGTGTAGAGGAATAATCACTGTGTGTCTGACCCCGGGAGTGTGTGATGGGACGGTGTGAAGGGAGATTCACTCTGTGTCTGACCCCGGGAGTGTATGATGGGCAGTGTAGAGGAATAATCACTCCGTGTCTGACCCCGGGAATTTGTGACGGGACGGTGTTGAGGGAGATTCACTCTGTGTCTGACCCCGGGAGTGTTTGATCGGACCGTGTACAGGAATAATCTCTCTGTGTCTGACCCCGGGAGTGTGTGATGGGACGGTGTGGATTGAGATTCACTCTGTGTCTGACCCCGGGAGTTTTTGATGGGACCGTGTAGAGGAATAATCTCTCTGTGTCTGACCCCGGGAGTGTTTGATGGGACCGTGTAGAGGAATAATCACTCTGTGTCTGAACGCGGGAGTATTTGATGGGACCGTGGAGAGGAATAATCACTCTGTGTCTGACCCCGGGAGTATTTGATGGGACCGTAGAGAGGAATAATCACTCTGTGTCTGACCCCGGGAGTGTGTGATGGTACGGTGCTGAAGGAGATTCACACTGTGTCTGACACCGGGAGTGTGTGATGGTACCGTGTAGAGGAATAATCACTCTGTGTCTGACCACGGAAGTGTTTGATGTGATCTTGCAGAGGAATAATGACTCTGTGTCTGACACCGGGAGTGTTTGATGGGACCGTGTAGGGGAATAATCTCTCTGTGTCTGACCCCGGTAGTGTTTGATGGTACCATGTAGAGGAATAATCTCTCTCTGTCTGACCCCGGGAGTGTTTGATGGTACCGTGTAGAGGAATAATCTCTCTGTGTCTGACCCCGGGAGTGTGTGATGGGACGGTGTGGATTGAGATTCACTCTGTGTCTGACCCCGGGCGTGATTGATACGACCTTGTAGTGGAATAATCACTCTGTGTCTTACACCCGGAGTGTTTGATGGGACCGTGTAGAGGAATAATCACTCTGTGTCTGACCCCGGGAGTGTGTGATGGGACGGTGTGGATTGAGATTCACTCTGTGTCTGACCCCGGGAGTGATTGATACGACCTTGTAGTGGAATAATCACTCTGTGTCTGACCCCGGGAGCGTTTGATGGGACCGTGTAGAGGAATAATCACTCTGTGTCTAACCCCGGGAGAGTATGATGGGGCCGTGTAGAGGAATAATAACTCTGTGTCTGACCCCGGGAGTGTTTGATGGGACCGTGTAGAGGAATAATCACTGTGTGTCTGACCCCGGGAGTGTGTGATGGGACGGTGTGAAGGGAGATTCACTCTGTGTCTTACTCCCGGAGTGTTTGATGGGACCGTGTAGAGGAATAATCACTCTGTGTCTGACCCCCGGGAGCGTTTGATGGGACCCTGTAGAGGAATAATCACTCTGTGTCTGACACCGGGAGAGTTTGATGGGCGGTGTAGAGGAATAATCACTCTGTGGCTGACGCCGGGAGTGTTTGATGCTACCGTGTAGAGGAATAATCTCTCTGTGTCTGACCCCGGGAGTGTGTGATGGGACGGTGTGGAGGGAGATTCACTCTGTGTCTGACCCCGGGAGTGTATGATGGGCAGTGTAGAGGAATAATCACTCCGTGTCTGACCCCGGGAATTTGTGACGGGACGGTGTTGAGGGAGATTCACTCTGTGTCTGACCCCGGGAGTGTTTGATCGGACCGTGTACAGGAATAATCTCTCTGTGTCTGACCCCGGGAGTGTGTGATGGGACGGTGTGGATTGAGATTCACTCTGTGTCTGACCCCGGGAGTTTTTGATGGGACCGTGTAGAGGAATAATCTCTCTGTGTCTGAACCCGGGAGTGTGTGATGGGACGGTGTGGATTGAGATTAACTCTGTGTCTGAACCCGGGAGGGTTTGATAGGAACTTGTAGTGGAATAATCACTCTGTGTCTTACTCCCGGAGTGTTTGCTGGGACCGTGTAGAGGAATAATCACTCTGTGTCTGACCCACGGGAGCGTTTGATGGAGCCGTGTAGAGAAATAATCACTCTGAGTCTGACCCCGGGAGTGTGTGTTGGGACGGTGTGGACGGAGATTCACTTTGTGTCTGACCCCGGGAGTGTTTGATGGGACCGTGTAGAGGAATAATCACTCTGTGTCTGACCCCCGGGAGCGTTTGATGTGGCCGTGTAGAGAAATAGTCACTCTGTGTCTGACCCCGGGAGAGTATGATGGGGCCGTGTAAAGGAATAATAACTCTGTGTCTGACCCCGGGAGTGTTTGATGGGACCGTGTAGAGGAATAATCACTCTGTGTCTGAACCCGGGAGTATTTGATGGGACCGTGGAGAGGAATAATCACTCTGTGTCTGACCCCGGGAGTGTGTGATGATACGGTGTTGAAGGAGATTCACACTGTGTCTGTCACCGGGAGTGTGTGATGGTACCGTGTAGCGGAATAATCACTCTGTGTCTGACCACGGAAGTGTGTGATGGTACCGTGTTGAGGAATAATCACTCTGTGTCTGACACCGGGAGTGTTTGATGGGACCGTGTAGAGAAATAATCACTATGTGTCTGACCCCGGCAGAGTATGATGGGGCCGTGTAGAGGAATAATAACACTGTGTCTGACCCCGGGAGTGTTTGATGGGACCGTGTAGAGGAATAATCACTCTGTGTCTGACCCCGGGTGTGTGTGATGGGACGGTGTTGAAGGAGATTCACACTGTGTCTGACACCGGGAGTGTGTGATGGTACCGTGGAGATGAATAATCACTCTGTGTCTGACCCCGGGAGTGTGTGATGGGACGGTGTGAAGGGAGATTCACTCTGTGTCTGACCCCGGGAGTGTTTGATGGGACCGTGTAGGGGAATAATCTCTCTGTGTCTGACCCCGGGAGTGTTTGATGGTACCGTGTAGAGGAATAATCTCTCTTTCTCTGACCCCGGGAGTGTGTGATGGGACGGTGTGGATTGAGATTCACACTGTGTCTGACCCCGGGAGTGATTGATACGACCTTGTAGCGGAATAATCACTCTGTGTCTTACTCCCGGAGTGTTTGATGGGACCGTGTAGAGGAATAATCACTCTGTGTCTGACCCCCGGGAGCTTTTGATGGGACCGTGTAGAGAAATAATCACTCTGTGTCTGACCCCGGGAGAGTATGATGGGGCCGTGTAGAGGAATAATAACTCTGTGTCTGACCCCGGGAGTGTTTGATGGGACCGTGTAGAGGAATAATCACTCTGTGTCTGACCCCGGGTGTGTGTGATGAGACGGTGTTGAAGGAGATTCACACTGTGTCTGACACCGGGAGTGTGTGATGGTACCGTGGAGATGAATAATCACTCTGTGTCTGACCCCGGGAGTGTGTGATGGGACGGTGTGAAGGGAGAATCACTCTGTGTCTGACCCCGGGAGTGTTTGCTGGGACCGTGTAGAGGAATAATCACTCTGTGTCTGACCCCGGGAGAGTTCGATGGGGCAGTGTAGAGGAATAATTACTCTGTGTCTGACCACGGGAGTGTTTGATGGGACCGTGTAGAGGAATAATCACTCTGTGTCTGACCCCGGGAGAGTGTGATGGGATGGCGTGGAGGGAGATTCACTCTGTGTCTGACCCCGGGAGTGTTTGATGGGACCGTGTAGAGGAATAATCACTCTGTGTCTGACCCCGAGAGTGTTTGATGGGACCGTGGAGAGGAATAATCACTCTGTGTCTGACCCCGGGAGTGTGTGAGGTGACGGTGTTGTAGGAGATTAACACTGTGTCTGACACCGGGAGTGTGTGATGGTACCGTGTTGAGGAATTAATCACTCTGTGTCTGACCCCGGAAGAGTTTGATGTGACCGTGTAGAGGAATAATGACTCCGTGTCTGACCCAGGAAGTGTTTGCTGGGACCGTGTAGAGGAATAATCTCTCTGTGTCAGACCCCGGGACTGTTTGATGGTACCGTGTAGAGGAATAATCTCTCTGTGTCTGACCCCGGGAGTGTGTGATGGGACGGTGAGGATTGAGATTCACTCTGTGTCTGACCCCGGGAGTGTTTGATGGGACCGTGTAGAGGAATAATCTCTCTGTGTCTGACCCCGGGAGTGTTTGATGGTACCGTGTAGAGGAATAATCTCTCTGTGTCTGACCCCGGGAGTGTGTGATGGGACGGTGAGGTTTGAGATTCACTCTGTGTCTGACCCCGGGAGAGTTTGATGCGACGGTGTAGAGGAATAATCACTCTGTGTCTTACACCGGGAGAGTGTGATGGGACCTTGGAGAGGAATAATCACTCTGTGTCTGACCCCGGGAGTATTTGATGGGACCGTGGAGAGGAATAATCACTCTGTGTCTGATCCCGGGAGTATGTGATGGTACGGTGTTGAAGGAGATTCACACTGTGTCTGACACCGGGAGTGTGTGATGGTACCGTGTAGAGGAATAATCACTCTGTGTCTGAACACGGAAGTGTTTGATGTGACCTTGCAGAGGAATAATGACTCTGTGTCTGACACCGGGAGTGTTTGATGGGACCGTGTAGAGGAATAATCTCTCCGTGTCTGACCCCGGGAGTGTTTGATGGTACCGTATAGAGGAATAATCTCTCTGTGTCTGACCCCGGGAGTGTTTGATGGTACCGTGTAGAGGAATAATCTCTCTGTGTCTGACCCCGGGAGTGTGTGATGGGACGGTGTGGATTGAGATTCACTCTGTGTCTGACCCCGGGAGTGATTGATACGACCTTGTAGTGGAATAATCACTCTGTGTCTGACCCCGGGAGAGTATGATGGGGCCGTGTAGAGGAATAATAACTCTGTGTCTGACCCCGGGAGTGTTTGATGGGACCGTGTAGAGGAATAATCACTGTGTGTCTGACCCCGGGAGTGTGTGATGGGACGGTGTGAAGGGAGATTCACTCTGTGTCTGACCCCGGGAGTGTATGATGGGCAGTGTAGAGGAATAATCACTCCGTGTCTGACCCCGGGAATTTGTGACGGGACGGTGTTGAGGGAGATTCACTCTGTGTCTGACCCCGGGAGTGTTTGATCGGACCGTGTACAGGAATAATCTCTCTGTGTCTGACCCCGGGAGTGTGTGATGGGACGGTGTGGATTGAGATTCACTCTGTGTCTGACCCCGGGAGTTTTTGATGGGACCGTGTAGAGGAATAATCTCTCTGTGTCTGACCCCGGGAGTGTTTGATGGGACCGTGTAGAGGAATAATCACTCTGTGTCTGAACGCGGGAGTATTTGATGGGACCGTGGAGAGGAATAATCACTCTGTGTCTGACCCCGGGAGTATTTGATGGGACCGTAGAGAGGAATAATCACTCTGTGTCTGACCCCGGGAGTGTGTGATGGTACGGTGCTGAAGGAGATTCACACTGTGTCTGACACCGGGAGTGTGTGATGGTACCGTGTAGAGGAATAATCACTCTGTGTCTGACCACGGAAGTGTTTGATGTGATCTTGCAGAGGAATAATGACTCTGTGTCTGACACCGGGAGTGTTTGATGGGACCGTGTAGGGGAATAATCTCTCTGTGTCTGACCCCGGTAGTGTTTGATGGTACCATGTAGAGGAATAATCTCTCTCTGTCTGACCCCGGGAGTGTTTGATGGTACCGTGTAGAGGAATAATCTCTCTGTGTCTGACCCCGGGAGTGTGTGATGGGACGGTGTGGATTGAGATTCACTCTGTGTCTGACCCCGGGCGTGATTGATACGACCTTGTAGTGGAATAATCACTCTGTGTCTTACACCCGGAGTGTTTGATGGGACCGTGTAGAGGAATAATCACTCTGTGTCTGACCCCGGGAGTGTGTGATGGGACGGTGTGGATTGAGATTCACTCTGTGTCTGACCCCGGGAGTGATTGATACGACCTTGTAGTGGAATAATCACTCTGTGTCTGACCCCGGGAGAGTTTGATGGGACCGTGTAGAGGAATAATCACTCTGTGTCTAACCCCGGGAGAGTATGATGGGGCCGTGTAGAGGAATAATAACTCTGTGTCTGACCCCGGGAGTGTTTGATGGGACCGTGTAGAGGAATAATCACTGTGTGTCTGACCCCGGGAGTGTGTGATGGGACGGTGTGAAGGGAGATTCACTCTGTGTCTTACTCCCGGAGTGTTTGATGGGACCGTGTAGAGGAATAATCACTCTGTGTCTGACCCCCGGGAGCGTTTGATGGGACCCTGTAGAGGAATAATCACTCTGTGTCTGACACCGGGAGAGTTTGATGGGCGGTGTAGAGGAATAATCACTCTGTGGCTGACGCCTGGAGTGTTTGATGCTACCGTGTAGAGGAATAATCTCTCTGTGTCTGACCCCGGGAGTGTGTGATGGGACGGTGTGGAGGGAGATTCACTCTGTGTCTGACCCCGGGAGTGTATGATGGGCAGTGTAGAGGAATAATCACTCCGTGTCTGACCCCGGGAATTTGTGACGGGACGGTGTTGAGGGAGATTCACTCTGTGTCTGACCCCGGGAGTGTTTGATCGGACCGTGTACAGGAATAATCTCTCTGTGTCTGACCCCGGGAGTGTGTGATGGGACGGTGTGGATTGAGATTCACTCTGTGTCTGACCCCGGGAGTTTTTGATGGGACCGTGTAGAGGAATAATCTCTCTGTGTCTGAACCCGGGAGTGTGTGATGGGACGGTGTGGATTGAGATTAACTCTGTGTCTGAACCCGGGAGGGTTTGATAGGAACTTGTAGTGGAATAATCACTCTGTGTCTTACTCCCGGAGTGTTTGCTGGGACCGTGTAGAGGAATAATCACTCTGTGTCTGACCCACGGGAGCGTTTGATGGAGCCGTGTAGAGAAATAATCACTCTGAGTCTGACCCCGGGAGTGTGTGTTGGGACGGTGTGGACGGAGATTCACTTTGTGTCTGACCCCGGGAGTGTTTGATGGGACCGTGTAGAGGAATAATCACTCTGTGTCTGACCCCCGGGAGCGTTTGATGTGGCCGTGTAGAGAAATAGTCACTCTGTGTCTGACCCCGGGAGAGTATGATGGGGCCGTGTAAAGGAATAATAACTCTGTGTCTGACCCCGGGAGTGTTTGATGGGACCGTGTAGAGGAATAATCACTCTGTGTCTGAACCCGGGAGTATTTGATGGGACCGTGGAGAGGAATAATCACTCTGTGTCTGACCCCGGGAGTGTGTGATGGTACGGTGTTGAAGGAGATTCACACTGTGTCTGTCACCGGGAGTGTGTGATGGTACCGTGTAGCGGAATAATCACTCTGTATCTGACCACGGAAGTGTGTGATGGTACCGTGTTGAGGAATAATCACTCTGTGTCTGACACCGGGAGTGTTTGATGGGACCGTGTAGAGAAATAATCACTATGTGTCTGACCCCGGCAGAGTATGATGGGGCCGTGTAGAGGAATAATAACACTGTGTCTGACCCCGGGAGTGTTTGATGGGACCGTGTAGAGGAATAATCACTCTGTGTCTGACCCCGGGTGTGTGTGATGGGACGGTGTTGAAGGAGATTCACACTGTGTCTGACACCGGGAGTGTGTGATGGTACCGTGGAGATGAATAATCACTCTGTGTCTGACCCCGGGAGTGTGTGATGGGACGGTGTGAAGGGAGATTCACTCTGTGTCTGACCCCGGGAGTGTTTGATGGGACCGTGTAGGGGAATAATCTCTCTGTGTCTGACCCCGGGAGTGTTTGATGGTACCGTGTAGAGGAATAATCTCTCTTTCTCTGACCCCGGGAGTGTGTGATGGGACGGTGTGGATTGAGATTCACACTGTGTCTGACCCCGGGAGTGATTGATACGACCTTGTAGTGGAATAATCACTCTGTGTCTTACTCCCGGAGTGTTTGATGGGACCGTGTAGAGGAATAATCACTCTGTGTCTGACCCCCGGGAGCTTTTGATGGGACCGTGTAGAGAAATAATCACTCTGTGTCTGACCCCGGGAGAGTATGATGGGGCCGTGTAGAGGAATAATAACTCTGTGTCTGACCCCGGGAGTGTTTGATGGGACCGTGTAGAGGAATAATCACTCTGTGTCTGACCCCGGGTGTGTGTGATGAGACGGTGTTGAAGGAGATTCACACTGTGTCTGACACCGGGAGTGTGTGATGGTACCGTGGAGATGAATAATCACTCTGTGTCTGACCCCGGGAGTGTGTGATGGGACGGTGTGAAGGGAGAATCACTCTGTGTCTGACCCCGGGAGTGTTTGCTGGGACCGTGTAGAGGAATAATCACTCTGTGTCTGACCCCGGGAGAGTTCGATGGGGCAGTGTAGAGGAATAATTACTCTGTGTCTGACCACGGGAGTGTTTGATGGGACCGTGTAGAGGAATAATCACTCTGTGTCTGACCCCGGGAGAGTGTGATGGGATGGCGTGGAGGGAGATTCACTCTGTGTCTGACCCCGGGAGTGTTTGATGGGACCGTGTAGAGGAATAATCACTCTGTGTCTGACCCCGAGAGTGTTTGATGGGACCGTGGAGAGGAATAATCACTCTGTGTCTGACCCCGGGAGTGTGTGAGGTGACGGTGTTGTAGGAGATTAACACTGTGTCTGACACCGGGAGTGTGTGATGGTACCGTGTTGAGGAATTAATCACTCTGTGTCTGACCCCGGAAGAGTTTGATGTGACCGTGTAGAGGAATAATGACTCCGTGTCTGACCCAGGAAGTGTTTGCTGGGACCGTGTAGAGGAATAATCTCTCTGTGTCAGACCCCGGGACTGTTTGATGGTACCGTGTAGAGGAATAATCTCTCTGTGTCTGACCCCGGGAGTGTGTGATGGGACGGTGAGGATTGAGATTCACTCTGTGTCTGACCACGGGAGTGTTTTATGGGACCGTGTAGAGGAATAATCTCTCTGTGTCTGACCCCGGGAGTGTTTGATGGTACCGTGTAGAGGAATAATCTCTCTGTGTCTGACCTCGGGAGTGTGTGATGGGACGGTGAGGTTTGAGATTCACTCTGTGTCTGACTCCGGGAGAGTTTGATGCGACGGTGTAGAGGAATAATCACTCTGTGTCTTACACCGGGAGAGTTTGATGGGACCTTGGAGAGGAATAATCACTCTGTGTCTGACCCCGGGAGTATTTGATGGGACCGTGGAGAGGAATAATCACTCTGTGTCTGATCCCGGGAGTATGTGATGGTACGGTGTTGAAGGAGATTCACACTGTGTCTGACACCGGGAGTGTGTGATGCTACCGTGTAGAGGAATAATCACTCTGTGTCTGAACACGGAAGTGTTTGATGTGACCTTGCAGAGGAATAATGACTCTGTGTCTGACACCGGGAGTGTTTGATGGGACCGTGTAGAGGAATAATCTCTCCGTGTCTGACCCCGGGAGTGTTTGATGGTACCGTATAGAGGAATAATCTCTCTGTGTCTGACCCCGGGAGTGTTTGATGGTACCGTGTAGAGGAATAATCTCTCTGTGTCTGACCCCGGGAGTGTGTGATGGGACGGTGTGGATTGAGTTTCACTCTGTGTCTGACCCCGGGAGTGATTGATACGACATTGTAGTGGAATAATCACTCTGTGTCTGACCCCGGGAGAGTTTGATGGGACCGTGTAGAGGAATAATCACTCTGTGTCTGACCCCGGGAGAGTATGATGGGGCCGTGTAGAGGAATAATAACTCTGTGTCTGACCCCGGGAGTGTTTGATGGGACCGTGTAGAGGAATAATCACTGTGTGTCTGACACCGGGAGTGTGTGATGGGACGGTGTGAAGGGAGATTCACTCTGTGTCTGACCCCGGAAGTGTATGATGGGCAGTGTAGAGGAATAATCACTCCGTGTCTGACCCCGGGAATTTGTGACGGGACGGTGTTGAGGGAGATTCACTCTGTGTCTGACCCCGGGAGTGTTTGATCGGACCGTGTACAGGAATAATCTCTCTGTGTCTGACCCCGGGAGTGTGTGATGGGACGGTGTGGATTGAGATTCACTCTGTGTCTGACCCCGGGAGTTTTTGATGGGACCGTGTAGAGGAATAATCTCTCTGTGTCTGAACCCGGGAGTGTGTGATGGGACGGTGTGGATTGAGATTAACTCTGTGTCTGAACCCGGGAGGGTTTGAAAGGACCTTGTAGTGGAATAATCACTCTGTGTCTTACTCCCGGAGTGTTTGCTGGGACCGTGTAGAGGAATAATCACTCTGTGTCTGACCCACGGGAGCGTTTGATGGAGCCGTGTAGAGAAATAATCACTCTGTGTCTGACCCCGGGAGTGTATGATGGGGCCGTGTAGAGGAATAATATCTCTGTGTCTGACCCCGGGAGTGTTTGATGGGACCGCGTAGAGGAATAATCACTCTGTGTCTGAACGCGGGAGTATTTGATGGGACCGTGGAGAGGAATAATCACTCTGTGTCTGACCCCGGGAGTATTTGATGGGACCGTAGAGAGGAATAATCACTCTGTGTCTGTCCCCGGGAGTGTGTGATGGTACGGTGCTGAAGGAGATTCACACTGTGTCTGACACCGGGAGTGTGTGATGGTACCGTGTAGAGGAATAATCACTCTGTGTCTGACCACGGAAGTGTTTGATGTGATCTTGCAGAGGAATAATGACTCTGTGTCTGACACCGGGAGTGTTTGATGGGACCGTGTAGGGGAATAATCTCTCTGTGTCTGACCCCGGTAGTGTTTGATGGTACCATGTAGAGGAATAATCTCTCTCTGTCTGACCCCGGGAGTGTTTGATGGTACCGTGTAGAGGAATAATCTCTCTGTGTCTGACCCCGGGAGTGTGTGATGGGACGGTGTGGATTGAGATTCACTCTGTGTCTGACCCCGGGCGTGATTGATACGACCTTGTAGTGGAATAATCACTCTGTGTCTTACACCCGGAGTGTTTGATGGGACCGTGTAGAGGAATAATCACTCTGTGTCTGACCCCGGGAGTGTGTGATGGGACGGTGTGGATTGAGATTCACTCTGTGTCTGACCCCGGGAGTGATTGATACGACCTTGTAGTGGAATAATCACTCTGTGTCTGACACCGGGAGAGTTTGATGGGACCGTGTAGAGGAATAATCACTCTGTGTCTGACCCCGGGAGAGTATGATGGGGCCGTGTAGAGGAATAATAACTCTGTGTCTGACCCCGGGAGTGTTTGATGGGACCGTGTAGAGGAATAATCACTGTGTGTCTGACCCCGGGAGTGTGTGATGGGACGGTGTGAAGGGAGATTCACTCTGTGTCTTACTCCCGGAGTGTTTGATGGGACCGTGTAGAGGAATAATCACTCTGTGTCTGACCCCCGGGAGCGTTTGATGGGACCCTGTAGAGGAATAATCACTCTGTGTCTGACACCGGGAGAGTTTGATGGGCGGTGTAGAGGAATAATCACCCTGTGGCTGACGCCGGGAGTGTTTGATGCTACCGTGTAGAGGAATAATCTCTCTGTGTCTGACCCCCGGGAGCGTTTGATGGGACCCTGTAGAGGAATAATCACTCTGTGTCTGACACCGGGAGAGTTTGATGGGCGGTGTAGAGGAATAATCACCCTGTGGCTGACGCCGGGAGTGTTTGATGCTACCGTGTAGAGGAATAATCTCTCTGTGTCTGACCCCGGGAGTGTGTGACGGGACGGTGTTGAGGGAGATTCACTCTGTGTCTGACCCCGGGAGTGTTTGATCGGACCGTGTACAGGAATAATCTCTCTGTGTCTGACCCCGGGAGTGTGTGATGGGACGGTGTGGATTGAGATTCACTCTGTGTCTGACCCCGGGAGTTTTTGATGGGACCGTGTAGAGGAATAATCTCTCTGTGTCTGAACCCGGGAGTGTGTGATGGGACGGTGTGGATTGAGATTAACTCTGTGTCTGAACCCGGGAGGGTTTGATAGGAACTTGTAGTGGAATAATCACTCTGTGTCTTACTCCCGGAGTGTTTGCTGGGACCGTGTAGAGGAATAATCACTCTGTGTCTGACCCCGGGAGTGTGTGATGGTACGGTGCTGAAGGAGATTCACACTGTGTCTGACACCGGGAGTGTGTGATGGTACCGTGTAGATGAATAATCACTCTGTGTCTGACCACGGAATTGTTTGATGTGATCTTGCAGAGGAATAATGACTCTGTGTCTGACACCGGGAGTGTTTGCTGGGACCGTGTAGGGGAATAATCTCTCTGTGTCTGACCCCGGTAGTGTTTGATGGTACCATGTAGAGGAATAATCTCTCTCTGTCTGACCCCGGGAGTGTTTGATGGGACCGTGTAGAGGAATAATCTCTCTGTGTCTGAACCCGGGAGTGTGTGATGGGACGGTGTGGATTGAGATTCACTCTGTGTCTGACCCCGGGAGTTTTTGATGGGACCGTGTAGAGGAATAATCTCTCTGTGTCTGAACCCGGGAGTGTGTGATGGGACGGTGTGGATTGAGATTAACTCTGTGTCTGAACCCGGGAGGGTTTGATAGGACCTTGTAGTGGAATAATCACTCTGTGTCTTACTCCCGGAGTGTTTGCTGGGACCGTGTAGAGGAATAATCACTCTGTGTCTGACCCCCGGGAGCGTTTGATGGGACCGTGTAGAGGAATAATCACTCTGTGTCTGACCCACGGGAGCGTTTGATGGAGCCGTGTAGAGAAATAATCACTCTGTGTCTGACCCCGGGAGTGTATGATGGGGCCGTGTAGAGGAATAATATCTCTGTGTCTGACCCCGGGAGTGTTTGATGGGACCGCGTAGAGGAATAATCACTCTGTGTCTGAACCCGGGATTATTTGATGGGACCGTGGAGAGGAATAATCACTCTGTGTCTGACCCCGGGAGTATTTGATGTGACCGTAGAGAGGAATAATCACTCTGTGTCTGACCCCGGGAGTGTGTGATGGTACGGTGCTGAAGGAGATTCACACTGTGTCTGACACCGGGAGTGTGTGATGGTACCGTGTAGAGGAATAATCACTCTGTGTCTGACCACGGAAGTGTTTGATGTGATCTTGCAGAGGAATAATGACTCTGTGTCTGACACCGGGAGTGTTTGATGGGACCGTGTAGGGGAATAATCTCTCTGTGTCTGACCCCGGTAGTGTTTGATGGTACCATGTAGAGGAATAATCTCTCTCTGTCTGACAACGGGAGTGTTTGATGGTACCGTGTAGAGGAATAATCTCTCTGTGTCTGACCCCGGGAGTGTGTGATGGGACGGTGTGGATTGAGATTCACTCTGTGTCTGACCCCGGGAGTGAGTGATGGGACGGTGTTGAAGGAGATTCACACTGTGTCTGACACCGGGAGTGTGTGATGGTACCGTGGAGAGGAATAATCACTCTGTGTCTGACCCCGGGAGTGTGTGATGGGACGGTGTTGAAGGAGATTCACACTGTGTCTGACACCGGGAGTGTGTGATGGTACCGTGGCGATGAATAATCACTCTGTGTCTGACCCCGGGAGTGTGTGATGGGACGGTGTGAAGGGAGATTCACTCTGTGTCTGACCCCAGGAGTGTTTGCTGGGACCGTGTAGAGGAATAATCACTCTGTGTCTGACCCCCGGGAGCGTTTGATGGGAACGTGTAGAGGAATAATCACTCTGTGTCTGACCCCGGAAGAGTTTGATGGGACCGTGTAGAGGAATAATCACTCTGTGTCTGACCCCGGGAGAGTTTGATGGGGCCGTGTAGAGGAATAATCACTCTGTGTCTGACCCCGGGAGTGTTTGATGGGACCGTGGAGAGGAATAATCACTCTGTGTCTGACCCCGGGAGTGTGTGATGTGACGGTGTTGAAGGAGATTCACACTGTGTCTGACACCGGGAGTGTGTGATGGTACCGTGTTGAGGAATAATCACTCTGTGTCTGACCCCGGAAGAGTTTGATGTGACCGTGTAGAGGAATAATGACTCTGTGTCTGACCCAGGAAGTGTTTGCTGGGACCGTGTAGAGGAATAATCTCTCTGTGTCTGACCCCGGGACTGTTTGATGGTACCGTGTAGAGGAATAATCTCTCTGTGTCTGACCCCGGGAGTGTGTGATGGGACGGTGAGGATTGAGATTCACTCTGTGTCTGACCCCGGGAGTGTTTGATGGGACCGTGTAGAGGAATAATCTCTCTGTGTCTGACCCCGGGAGTGTCTGATGGGACGGTGAGGATTGAGATTCACCCTGTGTCTGACCCCGGGAGTGTTTGATGCGACTGTGTAGAGGAATAATCACTCTGTGTTTTACACCCGGAGAGTTTGATGGGACCTTGGAGAGGAATAATCACTCTGTGTCTGACCCCGGGAGTATTTGATGGGACCGTGGAGAGGAATAATCACTCTGTGTCTGACCCCGGGAGTATGTGATGGTACGGTGTTGAAGGAGATTCGCACTGTGTCTGACACCGGGAGTGTGTGATGGTACCGTGTAGAGGAATAATCACTCTGTGTCTGACCACGGAAGTGTTTGATGTGACCTTGCAGAGGAATAATCTCTCTGTGTCTGACCCCGGGAGTGTGTGATGGGACGGTGTGGATTGAGATTCACTCTGTGTCTGACCCCGGGAGTGATTGATACGACCTTGAAGTGGAATAATCACTCTGTGTCTTACTCCCGGAGTGTTTGATGGGACCGTGTAGAGGAATAATCACTCTGTGTCTGACCCCCGGGAGCTTTTGATGGGACCGTGTAGAGAAATAATCACTCTGTGTCTGACCCCGGGAGAGTATGATGGGGCCGTGTAGAGGAATAATAACTCTGTGTCTGACCCCGGGAGTGTTTGATGGGACCGTGTAGAGGAATAATCACTGTGTGTCTGACCCCGGGAGTGTGTGATGGGACGGTTTTGAAGGAGATTCACAATGTGTCTGACCCCGGGAGTGTGTGATGGGACGGTGAGGATTGAGATTCACTCTGTGTCTGACCCCGGGAGTGTTTGATGGGACCGTGTAGAGGAATAATCTCTCTGTGTCTGACCCCGGGAGTGTTTGATGGTACCGTGTAGAGGAATTATCTCTCTGTGTCTGACCCCGGGAGTGTGTGATGGGACGGTGAGGATTGAGATTCACTCTGTGTCTGACCACTGGAGTGTTTGATGGTACCGTGTAGAGGAATAATCTCTCTGTGTCTGACCCCGGGAGTGTGTGATGGGACGGTGTGGATTGAGATTCACTCTGTGTCTGACCCCGGGAGTATTTGATGGGACCGTGGAGAGGAATAATCACTCTGTGTCTGACCCCGGGAGTATGTGATGGTACGGTGTTGAAGGAGATTCACACTGTGTCTGACACCGGGAGTGCGTGATGGTACCGTGTAGAGGAATAATCACTCTGTGTCTGACCACGGAAGTGTTTGATGTGACCTTGCAGAGGAACAATGACTCTGTGTCTGACACCGGGAGTGTTTGATGGGACCGTGTTGAGGAATAATCTCTCCGTGTCTGACCCCGGGAGTGTTTGATGGTACCGTATAGAGGAATAATCTCTCTGTGTCTGACCCCGGGAGTGTTTGATGGTACCGTGTAGAGGAATAATCTCTCTGTGTCTGACCCCGGGAGTGTGTGATGGGACGGTGTGGATTGAGATTCACTCTGTGTCTGACCCCGGGAGTGATTGATACGACCTTGTAGTGGAATAATCACTCTGTGTCTTACTCCCGGAGTGTTTGATGGGACCGTGTAGAGGAATAATCACTCTGTGTCTGACCCCCGGGAGCTTTTGATGGGACCGTGTAGAGAAATAATCACTCTGTGTCTGACCCCGGGAGAGTATGATGGGGCCGTGTAGAGGAATAATAACTCTGTGTTTGACCCCGGGAGTGTTTGATGGGACCGTGTAGAGGAATAATCACTCTGTGTCTGACCCCGGGAGTGTGTGATGGGACGGTGTTGAAGGAGATTCACACTGTGTCTGACACCGGGAGTGTGTGATGGTACCGTGTAGATGAATAATCACTCTGTGCCTGACCCCGGGAGTGTGTGATGGGACGGTGTGAAGGGAGATTCACTCTGTGTCTTACTCCCGGAGTGTTTGATGGGACCATGTAGAGTAATAATCACTCTGTGTCTGACCCCCGGGAGCGTTTGATGGGACCGTGTAGAGGAATAATCACTCTGTGTCTGACCCCGGGAGTGTTTGATGGGACCGTGTAGAGGAATAATCACACAGTGTCTGACCCCGGGAGTGTTTGATGGGCCGTGTAGAGGAATAATCACTCCGTGTCTGACCCCGGGAATTTGTGACGGGACGGTGTGGAGGGAGATTCACTCTGTGTCTGACCCCAGGAGTGTTTGATCGGACCGTGTAGAGGAATAATCTCTCTGTGTCTGACCCCGGGAGTCTGTGATGGGACCGTGCAGAGGAATAATCTCTCTGTGTCTGACCCCGGGAGTGTGTGATGGGACGGTGTGGATTGAGATTCACTCTGTGTCTGACCCCGGGAGTGTTTGATGGGACCGTGTAGAGGAATAATCTCTCTGTGTCTGACCCCGGGAGTGTGTGATGGGACGGTGTGGATTGAGATTAACTCTGTGTCTGACCCCGGGAGTGTTTGATAGGACCTTGTAGTGGAATAATCACTCCGTGTCTTACTCCCGGAGTGTTTGATGGGACCGTGTAGAGGAAAAATCACTCCGTGACAGACCCCCGGGAGCGTTTGATGAGGCTGTGTAGAGATATAATCACAATCACTCTGTGTCTGATCCCGGGAGTATTTGATGGGACCGTGGAGAGGAATAATCACTCTGTGTCTGACCCCGGGAATGTGTGATGGTACGGTGTTGAAGGAGATTCACACTGGGTCTGACACCGGGAGTGTGTGATGGTACCGTGTAGAGGAATAATCACTCTGTGTCTGACCACGGAAGTGTTTGATGTGACCTAGCAGAGGAATAATGACTCTGTGTCTGACACCTGGAGTGTTTGATGGGACCGTGTAGAGGAATAATCTCTCTGTGTCTGACCCCGGGAGTGTGTGATGGGACGGTGTGCATTGAGATTCACTCTGTGTCTGACCCCGGGAGTGTTTGATGGGACCGTGTAGAGGAATAATCTCTCTGTGTCTGACCCCGGGAGTGTGTGATGGGACGGTGTGGATTGAGATTAACTCTGTGTCTGACCCCGGGAGTGTTTGATAGGACCTTGTAGTGGAATAATCACTCCGTGTCTTACTCCCGGAGTGTTTGATGGGACCGTGTAGAGGAAAAATCACTCCGTGACAGACCCCCGGGAGCGTTTGATGAGGCTGTGTAGAGAAATAATCACAATCACTCTGTGTCTGATCCCGGGAGTATTTGATGGGACCGTGGAGAGGAATAATCACTCTGTGTCTGACCCCGGGAATGTGTGATGGTACGGTGTTGAAGGAGATTCACACTGTGTCTGACACCGGGAGTGTGTGATGGTACCGTGTAGAGGAATAATCACTCTGTGTCTGACCACGGAAGTGTTTGATGTGACCTAGCAGAGGAATAATGACTCTGTGTCTGACACCTGGAGTGTTTGATGGGACCGTGTAGAGGAATAATCTCTCTGTGTCTGACCCCGGGAGTGTGCGATGGGACGGTGTAGAGGAATAATCTCTCTGTGTCTGACCCCGGGAGTGTGTGATGGGACGGTGAGGATTGAGATTCACTCTGTGTCTGACCCCGGGAGTGATTGATACGACCTTGTAGTGGAATAATCACTCTGTGTCTTACTCCCGGAGTGTTTGATGGGACCGTGTAGAGGAATAATCACTCTGTATCAGACCCCCGGGAGCTTTTGATGGGACCGTGTAGAGAAATAATCACTCTGTGTCTGACCCCGGGAAAGTATGATGGGGCCGTGTAGAGGAATAATAACACTGTGTCTGACCCCGGGAGTGTTTGATGGGACCGTGTAGAGGAATAATCTCTTTGTGTCTGACCACGGGAGTGTTTGATGGTACCGTGTAGAGGAATAATCACTCCGTGTCAGACCCCGGGAGTTTGTGAGGGGACGGTGTGGAGGGAGATTCACTCTGTGTCTGACCCCGGGAATATTTGATGGGACCGAGTAGAGGAATAATCACTCTGAGTCTGACCCCGGGAGTGTGTGTTGGGACGGTGTGGACGGAGATTCACTTTGTGTCTGACCCCGGGAGTGTTTGATGGGACCGTGTAGAGGAATAATCACTCTGTGTCTGACGCCCGGGAGTGTTTGATGGGACCGTGTAGAGGAATAATCACTATGTGTCTGACCCCGGGAGTGTGTGATGGGACGGCGTGATGGGAGATTCACTCTGTGTCTTACTCCCGGAGTGTTTGCTGGGACCGTGTAGAGTAATAATCGCTCTGTGTCTGACCCCTGGGAGCGTTTGATGGGACCGTGTCGAGGAATAATCCCTCTGTGTCTGACCCCGGGAGTGTATGATCGGACCGAGTAGAGGAATAATCACTCTGAGTCTGACCCCGGGAGTGTGTGTTGGGACGGTGTGGACGGAGATTCACTTTGTGTCTGACCCCGGGAGTGTTTGATGGGACCGTGTAGAGGAATAATCACTCTGTGTCTGACGCCCGGGAGTGTTTGATGGGACCGTGTCGAAGAATAATCACTCTGTTTCTGACCCCGGTAGAGTTTGATGGGCGGTGTAGAGGAATAATCACACAGTGTCTGACCCCGGGAGTGTTTGATGGGCCGTGTAGAGGAATAATCACTCCGTGTCTGACCCCGAGAATTTGTGACGGGACGGTGTGGAGGGAGATTCACTCTGTGTCTGAACCCGGGAGTGTTTGATCAGACCGTGTAGAGGAATAATCTCTCTGTGTCTGACCCCGGGAGTCTGTGATGGGACCGTGCAGAGGAATAATCTCTCTGTGTCTGACCCCGGGAGTGTGTGATGGGACGGTGTGGATTGAGATTCACTCTGTGTCTTACTCCCGGAGTGTTTGATGGGACCGTGTAGAGGAATAATCTCTCTGTGTCTGACCCCGGGAGCTTTTGATGGGACCGTGTAGAGAAATAATCACTCTGTGTCTGACCCCGGGAAAGTATGATGGGGCCGTGTAGAGGAATAATAACACTGTGTCTGACCCCGGGAGTGTTTGATGGGACCGTGTAGAGGAATAATCTCTTTGTGTCTGACCACGGGAGGGTTTGATGGTACCGTGTAGAGGAATAATCACTCCGTGTCAGACCCCGGGAGTTTGTGAGGGGACGGTGTGGAGGGAGATTCACTCTGTGTCTGACCCCGGGAATATTTGATGGGACCGAGTAGAGGAATAATCACTCTGAGTCTGACCCCGGGAGTGTGTGTTGGGACGGTGTGGACGGAGATTCACTTTGTGTCTGACCCCGGGAGTGTTTGATGGGACCGTGTAGAGGAATAATCACTCTGTGTCTGACGCCCGGGAGTGTTTGATGGGACCGTGTAGAGGAATAATCACTATGTGTCTGACCCCGGGAGTGTGTGATGGGACGGCGTGATGGGAGATTCACTCTGTGTCTTACTCCCGGAGTGTTTGCTGGGACCGTGTAGAGTAATAATCGCTCTGTGTCTGACCCCCGGGAGCGTTTGATGGGACCGTGTCGAGGAATAATCCCTCTGTGTCTGACCCCGGGAGTGTATGATCGGACCGAGTAGAGGAATAATCACTCTGAGTCTGACCCCGGGAGTGTGTGTTGGGACGGTGTGGACGGAGATTCACTTTGTGTCTGACCCCGGGAGTGTTTGATGGGACCGTGTAGAGGAATAATCACTCTGTGTCTGACGCCCGGGAGTGTTTGATGGGACCGTGTCGAGGAATAATCACTCTGTGTCTGACCCCGGTAGAGTTTGATGGGCGGTGTAGAGGAATAATCACATAGTGTCTGACCCCGGGAGTGTTTGATGGGCCGTGTAGAGGAATAATCACTCCGTGTCTGACCCCGAGAATTTGTGACGGGACGGTGTGGAGGGAGATTCACTCTGTGTCTGACCCCGGGAGTGTTTGATCGGACCGTGTAGAGGAATAATCTCTCTGTGTCTGACCCCGGGAGTCTGTGATGGGACCGTGCAGAGGAATAATCTCTCTGTGTCTGACCCCGGGAGTGTGTGATGGGACGGTGTGGATTGAGATTCACTCTGTGTCTGACCCCGGGAGTGTTTGATGGGACCGTGTAGAGGAATAATCTCTCTGTGTCTGACCCCGGGAGTGTGTGATGGGACGGTGTGGATTGAGATTAACTCTGTGTCTGACCCCGGGAGTGTTTGATAGGACCTTGTAGTGGAATAATCACTCCGTGTCTTACTCCCGGAGTGTTTGATGGGACAGTGTAGAGGAAAAATCACTCCGTGACAGACCCCCGGGAGCGTTTGATGAGGCTGTGTAGAGAAATAATCACAATCACTCTGTGTCTGATCCCGGGAGTATTTGATGGGACCGTGTAGAGGAATAATCACTCTGTGTCTGACGCCCGGGAGTGTTTGATGGGACCGTGTAGAGGAATAATCACTATGTGTCTGACCCCGGGAGTGTGTGATGGGACGGCGTGATGGGAGATTCACTCTGTGTCTTACTCCCGGAGTGTTTGCTGGGACCGTGTAGAGTAATAATCGCTCTGTGTCTGACCCCCGGGAGCGTTTGATGGGACCGTGTAGAGGAATAATCCCTCTGTGTCTGACCCCGGGAGTGTATGATCGGACCGAGTAGAGGAATAATCACTCTGAGTCTGACCCCGGGAGTGTGTGTTGGGACGGTGTGGACGGAGATTCACTTTGTGTCTGACCCCGGGAGTGTTTGATGGGACCGTGTAGAGGAATAATCACTCTGTGTCTGACGCCCGGGAGTGTTTGATGGGACCGTGTCGAAGAATAATCACTCTGTGTCTGACCCCGGTAGAGTTTGATGGGCGGTGTAGAGGAATAATCACACAGTGTCTGACCCCGGGAGTGTTTGATGGGCCGTGTAGAGGAATAATCACTCCGTGTCTGACCCCGAGAATTTGTGACGGGACGGTGTGGAGGGAGATTCACTCTGTGTCTGACCCCGGGAGTGTTTGATCGGACCGTGTAGAGGAATAATCTCTCTGTGTCTGACCCCGGGAGTCTGTGATGGGACCGTGCAGAGGAATAATCTCTCTGTGTCTGACCCCGGGAGTGTGTGATGGGACGGTGTGGATTGAGATTCACTCTGTGTCTGACCCCGGGAGTGTTTGATGGGACCGTGTAGAGGAATAATCTCTCTGTGTCTGACCCCGGGAGTGTGTGATGGGACGGTGTGGATTGAGATTAACTCTGTGTCTGACCCCGGGAGTGTTTGATAGGACCTTGTAGTGGAATAATCACTCCGTGTCTTACTCCCGGAGTGTTTGATGGGACAGTGTAGAGGAAAAATCACTCCGTGACAGACCCCCGGGAGCGTTTGATGAGGCTGTGTAGAGAAATAATCACAATCACTCTGTGTCTGATCCCGGGAGTATTTGATGGGACCGTGGAGAGGAATAATCACTCTGTGTCTGACCCCGGGAATGTGTGATGGTACGGTGTTGAAGGAGATTCACACTGTGTCTGACACCGGGAGAGTGTGATGGTACCGTGTAGAGGAATAATCACTCTGTGTCTGACCACGGAAGTGTTTGATGTGACCTAGCAGAGGAATAATGACTCTGTGTCTGACACCTGGAGTGTTTGATGGGACCGTGTCGAGGAATAATCCCTCTGTGTCTGACCCCGGGAGTGTATGATCGGACCGAGTAGAGGAATAATCACTCTGAGTCTGACCCCGGGAGTGTGTGTTGGGACGGTGTGGACGGAGATTCACTTTGTGTCTGACCCCGGGAGTGTTTGATGGGACCGTGTAGAGGAATAATCACTCTGTGTCTGACGCCCGGGAGTGTTTGATGGGACCGTGTCGAAGAATAATCACTCTGTGTCTGACCCCGGGAGTGTTTGATTGGACCGTGTAGAGGAATAATCACTCTGTGTCTGACCCCGGGAGTGTGTGATGGGACGGTGTGGACGGAGATTCATTCTGTGTCTGACCCCGGGAGTGTTTTATGGGACCGTGTAGAGGAATAATCACTCTGTGTTTGACCACGGGAGTGTGTGTTGCGTCGGTGTAGAGGAATAATCACTCTGTGTCTGACCCCGGGAGTGTTTGATGGGGCCGTGTAGAGGAATAATCACTCTGTGTTTGACCCCGGGAGTGTGTGATGGGACGGTGTGGATTGAGATTCACTCTGTGTCTGACCCCGGGAGTGTTTGATGGGACCGTGTAGAGGAATAATCTCTCTGTGTCTGACCCCGGGAGTGTGTGATGGGACGGTGTGGATTGAGATTAACTCTGTGTCTGACCCCGGGAGTGTTTGATAGGACCTTGTAGTGGAATAATCACTCCGTGTCTTACTCCCGGAGTGTTTGATGGGAACGTGTAGAGGAAAAATCACTCCGTGACAGACCCCCGGGAGCGTTTGATGAGGCTGTGTAGAGAAATAATCACAATCACTCTGTGTCTGATCCCGGGAGTATTTGATGGGACCGTGGAGAGGAATAATCACTCTGTGTCTGACCCCGGGAATGTGTGATGGTACGGTGTTGAAGGAGATTCACACTGTGTCTGACACCGGGAGTGTGTGATGGTACCGTGTAGAGGAATAATCACTCTGTGTCTGACCACGGAAGTGTTTGATGTGACCTAGCAGAGGAATAATGACTCTGTGTCTGACACCTGGAGTGTTTGATGGGACCGTGTAGAGGAATAATCTCTCTGTGTCTGACCCCGGGAGTGTGCGATGGGACGGTGTGGATTGAGATTCACTCTGTGTCTGACCCCGGGAGTGATTGATACGACCTTGTAGTGGAATAATCACTCTGTGTCTTACTCCCGGAGTGTTTGATGGGACCGTGTAGAGGAATAATCACTCTGTATCAGACCCCCGGGAGCTTTTGATGGGACCGTGTAGAGAAATAATCACTCTGTGTCTGACCCCGGGAAAGTATGATGGGGCCGTGTAGAGGAATAATAACACTGTGTCTGACCCCGGGAGTGTTTGATGGGACCGTGTAGAGGAATAATCTCTTTGTGTCTGACCACGGGAGTGTTTGATGGTACCGTGTAGAGGAATAATCACTCCGTGTCAGACCCCGGGAGTTTGTGAGGGGACGGTGTGGAGGGAGATTCACTCTGTGTCTGACCCCGGGAATATTTGATGGGACCGAGTAGAGGAATAATCACTCTGAGTCTGACCCCGGGAGTGTGTGTTGGGACGGTGTGGACGGAGATTCACTTTGTGTCTGACCCCGGGAGTGTTTGATGGGACCGTGTAGAGGAATAATCACTCTGTGTCTGACGCCCGGGAGTGTTTGATGGGACCGTGTAGAGGAATAATCACTATGTGTCTGACCCCGGGAGTGTGTGATGGGACGGCGTGATGGGAGATTCACTCTGTGTCTTACTCCCGGAGTGTTTGCTGGGACCGTGTAGAGTAATAATCGCTCTGTGTCTGACCCCCGGGAGCTTTTGATGGGACCGTGTCGAGGAATAATCCCTCTGTGTCTGACCCCGGGAGTGTATGATCGGACCGAGTAGAGGAATAATCACTCTGAGTCTGACCCCGGGAGTGTGTGTTGGGACGGTGTGGACGGAGATTCACTTTGTGTCTGACCCCGGGAGTGTTTGATGGGACCGTGTAGAGGAATAATCACTCTGTGTCTGACGCCCGGGAGTGTTTGATGGGACCGTGTCGAAGAATAATCACTCTGTGTCTGACCCCGGGAGTGTTTGATTGGACCGTGTAGAGGAATAATCACTCTGTGTCTGACCCCGGGAGTGTGTGATGGGACGGTGTGGACGGAGATTCATTCTGTGTCTGACCCCGGCAGTGTTTTATGGGACCGTGTAGAGGAATAATCACTCTGTGTTTGACCACGGGAGTGTGTGTTGCGTCGGTGTAGAGGAATAATCACTCTGTGTCTGACCCCGGGAGTGTTTGATGGGGCCGTGTAGAGGAATAATCACTCTGTGTTTGACCACGGGAGTGTGTGTTGCGTCGGTGTAGGGGATTAATCACTCTGTGTCTGACCCCGGGAGTGTGTGATGGGACGGTGAGGATTGAGATTAACTCTGTGTCTGAACCCGGGAGTGTTTGATGGGACAGTGTAGAGGAATAATCTCTCTGTGTCTGACCCCGGGAGTGTTTGATGGTACAGTGTAGAGGAATAATCTCTCTGTGTCTGATACCGGGAGTGTTTGATGGGACCTTGTAGAGGAATAATCTCTCTGTGTCTGACCCCGGGAGTGTGTGATGGGACGGTGTGGATTGAGATTCACTCTGTGTCTGACCCCGGGAGTGTTTGATGGGACCGTGTAGAGGAATAATCTCTCTGTGTCTGACCCCGGGAGTGTGTGATGGGACGGTGTGGATTGAGATTAACTCTGTGTCTGACCCCGGGAGTGTTTGATAGGACCTTGTAGTGGAATAATCACTCCGTGTCTTACTCCCGGAGTGTTTGATGGGACCGTGTAGAGGAAAAATCACTCCGTGACAGACCCCCGGGAGCGTTTGATGAGGCTGTGTAGAGAAATAATCACAATCACTCTGTGTCTGATCCCGGGAGTATTTGATGGGACCGTGGAGAGGAATAATCACTCTGTGTCTGACCCCGGGAATGTGTGATGGTACGGTGTTGAAGGAGATTCACACTGTGTCTGACACCGGGAGTGTGTGATGGTACCGTGTAGAGGAATAATCACTCTGTGTCTGACCACGGAAGTGTTTGATGTGACCTAGCAGAGGAATAATGACTCTGTGTCTGACACCTGGAGTGTTTGATGGGACCGTGTAGAGGAATAATCTCTCTGTGTCTGACCCCGGGAGTGTGCGATGGGACGGTGTGGATTGAGATTCACTCTGTGTCTGACCCCGGGAGTGATTGATACGACCTTGTAGTGGAATAATCACTCTGTGTCTTACTCCCGGAGTGTTTGATGGGACCGTGTAGAGGAATAATCACTCTGTATCAGACCCCCGGGAGCTTTTGATGGGACCGTGTAGAGAAATGATCACTCTGTGTCTGACCCCGGGAAAGTATGATGGGGCCGTGTAGAGGAATAATAACACTGTGTCTGACCCCGGGAGTGTTTGATGGGACCGTGTAGAGGAATAATCTCTTTGTGTCTGACCACGGGAGTGTTTGATGGTACCGTGTAGAGGAATAATCACTCCGTGTCAGACCCCGGGAGTTTGTGAGGGGACGGTGTGGAGGGAGATTCACTCTGTGTCTGACCCCGGGAATATTTGATGGGACCGAGTAGAGGAATAATCACTCTGAGTCTGACCCCGGGAGTGTGTGTTGGGACGGTGTGGACGGAGATTCACTTTGTGTCTGACCCCGGGAGTGTTTGATGGGACCGTGTAGAGGAATAATCACTCTGTGTCTGACGCCCGGGAGTGTTTGATGGGACCGTGTAGAGGAATAATCACTATGTGTCTGACCCCGGGAGTGTGTGATGGGAGATTCACTCTGTGTCTTACTCCCGGAGTGTTTGCTGGGACCGTGTAGAGTAATAATCGCTCTGTGTCTGACCCCCGGGAGCGTTTGATGGGACCGTGTCGAGGAATAATCCCTCTGTGTCTGACCCCGGGAGTGTATGATCGGACCGAGTAGAGGAATAATCACTCTGAGTCTGACCCCGGGAGTGTGTGTTGGGACGGTGTGGACGGAGATTCACTTTGTGTCTGACCCCGGGAGTGTTTGATGGGACCGTGTAGAGGAATAATCACTCTGTGTCTGACGCCCGGGAGTGTTTGATGGGACCGTGTCGAAGAATAATCACTCTGTGTCTGACCCCGGGAGTGTTTGATTGGACCGTGTAGAGGAATAATCACTCTGTGTCTGACCCCGGGAGTGTGTGATGGGACGGTGTGGACGGAGATTCATTCTGTGTCTGACCCCGGGAGTGTTTTATGGGACCGTGTAGAGGAATAATCACTCTGTGTTTGACCACGGGAGTGTGTGTTGCGTCGGTGTAGAGGAATAATCACTCTGTGTCTGACCCCGGGAGTGTTTGATGGGGCCGTGTAGAGGAATAATCACTCTGTGTTTGACCACGGGAGTGTGTGTTGCGTCGGTGTAGGGGATTAATCACTCTGTGTCTGACCCCGGGAGTGTGTGATGGGACGGTGAGGATTGAGATTAACTCTGTGTCTGAACCCGGGAGTGTTTGATGGGACAGTGTAGAGGAATAATCTCTCTGTGTCTGACCCCGGGAGTGTTTGATGGTACAGTGTAGAGGAATAATCTCTCTGTGTCTGATACCGGGAGTGTTTGATGGGACCTTGTAGTGGAATAATCACTCTGTGTCTTTCCCCCGGAGTGTTTGATTGGACCGTGTAAAGGAATAATCACTCTGTGTCTGACCCCCGGGAGCGTTTGATGGGACCGTTTAGAGGAATAATCGCTCTGTGTCTGACCCCGGGAGTGTGTGATGGGACGGTGTTGAAGGAGATTCACACTGTCTCTGACCCCGGGAGTGTGTGATGGTACCGTGTAGAGGAATAATCACTCTGTGTCTGACCACGGAAGAGTCTCATGTGACCTTGTAGAGGAATAATGACTCTGTGTCTGACCCCCGGGAGCGTTTGCTGTGACCGTGTAGAGGAATAATCACTCTGTGTCTGACCCAGGGAGTGTGTGATGGGACGGTGTTGAAGGAGATTCACACTGTCTCTGACCCCGGGAGTGTTTGATGGGCGGTGTAGAGGAATAATCACTCTGTGGCTGACCCCGGGAGTGTGTGATGGGACGGTGTGGACGGAGATTCATTCTGTGTCTGACCCCGGGAGTGTTTTATGGGACCGTGTAGAGGAATAATCACTCTGTGTTTGACCACGGGAGTGTGTGTTGCGTCGGTGTAGAGGAATAATCACTCTGTGTCTGACCCCGGGAGTGTGTGTTGCGTCGGTGTAGGGGATTAATCACTCTGTGTCTGACCCCGGGAGTGTGTGATGGGACGGTGAGGATTGAGATTAACTCTGTGTCTGAACCCGGGAGTGTTTGATGGGACAGTGTAGAGGAATAATCTCTCTGTGTCTGACCCCGGGAGTGTTTGATGGTACAGTGTAGAGGAATAATCTCTCTGTGTCTGATACCGGGAGTGTTTGATGGGACCTTGTAGTGGAATAATCACTCTGTGTCTTTCCCCCGGAGTGTTTGATTGGACCGTGTAAAGGAATAATCACTCTGTGTCTGACCCCCGGGAGCGTTTGATGGGACCGTTTAGAGGAATAATCGCTCTGTGTCTGACCCCGGGAGTGTGTGATGGGACGGTGTTGAAGGAGATTCACACTGTCTCTGACCCCGGGAGTGTGTGATGGTACCGTGTAGAGGAATAATCACTCTGTGTCTGACCACGGAAGAGTCTCATGTGACCTTGTAGAGGAATAATGACTCTGTGTCTGACCCCCGGGAGCGTTTGCTGTGACCGTGTAGAGGAATAATCACTCTGTGTCTGACCCAGGGAGTGTGTGATGGGACGGTGTTGAAGGAGATTCACACTGTCTCTGACCCCGGGAGTGTTTGATGGGCGGTGTAGAGGAATAATCACTCTGTGGCTGACCCCTGGAGTGTTTGATGGTACGTGTAGAGGAATAATCTCTCTGTGTCTGACCCCGGGAGTGTGTGATGGGACGGTGTGGAGGGAGATTCACTCTGTGCCTAACACCGGGAGTGTGTGATGGGCGGAGTAGAGGAATAATCACTCTGTGTCTGACCCCGGGAGTGTGTGATGGGACGGTGTGGACGGAGATTCATTCTGTGTCTGACCCCGGGAGTGTTTTATGGGACCGTGTAGAGGAATAATCACTCTGTGTTTGACCACGGGAGTGTGTGTTGCGTCGGTGTAGAGGAATAATCACTCTGTGTCTGACCCCGGGAGTGTTTGATGGGGCCGTGTAGAGGAATAATCACTCTGTGTTTGACCACGGGAGTGTGTGTTGCGTCGGTGTAGGGGATTAATCACTCTGTGTCTGACCCCGGGAGTGTGTGATGGGACGGTGAGGATTGAGATTAACTCTGTGTCTGAACCCGGGAGTGTTTGATGGGACAGTGTAGAGGAATAATCTCTCTGTGTCTGACCCCGGGAGTGTTTGATGGTACAGTGTAGAGGAATAATCTCTCTGTGTCTGATACCGGGAGTGTTTGATGGGACCTTGTAGTGGAATAATCACTCTGTGTCTTTCCCCCGGAGTGTTTGATTGGACCGTGTAAAGGAATAATCACTCTGTGTCTGACCCCCGGGAGCGTTTGATGGGACCGTTTAGAGGAATAATCGCTCTGTGTCTGACCCCGGGAGTGTGTGATGGGACGGTGTTGAAGGAGATTCACACTGTCTCTGACCCCGGGAGTGTGTGATGGTACCGTGTAGAGGAATAATCACTCTGTGTCTGACCACGGAAGAGTCTCATGTGACCTTGTAGAGGAATAATGACTCTGTGTCTGACCCCCGGGAGCGTTTGCTGTGACCGTGTAGAGGAATAATCACTCTGTGTCTGACCCAGGGAGTGTGTGATGGGACGGTGTTGAAGGAGATTCACACTGTCTCTGACCCCGGGAGTGTTTGATGGGCGGTGTAGAGGAATAATCACTCTGTGGCTGACCCCTGGAGTGTTTGATGGTACGTGTAGAGGAATAATCTCTCTGTGTCTGACCCCGGGAGTGTGTGATGGGACGGTGTGGAGGGAGATTCACTCTGTGCCTAACACCGGGAGTGTGTGATGGGCGGAGTAGAGGAATAATCACTCTGTGTCTGACCCCGGGAGTGTGTGATGGGACGGTGTGGACGGAGATTCATTCTGTGTCTGACCCCGGGAGTGTTTTATGGGACCGTGTAGAGGAATAATCACTCTGTGTTTGACCACGGGAGTGTGTGTTGCGTCGGTGTAGAGGAATAATCACTCTGTGTCTGACCCCGGGAGTGTTTGATGGGGCCGTGTAGAGGAATAATCACTCTGTGTTTGACCACGGGAGTGTGTGTTGCGTCGGTGTAGGGGATTAATCACTCTGTGTCTGACCCCGGGAGTGTGTGATGGGACGGTGAGGATTGAGATTAACTCTGTGTCTGAACCCGGGAGTGTTTGATGGGACAGTGTAGAGGAATAATCTCTCTGTGTCTGACCCCGGGAGTGTTTGATGGTACAGTGTAGAGGAATAATCTCTCTGTGTCTGATACCGGGAGTGTTTGATGGGACCTTGTAGTGGAATAATCACTCTGTGTCTTTCCCCCGGAGTGTTTGATTGGACCGTGTAAAGGAATAATCACTCTGTGTCTGACCCCCGGGAGCGTTTGATGGGACCGTTTAGAGGAATAATCGCTCTGTGTCTGACCCCGGGAGTGTGTGATGGGACGGTGTTGAAGGAGATTCACACTGTCTCTGACCCCGGGAGTGTGTGATGGTACCGTGTAGAGGAATAATCACTCTGTGTCTGACCACGGAAGAGTCTCATGTGACCTTGTAGAGGAATAATGACTCTGTGTCTGACCCCCGGGAGCGTTTGCTGTGACCGTGTAGAGGAATAATCACTCTGTGTCTGACCCAGGGAGTGTGTGATGGGACGGTGTTGAAGGAGATTCACACTGTCTCTGACCCCGGGAGTGTTTGATGGGCGGTGTAGAGGAATAATCACTCTGTGGCTGACCCCTGGAGTGTTTGATGGTACGTGTAGAGGAATAATCTCTCTGTGTCTGACCCCGGGAGTGTGTGATGGGACGGTGTGGAGGGAGATTCACTCTGTGCCTAACACCGGGAGTGTGTGATGGGCGGAGTAGAGGAATAATCACTCCGTGTCTGACCCCAGGAGTTTGTGAGGGGACGGTGTGGAGGGAGATTCAATCTGTGTCTGACCCCGGGAGTGTTTGATGGGACCGAGTAGAGGAATAATCACTCTGTGTCTGACCCCGGGAGTGTGTGATGGGACGGTGAGGATTGAGATTAACTCTGTGTCTGAACCCGGGAGTGTTTAATGGGACAGTGTAGAGGAATAATCACTCTGTGTCTGACCCCGGGAGTGTTTGATGGGACCGTGTAGAGGAATAATCACTCTGAGTCTGACCCCGGGAGTGTGTGTTGGGACGGTGTGGACGGAGATTCACTTTGTGTCTGACCCCGGGAGTGTTTGATGGGACCGTGTAGAGGAATAATCACTCTGTGTCTGACCCCGGGAGTGTTTGATGGGGCCGTGTAGAGGAATAATCACTCTGTGTTTGACCACGGGAGTGTATGATCGGACCGAGTAGAGGAATAATCACTCTGAGTCTGACCCCGGGAGTGTGTGTTGGGACGGTGTGGACGGAGATTCACTTTGTGTCTGACCCCGGGAGTGTTTGATGGGACCGTGTAGAGGAATAATCACTCTGTGTCTGACGCCCGGGAGTGTTTGATGGGACCGTGTCGAAGAATAATCACTCTGTGTCTGACCCCGGGAGTGTTTGATTGGACCGTGTAGAGGAATAATCACTCTGTGTCTGACCCCGGGAGTGTGTGATGGGACGGTGTGGACGGAGATTCATTCTGTGTCTGACCCCGGGAGTGTTTTATGGGACCGTGTAGAGGAATAATCACTCTGTGTTTGACCACGGGAGTGTGTGTTGCGTCGGTGTAGAGGAATAATCACTCTGTGTCTGACCCCGGGAGTGTTTGATGGGGCCGTGTAGAGGAATAATCACTCTGTGTTTGACCACGGGAGTGTGTGTTGCGTCGGTGTAGGGGATTAATCACTCTGTGTCTGACCCCGGGAGTGTGTGATGGGACGGTGAGGATTGAGATTAACTCTGTGTCTGAACCCGGGAGTGTTTGATGGGACAGTGTAGAGGAATAATCTCTCTGTGTCTGACCCCGGGAGTGTTTGATGGTACAGTGTAGAGGAATAATCTCTCTGTGTCTGATACCGGGAGTGTTTGATGGGACCTTGTAGTGGAATAATCACTCTGTGTCTTTCCCCCGGAGTGTTTGATTGGACCGTGTAAAGGAATAATCACTCTGTGTCTGACCCCCGGGAGCGTTTGATGGGACCGTTTAGAGGAATAATCGCTCTGTGTCTGACCCCGGGAGTGTGTGATGGGACGGTGTTGAAGGAGATTCACACTGTCTCTGACCCCGGGAGTGTGTGATGGTACCGTGTAGAGGAATAATCACTCTGTGTCTGACCACGGAAGAGTCTCATGTGACCTTGTAGAGGAATAATGACTCTGTGTCTGACCCCCGGGAGCGTTTGCTGTGACCGTGTAGAGGAATAATCACTCTGTGTCTGACCCAGGGAGTGTGTGATGGGACGGTGTTGAAGGAGATTCACACTGTCTCTGACCCCGGGAGTTTTTGATGGGCGGTGTAGAGGAATAATCACTCTGTGGCTGACCCCTGGAGTGTTTGATGGTACGTGTAGAGGAATAATCTCTCTGTGTCTGACCCCGGGAGTGTGTGATGGGACGGTGTGGAGGGAGATTCACTCTGTGCCTAACACCGGGAGTGTGTGATGGGCGGAGTAGAGGAATAATCACTCCGTGTCTGACCCCGGGAGTTTGTGAGGGGACGGTGTGGAGGGAGATTCAATCTGTGTCTGACCCCGGGAGTGTTTGATGGGACCGAGTAGAGGAATAATCACTCTGTGTCTGACCCCGGGAGTGTTTGATGGGACCGAGTAGAGGAATAATCACTCTGTGTCTGACCCCGGGAGTGTGTGATGGGACGGTGAGGATTGAGATTAACTCTGTGTCTGAACCCGGGAGTGTTTGATGGGACAGTGTAGAGGAATAATCACTCTGTGTCTGACCCCGGGAGTGTTTGATGGGACCGTGTAGAGGAATAATCACTCTGAGTCTGACCCCGGGAGTGTGTGTTGGGACGGTGTGGACGGAGATTCACTTTGTGTCTGACCCCGGGAGTGTTTGATGGGACCGTGTAGAGGAATAATCACTCTGTGTCTGACCCCGGGAGTGTTTGATGGGGCCGTGTAGAGGAATAATCACTCTGTGTTTGACCACGGGAGTGTGTGTTGCGTCGGGGTAGGGGATTAATCACTCTGTGTCTGACCCCGGGAGTGTGTGATGGGACGGTGAGGATTGAGATTAACTCTGTGTCTGAACCCGGGAGTGTTTGATGGGACAGTGTAGAGGAATAATCTCTCTGTGTCTGACCCCGGGAGTGTTTGATGGTACAGTGTAGAGGAATAATCTCTCTGTGTCTGACACCGGGAGTGTTTGATGGGACCTTGTAGTGGAATAATCACTCTGTGTCTTTCCCCCGGAGTGTTTGATGGGACCGTGTAAAGGAATAATCACTCTGTGTCTGACCCCCGGGAGCGTTTGATGGGACCGTTTAGAGGAATAATCGCTCTGTGTCTGACCCCGGGAGTGTGTGATGGGACGGTGTTGAAGGAGATTCACACTGTCTCTGACCCCGGGAGTGTGTGATGGTACCGTGTAGAGGAATAATCACTCTGTGTCTGACCACGGAAGAGTCTCATGTGACCTTGTAGAGGAATAATGACTCTGTGTCTGACCCCCGGGAGCGTTTGCTGTGACCGTGTAGAGGAATAATCACTCTGTGTCTGACCCAGGGAGTGTGTGATGGGACGGTGTTGAAGGAGATTCACACTGTCTCTGACCCCGGGAGTGTTTGATGGGCGGTGTAGAGGAATAATCACTCTGTGGCTGACCCCTGGAGTGTTTGATGGTACGTGTAGAGGAATAATCTCTCTGTGTCTGACCCCGGGAGTGTGTGATGGGACGGTGTGGAGGGAGATTCACTCTGTGCCTAACACCGGGAGTGTGTGATGGGCGGAGTAGAGGAATAATCACTCTGTGTCTGACCCCGGGAGTGTGTGATGGGACGGTGTGGACGGAGATTCATTCTGTGTCTGACCCCGGGAGTGTTTTATGGGACCGTGTAGAGGAATAATCACTCTGTGTTTGACCACGGGAGTGTGTGTTGCGTCGGTGTAGAGGAATAATCACTCTGTGTCTGACCCCGGGAGTGTTTGATGGGGCCGTGTAGAGGAATAATCACTCTGTGTTTGACCACGGGAGTGTGTGTTGCGTCGGTGTAGGGGATTAATCACTCTGTGTCTGACCCCGGGAGTGTGTGATGGGACGGTGAGGATTGAGATTAACTCTGTGTCTGAACCCGGGAGTGTTTGATGGGACAGTGTAGAGGAATAATCTCTCTGTGTCTGACCCCGGGAGTGTTTGATGGTACAGTGTAGAGGAATAATCTCTCTGTGTCTGATACCGGGAGTGTTTGATGGGACCTTGTAGTGGAATAATCACTCTGTGTCTTTCCCCCGGAGTGTTTGATTGGACCGTGTAAAGGAATAATCACTCTGTGTCTGACCCCCGGGAGCGTTTGATGGGACCGTTTAGAGGAATAATCGCTCTGTGTCTGACCCCGGGAGTGTGTGATGGGACGGTGTTGAAGGAGATTCACACTGTCTCTGACCCCGGGAGTGTGTGATGGTACCGTGTAGAGGAATAATCACTCTGTGTCTGACCACGGAAGAGTCTCATGTGACCTTGTAGAGGAATAATGACTCTGTGTCTGACCCCCGGGAGCGTTTGCTGTGACCGTGTAGAGGAATAATCACTCTGTGTCTGACCCAGGGAGTGTGTGATGGGACGGTGTTGAAGGAGATTCACACTGTCTCTGACCCCGGGAGTGTTTGATGGGCGGTGTAGAGGAATAATCACTCTGTGGCTGACCCCTGGAGTGTTTGATGGTACGTGTAGAGGAATAATCTCTCTGTGTCTGACCCCGGGAGTGTGTGATGGGACGGTGTGGAGGGAGATTCACTCTGTGCCTAACACCGGGAGTGTGTGATGGGCGGAGTAGAGGAATAATCACTCCGTGTCTGACCCCAGGAGTTTGTGAGGGGACGGTGTGGAGGGAGATTCAATCTGTGTCTGACCCCGGGAGTGTTTGATGGGACCGAGTAGAGGAATAATCACTCTGTGTCTGACCCCGGGAGTGTGTGATGGGACGGTGAGGATTGAGATTAACTCTGTGTCTGAACCCGGGAGTGTTTGATGGGACAGTGTAGAGGAATAATCACTCTGTGTCTGACCCCGGGAGTGTTTGATGGGACCGTGTAGAGGAATAATCACTCTGAGTCTGACCCCGGGAGTGTGTGTTGGGACGGTGTGGACGGAGATTCACTTTGTGTCTGACCCCGGGAGTGTTTGATGGGACCGTGTAGAGGAATAATCACTCTGTGTCTGACCCCGGGAGTGTTTGATGGGGCCGTGTAGAGGAATAATCACTCTGTGTTTGACCACGGGAGTGTATGATCGGACCGAGTAGAGGAATAATCACTCTGAGTCTGACCCCGGGAGTGTGTGTTGGGACGGTGTGGACGGAGATTCACTTTGTGTCTGACCCCGGGAGTGTTTGATGGGACCGTGTAGAGGAATAATCACTCTGTGTCTGACGCCCGGGAGTGTTTGATGGGACCGTGTCGAAGAATAATCACTCTGTGTCTGACCCCGGGAGTGTTTGATTGGACCGTGTAGAGGAATAATCACTCTGTGTCTGACCCCGGGAGTGTGTGATGGGACGGTGTGGACGGAGATTCATTCTGTGTCTGACCCCGGGAGTGTTTTATGGGACCGTGTAGAGGAATAATCACTCTGTGTTTGACCACGGGAGTGTGTGTTGCGTCGGTGTAGAGGAATAATCACTCTGTGTCTGACCCCGGGAGTGTTTGATGGGGCCGTGTAGAGGAATAATCACTCTGTGTTTGACCACGGGAGTGTGTGTTGCGTCGGTGTAGGGGATTAATCACTCTGTGTCTGACCCCGGGAGTGTGTGATGGGACGGTGAGGATTGAGATTAACTCTGTGTCTGAACCCGGGAGTGTTTGATGGGACAGTGTAGAGGAATAATCTCTCTGTGTCTGACCCCGGGAGTGTTTGATGGTACAGTGTAGAGGAATAATCTCTCTGTGTCTGATACCGGGAGTGTTTGATGGGACCTTGTAGTGGAATAATCACTCTGTGTCTTTCCCCCGGAGTGTTTGATTGGACCGTGTAAAGGAATAATCACTCTGTGTCTGACCCCCGGGAGCGTTTGATGGGACCGTTTAGAGGAATAATCGCTCTGTGTCTGACCCCGGGAGTGTGTGATGGGACGGTGTTGAAGGAGATTCACACTGTCTCTGACCCCGGGAGTGTGTGATGGTACCGTGTAGAGGAATAATCACTCTGTGTCTGACCACGGAAGAGTCTCATGTGACCTTGTAGAGGAATAATGACTCTGTGTCTGACCCCCGGGAGCGTTTGCTGTGACCGTGTAGAGGAATAATCACTCTGTGTCTGACCCAGGGAGTGTGTGATGGGACGGTGTTGAAGGAGATTCACACTGTCTCTGACCCCGGGAGTTTTTGATGGGCGGTGTAGAGGAATAATCACTCTGTGGCTGACCCCTGGAGTGTTTGATGGTACGTGTAGAGGAATAATCTCTCTGTGTCTGACCCCGGGAGTGTGTGATGGGACGGTGTGGAGGGAGATTCACTCTGTGCCTAACACCGGGAGTGTGTGATGGGCGGAGTAGAGGAATAATCACTCCGTGTCTGACCCCGGGAGTTTGTGAGGGGACGGTGTGGAGGGAGATTCAATCTGTGTCTGACCCCGGGAGTGTTTGATGGGACCGAGTAGAGGAATAATCACTCTGTGTCTGACCCCGGGAGTGTTTGATGGGACCGAGTAGAGGAATAATCACTCTGTGTCTGACCCCGGGAGTGTGTGATGGGACGGTGAGGATTGAGATTAACTCTGTGTCTGAACCCGGGAGTGTTTGATGGGACAGTGTAGAGGAATAATCACTCTGTGTCTGACCCCGGGAGTGTTTGATGGGACCGTGTAGAGGAATAATCACTCTGAGTCTGACCCCGGGAGTGTGTGTTGGGACGGTGTGGACGGAGATTCACTTTGTGTCTGACCCCGGGAGTGTTTGATGGGACCGTGTAGAGGAATAATCACTCTGTGTCTGACCCCGGGAGTGTTTGATGGGGCCGTGTAGAGGAATAATCACTCTGTGTTTGACCACGGGAGTGTGTGTTGCGTCGGGGTAGGGGATTAATCACTCTGTGTCTGACCCCGGGAGTGTGTGATGGGACGGTGAGGATTGAGATTAACTCTGTGTCTGAACCCGGGAGTGTTTGATGGGACAGTGTAGAGGAATAATCTCTCTGTGTCTGACCCCGGGAGTGTTTGATGGTACAGTGTAGAGGAATAATCTCTCTGTGTCTGACACCGGGAGTGTTTGATGGGACCTTGTAGTGGAATAATCACTCTGTGTCTTTCCCCCGGAGTGTTTGATGGGACCGTGTAAAGGAATAATCACTCTGTGTCTGACCCCCGGGAGCGTTTGATGGGACCGTTTAGAGGAATAATCGCTCTGTGTCTGACCCCGGGAGTGTGTGATGGGACGGTGTTGAAGGAGATTCACACTGTCTCTGACCCCGGGAGTGTGTGATGGTACCGTGTAGAGGAATAATCACTCTGTGTCTGACCACGGAAGAGTCTCATGTGACCTTGTAGAGGAATAATGACTCTGTGTCTGACCCCCGGGAGCGTTTGCTGTGACCGTGTAGAGGAATAATCACTCTGTGTCTGACCCCGGGAGTGTGTGATAGGACGGTGTTGAAGGAGATTCACACTGTCTCTGACCCCGAGAGTGTTTGATGGGCGGTGTAGAGGAATAATCACTCTGTGGCTGACCCCGGGAGTGTTTGATGGTACGTGTAGAGGAATAATCTCTCTGTGTCTGACCCCGGGAGTGTGTGATGGGACGGTGTGGAGGGAGATTCACTTTGTGCCTAACACCGGGAGTGTGTGATGGGCGGAGTAGAGGAATAATCACTCCGTGTCTGACCCCGGGAGTTTGTGAGGGGACGGTGTGGAGGGAGATTCACTCTGTGTCTGACCCCGGGAGTGTTTGATGGGACCGAGTAGAGGAATAATCACTCTGAGTCTGACCCCGGGAGTGTGTGTTGGGACGGTGTGGACGGAGATTCACTTTGTGTCTGACCCCGGGAGTGTTTGATGGGACCGTGTAGAGGAATAATCACTCTGTGTCTGACCCCGGGAGTGTGTGATGGGGCCGTGTAGAGGAATAATCACTCTGTGTTTGACCACGGGAGTGTGTGTTGCGTCGGGGTAGGGGATTAATCACTCTGTGTCTGACCCCGGGAGTGTGTGATGGGACGGTGAGGATTGAGATTAACTCTGTGTCTGAACCCGGGAGTGTTTGATGGGACAGTGTAGAGGAATAATCTCTCTGTGTCTGACCCCGGGAGTGTTTGATGGTACAGTGTAGAGGAATAATCTCTCTGTGTCTGACACCGGGAGTGTTTGATGGGACCTTGTAGTGGAATAATCACTCTGTGTCTTTCCCCCGGAGTGTTTGATGGGACCGTGTAAAGGAATAATCACTCTGTGTCTGACCCCCGGGAGCGTTTGATGGGACCGTTTAGAGGAATAATCGCTCTGTGTCTGACCCCGGGAGTGTGTGATGGGACGGTGTTGAAGGAGATTCACACTGTCTCTGACCCCGGGAGTGTGTGATGGTACCGTGTAGAGGAATAATCACTCTGTGTCTGACCACGGAAGAGTCTCATGTGACCTTGTAGAGGAATAATGACTCTGTGTCTGACCCCCGGGAGCGTTTGCTGTGACCGTGTAGAGGAATAATCACTCTGTGTCTGACCCCGGGAGTGTGTGATAGGACGGTGTTGAAGGAGATTCACACTGTCTCTGACCCCGAGAGTGTTTGATGGGCGGTGTAGAGGAATAATCACTCTGTGGCTGACCCCGGGAGTGTTTGATGGTACGTGTAGAGGAATAATCTCTCTGTGTCTGACCCCGGGAGTGTGTGATGGGACGGTGTGGAGGGAGATTCACTTTGTGCCTAACACCGGGAGTGTGTGATGGGCGGAGTAGAGGAATAATCACTCCGTGTCTGACCCCGGGAGTTTGTGAGGGGACGGTGTGGAGGGAGATTCACTCTGTGTCTGACCCCGGGAGTGTTTGATGGGACCGAGTAGAGGAATAATCACTCTGAGTCTTACCCCGGGAGTGTGTGTTGGGACGGTGTGGAGGGAGATTCACTCTGTGTCTGACCCCGGGAGTGTTTGATGGGACCTTGTAGAGGAATAATCACTCTGTGTCTGACGCCCGGGACTGTTTGATGGGACCGTGTAGAGGAATAATCACTATGTGTCTGACCCCGGGAGTGTTTGATGGGACCGTGTCGAGGAATAATCTCTCTGTGTCTGACCCCGGGAGTGATTGATTGGACCGTGTAGAGGAATAATCACTCTGTGTCTGACCCCGGGAGTGTGTGATGGGACGGTGTGGACGGAGATTCATTCTGTGTCTGACTCCGGGAGTGTTTGATGGGACCGTGTAGAGGAATAATCACTCTGTGTTTGACAACGGGAGTGTGTGTTGCGTCGGTGTAGAGGATTAATCACTCTGTGTCTGACACCGGGAGTGTGTGATGGGACCGTGTCGAGGAATAATCCCTCTGTGTCTGACCCCGGGAGTGATTGATTGGACCGTGTAGAGGAATAATCACTCTGTGTCTGACACCGGGAGTGTGTGATGGGACGGTGTGGACGGAGATTCATTCTGTGTCTGACTCCGGGAGTGTTTGATGGGACCGTGTAGAGGAATAATCACTCTGTGTTTGACAACGGGAGTGTGTGTTGCGTCGGTGTAGAGGATTAATCACTCTGTGTCTGACACCGGGAGTGTGTGATGGGACGGTGTGGAAGGAGATTCACTCTGTGTCTGACCCCGGGAGTGTTTGATGGGACCGAGTAGAGGAATAATCACTCTGTGTCTGACCCCGGTGGTGTGGGATGGGACGGTGTTGAAGGAGATTCACTCTGTGTCTGACACCGGGAGTGTGTGATGGGCGGAGTAGAGGAATAATCACTCCGTGTCTGACCCCGGGAGTTTGTGAGGGGACGGTGTGGATGGAGATTCACTCTGCGTCTGACCCCGGGAGTGTTTGATGGGACCGAGTAGTGGAATAGTCACTCTGTGTCTGACGCCCGGGAGTGTTTGATGGGACCGTGTAGAGGAATAATCACTCTGTGTCTGACCCCGGGAGTGTTTGATGGGACCGTGTCGAGGAATAATCACTCTGTGTCTGACCCCGGGAGTGTTTGATGGGACCGTGTAGAGGAATAATCACTCTGTCTGACCACGGGAGTGTGTAATGGGACGGGGTGGAGGAATAATCACTCTGTGTCTGACCCCGGAAGAGTTTGATGTGACCGTCTAGAGGAATAATGACTCTGTGTCTGACACAGGAGTGTTTGATGGGACCGTGTAGAGGAATAATCTCTCTGTGTCTGACCTCGGGAGTGTTTGTTGGTACCGTGTAGAGGAATAATCTCTCAGTGTCTGACCCCGGGAGTGTGTGATGGGACGGTGAGGATTAAGATTCACTCTGTGTCTGACCCCGGGAGTGTTTGATGGTACCGTGTAAAGGAATTATCTCTCTGTGTCTGACCACGGAAGAGTTTGATGGGACCTTGTAGTGGAATAATCACTCTGTGTCTTAACACCGGAGTTTTTGATGGGACCGTGTAGAGGAATAATCACTCTGTGTCTGACCCCCCGGAGCGTTTGATGGGGCCGTGTTGAGGAATAATCACTCTGTGTCTGACCACGGAAGAGTTTGCTGTGACCTTGTTGAGGAATAATGACTCTGTGTCTGACACCGGGAGTGTTTGATGGGACCGTGTAGAGGAATAATCTCTTTGTGTCTGACCACGGGAGAGTTTGATGGTTCCGTGTAGAGGAATAATCTCTCTGTGTCTGACCCCGGGAGTGTTTGATGGTACCGTGTAGAGGAATAATAACTCTGTCTCTGACCCCGGGAGTGTGTGATGGGACGGTGTTGAAGGAGATTCACACTGTCTCTGACCCCGGGAATGTGTGATGGTTCCGTGTAGAGGAATAATCACTCTGTTTCTGACCACGGAAGAGTCTGTTGTGACCTTGTAGAGGAATATTGACTCTGTGTCTGACCCCCGGAAGCGTTTGATGTGACCGTGTAGAGGAATAATCACTCTGTGTCTGACCCCGGGAGAGTTTGATGGGCGGTGTACAGGAATAATCACTCTGTGGCTGACACCGGGAGTGTTTGATGGTACGTGTAGAGAAATAATCTCTCTGTGTCTGACCCCGGGAGTGTGTGATGGGACGGCGTGGAGGGAGATTCACTCTGTGTCTGACACCGGGAGTGTGTGATGTGCGGAGTAGAGGAATAATCAGTCCGTGTCTGACCCCGGGAGTTTGTGAGGGGACGGTGTGGACGGAGATTCACTTTGTGTCTGACCCCGGGAGTGTTTGATGGGACCGTGTAGTGGAATAATCACTCTGTGTCTGACGCCCGGGAGAGTTTGATGGGACCGTGTAGAGGAATAATCACTCTGTGTCTGACCCCGGGAGTGTTTGATGGTACCGTGTAGAGGAATAGTCACTCCGTGTCAGACCCCGGGAGATTGTGAGGGGACGGTGTGGAGGGAGATTCACTCTGTGTCTTACTCCCGGAGTGTTTGATGGGACCGTGTAGAGTAATAATCACTCTGTGTCTGACCCCCGGGAGCGTTTGATGGGACCGTGTAGAGGAATAATCACTCTGTGTCTGACCCCGGGAGAGTTTGATGGGGCCGTGTAGAGGAATAATCACTCTGTGTCTGAACCCCGGGAGCTTTTGATGGGACCGTGTAGAGAAATAATCACTCTGTGTCTGACCCCGGGAGAGAGTGATGGGACGGTGTGGAAGGAGATTCACACTGTGTCTGACACCGGGAGTGTTTGATGGGACCGTGAAGAGGAATAATCACTCTGTGTCTGACCCCGGAAGTGTTTGATGTGACCGTGTAGAGGAATAATGACTCTGTGTCTGAACCCGGGAGTGTTTGCTGGGACCGTGTAAAGGAATAATCTCTCTGTGTCTGACCCCGGGACTGTTTGATGGTACCGTGTAGAGGAATAATCTCTCTGTCTCTGACCCCGGGAGTGTTTGATGGGACGGTGTGGAGGGAGGTTCACTCTGTGTCTGACCCCGGCAGTTTTTGCTGGGACCGTGTAGAGGAATAATCACTCTGTCTGACCCCGGGAGTGTGTGTTGGGACGGTGCGGACGGAGATTCACTCTGTGTCTGACCCCTAGAGTGTTTCATGGGACCGTGTAGAGGAATAATCACTCTGTGTCTGACCCGGTAGAGTTTGATGGAGCCGTGTGGAGGGGGATTCACTCTGTGTCTGACCACGGGAGTGTGTGATGGGCGGTGTAGAGGAATAATCACTCTGTGTCTGACACCGGGAGTTTGTGACGGGACGGTGTAGAGGAATAATCACTCTGTGTCTGACCCCGGGAGAGTTTGATGGGGCCGTGTAGAGGAATAATCCCTCTGTGTATGACCCTGGGAGTGTGTGATGGGACCGTGTGGAGGGAGATTCACTCTGTGTCTGACCCCTGGAGTGGGTGATGGGCGGTGTAGAGGAATAATCACTCTGTGTCTGACACCGCGAGTTTGTGACGGGACGGTTTGGAGGGAGATTCACTCTGTCTCTGACACCGGGAGTGATTGCTGGGACCGTGTAGAGGAATAATCACTCTGTCTGACCCCGGGAGTTTGTGTTGGGACGGTGCGGACGGAGATTCACTCTTTGTCTGACCCCGGGAGTGTTTCATGGGACCGTGTAGAGGAATAATCACTCTGTGTCTTACCCCGGGAGTGTGTGATGGGACGGTGAGCATTGAGATTCACTCTGTGTCTGACCCCGGGAGTGTTTGATGGGACGGTGTAGAGGAATAATCTCTCTGTGTCTGACCCCGGGAGTGTTTGATGGTACCGTGTAGAAGAATAATCTCTCTGTGTCTGACCCCGGGAGTGTGTAATGGGACGCTGTGGATTAAGATTCACTCTGTGTCTGACCCCGGGATTGTTTGATGCGACCTTGTAGTGGAATAATCACTCTGTGTCTTACACCCGGAGTGTTTGATGGAGCCGTGTAGAGAAATAATCACTCTGTGTCTGACCCCCGGGAGCGTTTGATGGGACCGTGTAGAGGAATAATCACTCTGTGTCTGACCCCGGGAGTGTGTGATGGGCGTAGTAGAGGAATAATCACTCTGTGTCTGACACCGGGAGTTTGTGACGGGACGGTGTGGAGGGAGATTCACTCTGTGTCTGACACCGGGAGTGTTTGCTGGGACCGAGTAGAGGAATAATCACTCTGTCTGACCCCGGGAGTGTGTGTTGGGACGGTGCGGACGGAGATTCACTCTGTGTCCGACCCCTAGAGTGTTTCATGGGACCGTGTAGAGGAATAATCACTGTGTCTGACCCGGGAGAGTTTGATGGGGCCGTGTGGAGGGGGATTCACTCTGTGTCTGACCCCGGGAGAGTGTGATGGGACGGTGTGGAAGGAGATTCACACTGTGTCTGACACCGGGAGTGTTTGATGGGACCGTGAGGAGGAATAATCACTCTGTGTCTGACACCGGGAGTGTGTGATGGTAACGTGTTGAGGAATAATCACTCTATGTCTGACCCCGGAAGTGTTTGATGTGACCGTGTAGAGGAATAATGACTCTGTGTCTGACCCCGGGAGTGTTTGCTGGGACCGTGTAAAGGAATAATCTCTCTGTGTCTGACCCCGGGACTGTTTGATGGTACCATGTAGAGGAATAATCTCTCTGTGTCTGACCCCGGGAGTGTTTGATGGGACGGTGTGGAGGGAGATTCAGTCTGTGTCTGACCCCGGGAGTGTGTGATTGGACGATTTGCAGGGAGATTCACTCTGTGTCTGACCCAGGGAGTGTGTGATGGGCGGTGTAGAGGAACATTCACTCTGTGACTGATCCCGGGAGTGTGAGATGGGACCGTGTAGAGCAATAATCACTCTGTGTCTGAACCCGGGAGTGTTTGATGGGACCGTGGAGAAGAATAATCACTCTGTGTCTGAACAAGGGAGTGTGTGATGGGACGGTGTGGAGGGAGATTCACTCTGTGTCTGACCCCGGGAATGCTTGATGGGACAGTGTAGAGGAATAATCACTCTGTGTCTGAACACGGGAGTGTGTGATGGGACGGTGTGGAGGGAGGTTCACTCTGTGTCTGACACCTAGAGTGTTTCATGGGACCGTGTAGAGGAATAATCACTCTGTGTCTGACCCGGTAGAGTTTGATGGAGCCGTGTGGAGGGGGATTCACTCTGTGTCTGACCACGGGAGTGTGTGATGGGCGGTGTAGAGGAATAATCACTCTGTCTGACCCCGGGAGTTTGTGTTGGGACGGTGCGGACGGAGATTCACTCTGTGTCTGACCCCGGGAGTGTTTGATGGGACGGTGTAGAGGAATAATCTCTCTGTGTCTGACCCCGGGAGTGTTTGATGGTACCGTGTAGAAGAATAATCTCTCTGTGTCTGACCCCGGGAGTGTGTAATGGGACGCTGTGGATTAAGATTCACTCTGTGTCTGACCCCCGGGAGCGTTTGATGGGACCGTGTAGAGGAATAATCACTCTGTGTCTGACCCCGGGAGTGTGTGATGGGCGGAGTAGAGGAATAATCACTCTGTGTCTGACACCGGGAGTTTGTGACGGGACGGTGTGGAGGGAGATTCACTCTGTGTCTGACACCGGGAGTGTTTGCTGGGACCGAGTAGAGGAATAATCACTCTGTCTGACCCCGGGAGTGTGTGTTGGGACGGTGCGGACGGAGATTCACTCTGTGTCCGACCCAGGGAGTGTTTGATGGGACCGTGTAGAGGAATAATCACTCTGTGTCTGACACCCGGCAGCGTTTGATGGGAACGTGTAGAGGAATAATCACTCTGTGTCTGACCCCGGGAGAGTTTGATGGGGCCGTGTAGAGGAATAATCACTCTGTGTCTGACCACGGGAGTGTTTGACGGGACCGTGTAGAGGAATAATCACTCTGTCTCTGACCACGGGAGTGTGTGATGGGCGGTGTAGAGGAATAATCACTCTGTGTCTGACACCGGGAGTTTGTGACGGGACGGTGTGGAGGGAGATTCACTCTGTGTCTGACACCGGGAGTGATTGCTGGGACCGTGTAGAGGAATAATCACTCTGTCTGACCAAGGGAGTTTGTGTTGGGACGGTGCGGACGGAGATTCACTCTGTGTCTGACCCCGGGAGTGTTTCATGGGACCGTGTAGAGGAATAATCACTCTGTGTCTGACCCCGGGAGAGTTTGATGGGGCAGTGTAGAGGAATAATCTCTCTGTGTCTGACCACTGGAGTGTTTCATGGTACCGTGTAGAGGAATAATCTCTCTGTGTCTTACCCCGGGAGTGTGTGATGGGACGGTGAGGATTGAGATTCACTCTGTGTCTGACCCCGGGAGTGTTTGATGGGACGGTGTAGAGGAATAATCTCTCTGTGTCTGACCCCGGGAGTGTTTGATGGTACCGTGTAGAAGAATAATCTCTCTGTGTCTGACCCCGGGAGTGTGTAATGGGACGCTGTGGATTAAGATTCACTCTGTGTCTGACCCCGGGAGTGTTTGATGCGACCTTGTAGTGGAATAATCACTCTGTGTCTGACCCCCGGGAGCGTTTGATGGGACCGTGTAGAGGAATAATCACTCTGTGTCTGACCCCGGGAGTGTGTGATGGGCGGAGTAGAGGAATAATCACTCTGTGTCTGACACCGGGAGTTTGTGACGGGACGGTGTGGAGGGAGATACACTCTGTGTCTGACACCGGGAGTGTTTGCTGGGACCGAGTAGAGGAATAATCAATCTGTCTGACCCCGGGAGAGTGTGTTGGGACGGTGCGGACGGAGATTCATTCTGTGTCCGACCCCGGGAGTGTTTGATGGGACCGTGTAGAGGAATAATCACTCTGTGTCTGACACCCGGCAGCGTTTGATGGGAACGTGTAGAGGAATAATCACTCTGTGTCTGACCCCGGGAGAGTTTGATGGGGCCGTGTAGAGGAATAATCACTCTGTGTCTGACCACGGGAGTGTTTGACGGGACCGTGTAGAGGAATAATCACTCTGTGTCTGACCCCGGGAGAGTGTGATGGGATGGCGTGGAGGGAGATTCGCTCTGTGTCTGACCCCGGGAGTGTTTGATGGGTCAGTGTAGAGGAATAATCACTCTGTGTCGGACCCCGGGAGAGTGTGATGGGACGGTGTGGAAGGAGATTCACACTGTGTCTGACACCGGGAGTGTTTGATGGGACCGTGTAGAGGAATAATCACTCTGTGTCTGACCCCGGAAGTGTTTGTTGTGACCGTGTAGAGGAATAATGATTCTGTGTCTGACCCCGGGAGTGTTTGCTGGGACCGTGTAGAGGAATAATCTCTCTGTGTCTGACCCCGGGAGAGTTTGATGGTACCGTGTAGAGGAATAATCTCTATGTGTCAGACCCCGGGAGTGTGTGATGGGACGGTGAGGATTGAGATTCACTCTCTGTCTGACCCCGGGAGTGTTTGATGGGACCGTGTAGAGGAATAATCTCTCTGTGTCTGACCCCAGGAGTGTGTGATGGGACGGTGTGGATTGAGATTCACTCTGTGTCTGACCCAGGGAGCGTTTGATGGGACCGTGTAGAGGAACAATCTCTCTGTGTCTGACCACGGGAGTGTTTCATGGGACCGTGTAGAGGAATAATCTCTCGGTGTCTTACCCCGGGAGTGTGTGATTGGACGGTGAGGATTGAGATTCGCTCTGTGTCAAACCCCGGGAGTGTTTGATGGGACGGTGTAGAGGAATAATCTCTCTGTGTCTGACCCCGGGAGTGTTTGATGGTACCGTGTAGAAGAAAAATCTCTCTGTGTCTGACCCCGGGAGTGTGTGATGGGACGCTGTGGATTGAGATTCACTCTGTGTCTGACCGCGGGAGTGTTTGATGCGACCTTGCAGTGGAATAGTCACTCTGTGACTTACCCCCGGAGTGTTTGATGGAACAGTGTAGAGAAATAATCACTCTGTGTCTGACCCCCGGGAGCGTTTGATGGGACCGTGTAGAGGAATAATCACTCTGTGTCTGACCCCGGGAGAGTTTGAAGGGGCCGTGTAAAGGAATAATCACTCTGTGTCTGACACCGGGAGTGTGTGATTGTACCGTGTAGAGGAATAATCACTCTGTGTCTGAACACGGGAGTGTGTGATGGGACGGTGTGGAGGGAGATTCACTCTGTGTCTGACCCCGGGAGAGTGTGATGGGCGGTGTAGAGGAATAATCACTCTGTGGCTGACCCCGGGAGTGTTTGATTGGACCGTGTAGAGGAATAATCACTCTGTGTCTGACCCCGGGAGTGTATGATGGGACGGTGTGGATATAAATTCACTCTGTGTCTGACCCCGGGAGTGTTTGATGGGACGGTGTGTAGGGAGATTCAGTCTGTGTCTGACCCCGGGAATGTGTGATGGGACGATTTGCAGGGAGATTCACTCTGTGTCTGACCCAGGGAGTGTGTGATGGGCGGTGTAGAGGAACATTCACTCTGTGTCTGACCCCGGGAGTGTGAGATTGGACCGTGTAGAGCAATAATCACTCTGTGTCTGACCCCGGGAGTGTTTGATGGGACCGTGTAGAGGAATAATCACTCTGTGTCTGACACCGGGAGTGTGTGATGGTACCGTGTTGAGGAATAATCACTCTGTGTCTGACCCCGGAAGTGTTTGTTGTGACCGTGTAGAGGAATAATGACTCTGTGTCTGACCCCGGGAGTGTTTGCTGGGACCGTGTAGAGGAATAATCTCTCTGTGTCTGACCCCGGGAGAGTTTGATGGTACCGTGTAGAGGAATAATCTCTATGTGTCAGACCCCGGGAGTGTGTGATGGGACGGTGAGGATTGAGATTCACTCTCTGTCTGACCCCGGGAGTGTTTGATGGGACCGTGTAGAGGAATAATCTCTCTGTGTCTGACCCCAGGAGTGTGTGATGGGACGGTGTGGATTGAGATTCACTCTGTGTCTGACCCAGGGAGCGTTTGATGGGACCGTGTAGAGGAACAATCTCTCTGTGTCTGATCACGGGAGTGTTTCATGGGACCGTGTAGAGGAATAATCTCTCGGTGTCTTACCCCGGGAGTGTGTGATTGGACGGTGAGGATTGAGATTCGCTCTGTGTCAAACCCCGGGAGTGTTTGATGGGACGGTGTAGAGGAATAATCTCTCTGTGTCTGACCCCGGGAGTGTTTGATGGTACCGTGTAGAAGAAAAATCTCTCTGTGTCTGACCCCGGGAGTGTGTGATGGGACGCTGTGGATTGAGATTCACTCTGTGTCTGACCGCGGGAGTGTTTGATGCGACCTTGTAGTGGAATAGTCACTCTGTGACTTACCCCCGGAGTGTTTGATGGAACAGTGTAGAGAAATAATCACTCTGTGTCTGACCCCCGGGAGCGTTTGATGGGACCGTGTAGAGGAATAATCACTCTGTGTCTGACCCCGGGAGTGTTTGAAGGGGCCGTGTAGAGGAATAATCACTCTGTGTCTGACACCTGGAGTGTGTGATTGTACCGTGTAGAGGAATAATCACTCTGTGTCTGAACACGGGAGTGTGTGATGGGACGGTGTGGAGGGAGATTCACTCTGTGTCTGACCCCGGGAGAGTGTGATGGGCGGTGTAGAGGAATAATCACTCTGTAGCTGACCCCGGGAGTGTTTGATTGGACCGTGTAGAGGAATAATCACTCTGTGTCTGACCCCGGGAGTGTATGATGGGACGGTGTGGATATAAATTCACTCTGTGTCTGACCCCGGGAGTGTTTGATGGGACGGTGTGTAGGGAGATTCAGTCTGTGTCTGACCCCGGGAATGTGTGATGGGACGATTTGCAGGGAGATTCACTCTGTGTCTGACCCAGGGAGTGTGTGATGGGCGGTGTAGAGGAACATTCACTCTGTGTCTGACCCCGGGAGTGTGAGATTGGACCGTGTAGAGCAATAATCACTCTGTGTCTGACCCCGGGAGTGTTTGATGGGACCGTGGAGAAGAATAATCACTCTGTGTCTGAACACGGGAGTGTGCGATGGGACGGTGTGGAGGGAGATTCACTCTGTGTCTGACCCCGGGAGTGTGTGATGGGACGGAGTGGAGGGAGATTCACTCTGTGTCTGACCCCGGCAGTGTTTGATGGGACCGTGTTGAGGAATAATCCCTCTGTGTATGACCCTGGGAGTGTGTGATGGGACCGTGTGGAGGGAGATTCACTCTGTGTCTGACCCCGGGAGTGTGTGATGGGACGGAGTGGAGGGAGATTCACTCTGTGTCTGACCCCGGCAGTGTTTGATGGGACCGTGTTGAGGAATAATCCCTCTGTGTATGACCCTGGGAGTGTGTGATGGGACCGTGTGGAGGGAGAATCACTCTGTGTCTGAACCTGGGAGTGTGTGATGGGACCGTGTGGAGGGAGATTCACTCTGTGTCTGACCCCGGGAGAGTGTGATGGGATGGCGTGGAGGGAGATTCACTCTCTGTCTGACCCCGGGAGTGTTTGATGGGACCGTGTAGAGGAATAATTACTCTGTGTCTGACCCCGGGTGAGTTTGATGGGGCCGTGTAGATGAATAATCACTCTGTGTCTGACCCCGGGAGTGTTTGATGGGACCGTGGAGAGGAATAATCACTCTGTGTCTGACCCCGGGAGTGTGTGATGTGACGGTGTTGAAGGAGATTCACACTGTGTCTGACACCGGGAGTGTGTGATGGTACCGTGTTGAGGAATAATCTCTCTCTGTCTGACCCTGAAGAGTTTGATGTGACCGTGTAGATGAATAATCACTCTGTGTCTGACCCCGGGAGTGTTTGATGGGACCGTGGAGAGGAATAATCACTCTGTGTCTGACCCCGGGAGTGTGTGATGTGACGGTGTTGAAGGAGATTCACACTGTGTCTGACCCCGGGAGTGTTTGATGGTACCGTGTAGTGGAATAATCTCTCTGTGTCTGACCACGGGAGTGTGTGATGGGACGGTGAGGATTGAGATTCACTCTGTGTCTGACCCAGGGAGTGTTTGATGGGACCGTGTAGAGGAATAATCTCTCTGTGTCTGACCACGGGTGTGTTTGATGGTACCGTGTAGAGGAATAATCTCTCTGTGTCTGACCCCTGGAGTGTCTGATGGGACGGTGAGGATTGAGATTCACTCTGTGTCTGACCCCGGGAGTGTTTGATGCGACGGTGTAGAGGAATAATCACTCTGTGTCTTACACCCGGAGTGTTTGATGGGACCTTGGAGAGGAATAATCACTCTGTGTCTGATCCCGGGAGTGTGTGATGGGACGGTGTTGAAGGAGATTCACACTGTGTCTGACACCGGGAGTGTGTGATGGTACCGTGTAGAGAAATAATCACTCTGTGTCTGAACCCCGGGAGAGTTTGATGGGGCCGTGTAGAGGAATAATCACTCTGTGTCTGACCCCGGGAGTGTTTGATGGGACCGTGTAGAGGAATAATCTCTCTGTGTCTGACCCCGGGAGTGTTTGATGGTACCGTGTAGAGGAATAATCTCTCTGTGTCTGACCCCGGGAGTGTTTGATGGTACCTTGTAGTGGAATAATCACTCTGTGTCTGACCCCGGAGTGTTTGATGGGACCGTGTAGAGGAATAATCACTCTGTGTCTGACCCCCGGGAGCTTTTGATGGGACCGTGTAGAGAAATAATCACTCTGTGTTTGACCCCGGGAGAGTATGATGGGGCCGTGTAGAGGAATAATAACTCTGTGTCTGACCCCGGGAGTGTTTGATGGGACCGTGTAGAGGGATAATCACTGTGTGTCTGACCCCGGGAGTGTGTGATGGTACCGTGGAGATGAATAATCACTCTGTGTCTGACCCCGGGAGTGTGTGATGGGACGGTGTGAAGGGTGATTCACCCTGTGTCTTACTCCCGGAGTGTTTGATGGGACCGTGTAGAGGAATAATTACTCTGTGTCTGACACCGGGAGAGTTTGATGGGCGGTGTAGAGGAATAATCACTCTGTGGCTGACGCCGGGAGTGTTTGATGCTACTGTGTAGAGGAATAATCTCTCTGTGTCTGATCCCGGGAGTGTGTGATGGGACGGTGTGGAGGGAGATTCACTCTGTGTCTGACACCGGGAGTGTGTGATGGGCAGTGTAGAGGAATAATCACTCCGTGTCTGACCCCGGGAATTTGTGACGGGACGGTGTGGAGGGAGATGCACTCTGTGTCTGACCCCGGGAGTGTTTGATGGGGCCGTGTAGAGGAATAATCTCTCTGTGTCTGACCCCGGGAGAGTTTGATGGTACCGTGTAGAGGAATAATCTCTATGTGTCAGACCCCGGGAGTGTGTGATGGGACGGTGAGGATTGAGATTCACTCTCTGTCTGACCCCGGGAGTGTTTGATGGGACCGTGTAGAGGAATAATCTCTCTGTGTCTGACCCCAGGAGTGTGTGATGGGACGGTGTGGATTGAGATTCACTCTGTGTCTGACCAAGGGAGCGTTTGATGGGACCGTGTAGAGGAACAATCTCTCTGTGTCTGACCACGGGAGTGTTTCATGGGACCGTGTAGAGGAATAATCTCTCGGTGTCTTACCCCGGGAGTGTGTGATTGGACGGTGAGGATTGAGATTCGCTCTGTGTCAAACCCCGGGAGTGTTTGATGGGACGGTGTAGAGGAATAATCTCTCTGTGTCTGACCCCGGGAGTGTTTGATGGTACCGTGTAGAAGAAAAATCTCTCTGTGTCTGACCCCGGGAGTGTGTGATGGGACGCTGTGGATTGAGATTCACTCTGTGTCTGACCGCGGGAGTGTTTGATGCGACCTTGTAGTGGAATAGTCACTCTGTGACTTACCCCCGGAGTGTTTGATGGAACAGTGTAGAGAAATAATCACTCTGTGTCTGACCCCCGGGAGCGTTTGATGGGACCGTGTAGAGGAATAATCACTCTGTGTCTGACCCCGGGAGTGTTTGAAGGGGCCGTGTAGAGGAATAATCACTCTGTGTCTGACACCTGGAGTGTGTGATTGTACCGTGTAGAGGAATAATCACTCTGTGTCTGAACACGGGAGTGTGTGATGGGACGGTGTGGAGGGAGATTCACTCTGTGTCTGACCCCGGGAGAGTGTGATGGGCGGTGTAGAGGAATAATCACTCTGTGGCTGACCCCGGGAGTGTTTGATTGGACCGTGTAGAGGAATAATCACTCTGTGTCTGACCCCGGGAGTGTATGATGGGACGGTGTGGATATAAATTCACTCTGTGTCTGACCCCGGGAGTGTTTGATGGGACGGTGTGTAGGGAGATTCAGTCTGTGTCTGACCCCGGGAATGTGTGATGGGACGATTTGCAGGGAGATTCACTCTGTGTCTGACCCAGGGAGTGTGTGATGGGCGGTGTAGAGGAACATTCACTCTGTGTCTGACCCCGGGAGTGTGAGATTGGACCGTGTAGAGCAATAATCACTCTGTGTCTGACCCCGGGAGTGTTTGATGGGACCGTGGAGAAGAATAATCACTCTGTGTCTGAACACGGGAGTGTGCGATGGGACGGTGTGGAGGGAGATTCACTCTGTGTCTGACCCCGGGAGTGTGTGATGGGACGGAGTGGAGGGAGATTCACTCTGTGTCTGACCCCGGCAGTGTTTGATGGGACCGTGTTGAGGAATAATCCCTCTGTGTATGACCCTGGGAGTGTGTGATGGGACCGTGTGGAGGGAGATTCACTCTGTGTCTGACCCCGGGAGTGTGTGATGGGACGGAGTGGAGGGAGATTCACTCTGTGTCTGACCCCGGCAGTGTTTGATGGGACCGTGTTGAGGAATAATCCCTCTGTGTATGACCCTGGGAGTGTGTGATGGGACCGTGTGGAGGGAGATTCACTCTGTGTCTGAACCTGGGAGTGTGTGATGGGACCGTGTGGAGGGAGATTCACTCTGTGTCTGACCCCGGGAGAGTGTGATGGGATGGCGTGGAGGGAGATTCACTCTCTGTCTGACCCAGGGAGTGTTTGATGGGACCGTGTAGAGGAATAATTACTCTGTGTCTGACCCCGGGTGAGTTTGATGGGGCCGTGTAGATGAATAATCACTCTGTGTCTGACCCCGGGAGTGTTTGATGGGACCGTGGAGAGGAATAATCACTCTGTGTCTGACCCCGGGAGTGTGTGATGTGACGGTGTTGAAGGAGATTCACACTGTGTCTGACACCGGGAGTGTGTGATGGTACCGTGTTGAGGAATAATCTCTCTCTGTCTGACCCCGGAAGAGTTTGATGTGACCGTGTAGATGAATAATCACTCTGTGTCTGACCCCGGGAGTGTTTGATGGGACCGTGGAGAGGAATAATCACTCTGTGTCTGACCCCGGGAGAGTGTGATGTGACGGTGTTGAAGGAGATTCACACTGTGTCTGACCCCGGGAGTGTTTGATGGTACCGTGTAGTGGAATAATCTCTCTGTGTCTGACCCCGGGAGTGTGTGATGGGACGGTGAGGATTGAGATTCACTCTGTGTCTGACCCAGGGAGTGTTTGATGGGACCGTGTAGAGGAATAATCTCTCTGTGTCTGACCACGGGTGTGTTTGATGGTACCGTGTAGAGGAATAATCTCTCTGTGTCTGACCCCTGGAGTGTCTGATGGGACGGTGAGGATTGAGATTCACTCTGTGTCTGACCCCGGGAGTGTTTGATGCGACGGTGTAGAGGAATAATCACTCTGTGTCTTACACCCGGAGTGTTTGATGGGACCTTGGAGAGGAATAATCACTCTGTGTCTGATCCCGGGAGTGTGTGATGGGACGGTGTTGAAGGAGATTCACACTGTGTCTGACACCGGGAGTGTGTGATGGTACCGTGTAGAGAAATAATCACTCTGTGTCTGAACCCCGGGAGAGTTTGATGGGGCCGTGTAGAGGAATAATCACTCTGTGTCTGACCCCGGGAGTGTTTGATGGGACCGTGTAGAGGAATAATCTCTCTGTGTCTGACCCCGGGAGTGTTTGATGGTACCGTGTAGAGGAATAATCTCTCTGTGTCTGACCCCGGGAGTGTTTGATGGTACCTTGTAGTGGAATAATCACTCTGTGTCTGACCCCGGAGTGTTTGATGGGACCGTGTAGAGGAATAATCACTCTGTGTCTGACCCCCGGGAGCTTTTGATGGGACCGTGTAGAGAAATAATCACTCTGTGTTTGACCCCGGGAGAGTATGATGGGGCCGTGTAGAGGAATAATAACTCTGTGTCTGACCCCGGGATTGTTTGATGGGACCGTGTAGAGGAATAATCACTGTGTGTCTGACCCCGGGAGTGTGTGATGGGACGGTGTTGAAGGAGATTCACACTGTGTCTGACACCGGGAGTGTGTGATGGTACCGTGGAGATGAATAATCACTCTGTGTCTGACCCCGGGAGTGTGTGATGGGACGGTGTGAAGGGTGATTCACCCTGTGTCTTACTCCCGGAGTGTTTGATGGGACCGTGTAGAGGAATAATTACTCTGTGTCTGACACCGGGAGAGTTTGATGGGCGGTGTAGAGGAATAATCACTCTGTGGCTGACGCCGGGAGTGTTTGATGCTACTGTGTAGAGGAATAATCTCTCTGTGTCTGACCCCGGGAGTGTGTGATGGGACGGTGTGGAGGGAGATTCACTCTGTGTCTGACACCGGGAGTGTGTGATGGGCAGTGTAGAGGAATAATCACTCCGTGTCTGACCCCGGGAATTTGTGACGGGACGGTGTGGAGGGAGATGCACTCTGTGTCTGACCCCGGGAGTGTTTGATGGGGCCGTGTAGAGGAATAATCTCTCTGTGTCTGACCCCGGGAGTGTGTGATGGGACGGTGTGGATTGAGAGTAACTCTGTGTCTGACCCCGGGAGGGTTTGATAGGACCTTGAAGTGGAATAATCACTCTGTGTCTGACCACGGAAGTGTGTGATGGTACCGTGTTGAGGAATAATCACTCCGTGTCTGACCCCGGGAATTTGTGACGGGACGGTGTGGAGGGAGATGCACTCTGTGTCTGACCCCGGGAGTATTTGATGGGACCGTGGAGAGGAATAATCACTCTGTGTCTGACCCCGGGAGTGTGTGATGGTACGGTGTTGAAGGAGATTCACACTGTGTCTGTCACCGGGAGTGTGTGATGGTACCGTGTAGCGGAATAATCACTCTGTGTCTGACCACGGAAGTGTGTGATGGTACCGTGTTGAGGAATAATCACTCTGTGTCTGACACCGGGAGTGTTTGATGGGACCGTGTAGAGAAATAATCACTCTGTGTCTGACCCCGGGAGAGTATGATGGGGCCGTGTAGAGGAATAATAACACTGTGTCTGACCCCGGGAGTGTTTGATGGGACCGTGTAGAGGAATAATCACTCTGTGTCTGACCCCGGGTGTGTGTGATGGGACGGTGTTGAAGGAGATTCACACTGGGTCTGACACCGGGAGTGTGTGATGGTACCGTGGAGATGAATAATCACTCTGTGTCTGACCCCGGGAGTGTGTGATGGGACGGTGTGAAGGGAGATTCACTCTGTGTCTGACCCCGGGAGTGTTTGATGGGACCGTGTAGGGGAATAATCTCTCTGTGTCTGACCCCGGGAGTGTTTGATGGTACCGTGTAGAGGAATAATCTCTCTTTCTCTGACCCCGGGAGTGTGTGATGGGACGGTGTGGATTGAGATTCACACTGTGTCTGACCCCGGGAGTGATTGATACGACCTTGTAGTGGAATAATCACTCTGTGTCTTACTCCCGGAGTGTTTGATGGGACCGTGTAGAGGAATAATCACTCTGTGTCTGACCCCCGGGAGCTTTTGATGGGACCGTGTAGAGAAATAATCACTCTGTGTCTGACCCCGGGAGAGTATGATGGGGCCGTGTAGAGGAATAATAACTCTGTGTCTGACCCCGGGAGTGTTTGATGGGACCGTGTAGAGGAATAATCACTCTGTGTCTGACCCCGGGTGTGTGTGATGAGACGGTGTTGAAGGAGATTCACACTGTGTCTGACACCGGGAGTGTGTGATGGTACCGTGGAGATGAATAATCACTCTGTGTCTGACCCCGGGAGTGTGTGATGGGACGGTGTGAAGGGAGAATCACTCTGTGTCTGACCCCGGGAGTGTTTGCTGGGACCGTGTAGAGGAATAATCACTCTGTGTCTGACCCCGGGAGAGTTCGATGGGGCAGTGTAGAGGAATAATTACTCTGTGTCTGACCACGGGAGTGTTTGATGGGACCGTGTAGAGGAATAATCACTCTGTGTCTGACCCCTGGAGAGTGTGATGGGATGGCGTGGAGGGAAATTCACTCTGTGTCTGACCCCGGGAGTGTTTGATGGGACCGTGTAGAGGAATAATCACTCTGTGTCTGACCCCGGGAGTGTTTGATGGGACCGTGGAGAGGAATAATCACTCTGTGTCTGACCCCGGGAGTGTGTGAGGTGACGGTGTTGTAGGAGATTAACACTGTGTCTGACACCGGGAGTGTGTGATGGTACCGTGTTGACGAATTAATCACTCTGTGTCTGACCCCGGAAGAGTTTGATGTGACCGTGTAGAGGAATAATGACTCCGTGTCTGACCCAGGAAGTGTTTGATGGGACCGTGTAGAGGAATAATCACTGTGTGTCTGACCCCGGGAGTGTGTGATGGGACGGTGTTGAAGGAGATTCACACTGTGTCTGACACCGGGAGTGTGTGATGGTACCGTGGAGATGAATAATCACTCTGTGTCTGACCCCGGGAGTGTGTGATGGGACGGTGTGAAGGGTGATTCACCCTGTGTCTTACTCCCGGAGTGTTTGATGGGACCGTGTAGAGGAATAATTACTCTGTGTCTGACACCGGGAGAGTTTGATGGGCGGTGTAGAGGAATAATCACTCTGTGGCTGACGCCGGGAGTGTTTGATGCTACTGTGTAGAGGAATAATCTCTCTGTGTCTGACCCCGGGAGTGTGTGATGGGACGGTGTGGAGGGAGATTCACTCTGTGTCTGACACCGGGAGTGTGTGATGGGCAGTGTAGAGGAATAATCACTCCGTGTCTGACCCCGGGAATTTGTGACGGGACGGTGTGGAGGGAGATGCACTCTGTGTCTGACCCCGGGAGTGTTTGATGGGGCCGTGTAGAGGAATAATCTCTCTGTGTCTGACCCCGGGAGTGTGTAATGGGACGGTGTGGATTGAGATTAACTCTGTGTCTGACCCCGGGAGGGTTTGATAGGACCTTGAAGTGGAATAATCACTCTGTGTCTTACTCCCGGAGTGTTTGATGGGACCGTGTAGAGGAATAATCACTCTGTGTCTGACCCCCGGGAGCGTTTGATGTGGCCGTGTAGAGAAATAATCACTCTGTGTCTGACCCCGGGAGAGTATGATGGGGCCGTGTAAAGGAATAATAACTCTGTGTCTGACCCCGGGAGTGTTTGATGGGACCGTGTAGAGGAATAATCACTCTGTGTCTGAACCCGGGAGTATTTGATGGGACCGTGGAGAGGAATAATCACTCTGTGTCTGACCCCGGGAGTATTTGATGGGACCGTGGAGAGGAATAATCACTCTGTGTCTGACCCCGGGAGTGTGTGATGGTACGGTGTTGAAGGAGATTCACACTGTGTCTGTCACCGGGATTGTGTGATGGTACCGTGTAGCGGAATAATCACTCTGTGTCTGACCACGGAAGTGTGTGATGGTACCGTGTTGAGGAATAATCACTCTGTGTCTGACACCGGGAGTGTTTGATGGGACCGTGTAGAGAAATAATCACTCTGTGTCTGACCCCGGGAGAGTATGATGGGGCCATGTAGAGGAATAATAACACTGTGTCTGACCCCGGGAGTGTTTGATGGGACCGTGTAGAGGAATAATCACTCTGTGTCTGACCCCGGGTGTGTGTGATGGGACGGTGTTGAAGGAGATTCACACTGTGTCTGACACCGGGAGTGTGTGATGGTACCGTGGAGATGAATAATCACTCTGTGTCTGACCCCGGGAGTGTGTGATGGGACGGTGTGAAGGGAGATTCACTCTGTGTCTGACCCCGGGAGTGTTTGATGGGACCGTGTAGGGGAATAATCTCTCTGTGTCTGACCCCGGGAGTGTTTGATGGTACCGTGTAGAGGAATAATCTCTCTTTCTCTGACCCCGGGAGTGTGTGATGGGACGGTGTGGATTGAGATTCACACTGTGTCTGACCCCGGGAGTGATTGATACGACCTTGTAGTGGAATAATCACTCTGTGTCTTACTCCCGGAGTGTTTGATGGGACCGTGTAGAGGAATAATCACTCTGTGTCTGACCCCCGGGAGCTTTTGATGGGACCGTGTAGAGAAATAATCACTCTGTGTCTGACCCCGGGAGAGTATGATGGGGCCGTGTAGAGGAATAATAACTCTGTGTCTGACCCCGGGAGTGTTTGATGGGACCGTGTAGAGGAATAATCACTCTGTGTCTGACCCCGGGTGTGTGTGATGAGACGGTGTTGAAGGAGATTCACACTGTGTCTGACACCGGGAGTGTGTGATGGTACCGTGGAGATGAATAATCACTCTGTGTCTGACCCCGGGAGTGTGTGATGGGACGGTGTGAAGGGAGAATCACTCTGTGTCTGACCCCGGGAGTGTTTGCTGGGACCGTGTAGAGGAATAATCACTCTGTGTCTGACCCCGGGAGAGTTCGATGGGGCAGTGTAGAGGAATAATTACTCTGTGTCTGACCACGGGAGTGTTTGATGGGACCGTGTAGAGGAATAATCACTCTGTGTCTGACCCCGGGAGAGTGTGATGGGATGGCGTGGAGGGAGATTCACTCTGTGTCTGACCCCGGGAGTGTTTGATGGGACCGTGTAGAGGAATAATCACTCTGTGTCTGACCCCGGGAGTGTTTGATGGGACCGTGGAGAGGAATAATCACTCTGTGTCTGACCCCGGGAGTGTGTGAGGTGACGGTGTTGTAGGAGATTAACACTGTGTCTGACACCGGGAGTGTGTGATGGTACCGTGTTGAGGAATTAATCACTCTGTGTCTGACCCCGGAAGAGTTTGATGTGACCGTGTAGAGGAATAATGACTCCGTGTCTGACCCAGGAAGTGTTTGCTGGGACCGTGTAGAGGAATAATCTCTCTGTGTCAGACCCCGGGACTGTTTGATGGTACCGTGTAGAGGAATAATCTCTCTGTGTCTGACCCCGGGAGTGTGTGATGGGACGGTGAGGATTGAGATTCACTCTGTGTCTGACCCCGGGAGTGTTTGATGGGACCGTGTAGAGGAATAATCTCTCTGTGTCTGACCCGGGGAGTGTTTGATGGTACCGTGTAGAGGAATAATCTCTCTGTGTCTGACCCCGGGAGTGTGTGATGGGACGGTGAGGTTTGAGATTCACTCTGTGTCTGACCCCGGGAGAGTTTGATGCGACGGTGTAGAGGAATAATCACTCTGTGTCTTACACCGGGAGAGTTTGATGGGACCTTGGAGAGGAATAATCACTCTGTGTCTTTCCCCGGGAGTATTTGATGGGACCGTGGAGAGGAATAATCACTCTGTGTCTGATCCCGGGAGTATGTGATGGTACGGTGTTGAAGGAGATTTACACTGTGTCTGACACCGGGAGTGTGTGATGATACCGTGTAGAGGAATAATCACTCTGTGTCTGAACACGGAAGTGTTTGATGTGACCTTGCAGAGGAATAATGACTCTGTGTCTGACACCGGGAGTGTTTGATGGGACCGTGTAGAGGAATAATCTCTCCGTGTCTGACCCCGGGAGTGTTTGATGGTACCGTATAGAGGAATAATCTCTCTGTGTCTGACCCCGGGAGTGTTTGATGGTACCGTGTAGAGGAATAATCTCTCTGTGTCTGACCCCGGGAGTGTGTGATGGGACGGTGTGGATTGAGATTCACTCTGTGTCTGACCCCGGGAGTGATTGATACGACCTTGTAGTGGAATAATCACTCTGTGTCTGACCCCGGGAGAGTATGATGGGGCCGTGTAGAGGAATAATAACTCTGTGTCTGACCACGGAAGTGTGTGATGGTACCGTGTTGAGGAATAATCACTCTGTGTCTGACACCGGGAGTGTTTGATGGGACCGTGTAGAGAAATAATCACTATGTGTCTGACCCCGGCAGAGTATGATGGGGCCGTGTAGAGGAATAATAACACTGTGTCTGACCCCGGGAGTGTTTGATGGGACCGTGTAGAGGAATAATCACTCTGTGTCTGACCCCGGGTGTGTGTGATGGGACGGTGTTGAAGGAGATTCACACTGTGTCTGACACCGGGAGTGTGTGATGGTACCGTGGAGATGAATAATCACTCTGTGTCTGACCCCGGGAGTGTGTGATGGGACGGTGTGAAGGGAGATTCACTCTGTGTCTGACCCCGGGAGTGTTTGATGGGACCGTGTAGGGGAATAATCTCTCTGTGTCTGACCCCGGGAGTGTTTGATGGTACCGTGTAGAGGAATAATCTCTCTTTCTCTGACCCCGGGAGTGTGTGATGGGACGGTGTGGATTGAGATTCACACTGTGTCTGACCCCGGGAGTGATTGATACGACCTTGTAGTGGAATAATCACTCTGTGTCTTACTCCCGGAGTGTTTGATGGGACCGTGTTGAGGAATAATCACTCTGTGTCTGACACCGGGAGTGTTTGATGGGACCGTGTAGAGAAATAATCACTATGTGTCTGACCCCGGCAGAGTATGATGGGGCCGTGTAGAGGAATAATAACACTGTGTCTGACCCCGGGAGTGTTTGATGGGACGGTGTAGAGGAATAATCACTCTGTGTCTGACCCCGGGTGTGTGTGATGGGACGGTGTTGAAGGAGATTCACACTGTGTCTGACACCGGGAGTGTGTGATGGTACCGTGGAGATGAATAATCACTCTGTGTCTGACCCCGGGAGTGTGTGATGGGACGGTGTGAAGGGAGATTCACTCTGTGTCTGACCCCGGGAGTGTTTGATGGGACCGTGTAGGGGAATAATCTCTCTGTGTCTGACCCCGGGAGTGTTTGATGGTACCGTGTAGAGGAATAATCTCTCTTTCTCTGACCCCGGGAGTGTGTGATGGGACGGTGTGGATTGAGATTCACACTGTGTCTGACCCCGGGAGTGATTGATACGACCTTGTAGTGGAATAATCACTCTGTGTCTTACTCCCGGAGTGTTTGATGGGACCGTGTAGAGGAATAATCACTCTGTGTCTGACCCCGGGAGTGTGTGATGGGACGGTGTGGATTGAGATTCACTCTGTGTCTGACCCCGGGAGTGATTGATACGACCTTGTAGTGGAATAATCACTCTGTGTCTTACTCCCGGAGTGTTTGATGGGACCGTATAGAGGAATAATCTCTCTGTGTCTGACCCCGGGAGTGTTTGATGGTACCGTGTAGAGGAATAATCTCTCTGTGTCTGACCCCGGGAGTGTGTGATGGGACGGTGTGGATTGAGATTCACTCTGTGTCTGACCCCGGGAGTGATTGATACGACCTTGTAGTGGAATAATCACTCTGTGTCTGACCCCGGGAGAGTATGATGGGGCCGTGTAGAGGAATAATAACTCTGTGTCTGACCACGGAAGTGTGTGATGGTACCGTGTTGAGGAATAATCACTCTGTGTCTGACACCGGGAGTGTTTGATGGGACCGTGTAGAGAAATAATCACTATGTGTCTGACCCCGGCAGAGTATGATGGGGCCGTGTAGAGGAATAATAACACTGTGTCTGACCCCGGGAGTGTTTGATGGGACCGTGTAGAGGAATAATCACTCTGTGTCTGACCCCGGGTGTGTGTGATGGGACGGTGTTGAAGGAGATTCACACTGTGTCTGACACCGGGAGTGTGTGATGGTACCGTGGAGATGAATAATCACTCTGTGTCTGACCCCGGGAGTGTGTGATGGGACGGTGTGAAGGGAGATTCACTCTGTGTCTGACCCCGGGAGTGTTTGATGGGACCGTGTAGGGGAATAATCTCTCTGTGTCTGACCCCGGGAGTGTTTGATGGTACCGTGTAGAGGAATAATCTCTCTTTCTCTGACCCCGGGAGTGTGTGATGGGACGGTGTGGATTGAGATTCACACTGTGTCTGACCCCGGGAGTGATTGATACGACCTTGTAGTGGAATAATCACTCTGTGTCTTACTCCCGGAGTGTTTGATGGGACCGTGTAGAGGAATAATCACTCTGTGTCTGACCCCCGGGAGCTTTTGATGGGACCGTGTAGAGAAATAATCACTCTGTGTCTGACCCCGGGAGAGTATGATGGGGCCGTGTAGAGGAATAATAACTCTGTGTCTGACCCCGGGAGTGTTTGATGGGACCGTGTAGAGGAATAATCACTCTGTGTCTGACCCCGGGTGTGTGTGATGAGACGGTGTTGAAGGAGATTCACACTGTGTCTGACACCGGGAGTGTGTGATGGTACCGTGGAGATGAATAATCACTCTGTGTCTGACCCCGGGAGTGTGTGATGGGACGGTGTGAAGGGAGAATCACTCTGTGTCTGACCCCGGGAGTGTTTGCTGGGACCGTGTAGAGGAATAATCACTCTGTGTCTGACCCCGGGAGAGTTCGATGGGGCAGTGTAGAGGAATAATTACTCTGTGTCTGACCACGGGAGTGTTTGATGGGACCGTGTAGAGGAATAATCACTCTGTGTCTGACCCCGGGAGAGTGTGATGGGATGGCTTGGAGGGAGATTCACTCTGTGTCTGACCCCGGGAGTGTTTGATGGGACCGTGTAGAGGAATAATCACTCTGTGTCTGACCCCGGGAGTGTTTGATGGGACCGTGGAGAGGAATAATCACTCTGTGTCTGACCCCGGGAGTGTGTGAGGTGACGGTGTTGTAGGAGATTAACACTGTGTCTGACACCGGGAGTGTGTGATGGTACCGTGTTGAGGAATTAATCACTCTGTGTCTGACCCCGGAAGAGTTTGATGTGACCGTGTAGAGGAATAATGACTCCGTGTCTGACCCAGGAAGTGTTTGCTGGGACCGTGTAGAGGAATAATCTCTCTGTGTCAGACCCCGGGACTGTTTGATGGTACCGTGTAGAGGAATAATCTCTCTGTGTCTGACCCCGGGAGTGTGTGATGGGACGGTGAGGATTGAGATTCACTCTGTGTCTGACCCCGGGAGTGTTTGATGGGACCGTGTAGAGGAATAATCTCTCTGTGTCTGACCCCGGGAGTGTTTGATGGTACCGTGTAGAGGAATAATCTCTCTGTGTCTGACCCCGGGAGTGTGTGATGGGACGGTGAGGTTTGAGATTCACTCTGTGTCTGACCCCGGGAGAGTTTGATGCGACGGTGTAGAGGAATAATCACTCTGTGTCTTACACCGGGAGAGTTTGATGGGACCTTGGAGAGGAATAATCACTCTGTGTCTGACCCCGGGAGTATTTGATGGGACCGTGGAGAGGAATAATCACTCTGTGTCTGATCCCGGGAGTATGTGATGGTACGGTGTTGAAGGAGATTCACACTGTGTCTGACACCGGGAGTGTGTGATGGTACCGTGTAGAGGAATAATCACTCTGTGTCTGAACACGGAAGTGTTTGATGTGACCTTGCAGAGGAATAATGACTCTGTGTCTGACACCGGGAGTGTTTGATGGGACCGTGTAGAGGAATAATCTCTCCGTGTCTGACCCCGGGAGTGTTTGATGGTACCGTATAGAGGAATAATCTCTCTGTGTCTGACCCCGGGAGTGTTTGATGGTACCGTGTAGAGGAATAATCTCTCTGTGTCTGACCCCGGGAGTGTGTGATGGGACGGTGTGGATTGAGATTCACTCTGTGTCTGACCCCGGGAGTGATTGATACGACCTTGTAGTGGAATAATCACTCTGTGTCTGACCCCGGGAGAGTATGATGGGGCCGTGTAGAGGAATAATAACTCTGTGTCTGACCCCGGGAGTGTTTGATGGGACCGTGTAGAGGAATAATCACTGTGTGTCTGACCCCGGGAGTGTGTGATGGGACGGTGTGAAGGGAGATTCACTCTCTGTCTGACCCCGGGAGTGTATGCTGGGCAGTGTAGAGGAATAATCACTCCGTGTCTGACCCCGGGAATTTGTGACGGGACGGTGTTGAGGGAGATTCACTCTGTGTCTGACCCCGGGAGTGTTTGATCGGACCGTGTACAGGAATAATCTCTCTGTGTCTGACCCCGGGAGTGTGTGATGGGACGGTGTGGATTGAGATTCACTCTGTGTCTGACCCCGGGAGTTTTTGATGGGACCGTGTAGAGGAATAATCTCTCTGTGTCTGACCCCGGGAGTGTTTGATGGGACCGTGTAGAGGAATAATCACTCTGTGTCTGAACGCGGGAGTATTTGATGGGACCGTGGAGAGGAATAATCACTCTGTGTCTGACCCCGGGAGTATTTGATGGGACCGTAGAGAGGAATAATCACTCTGTGTCTGACCCCGGGAGTGTGTGATGGTACGGTGCTGAAGGAGATTCACACTGTGTCTGACACCGGGAGTGTGTGATGGTACCGTGTAGAGGAATAATCACTCTGTGTCTGACCACGGAAGTGTTTGATGTGATCTTGCAGAGGAATAATGACTCTGTGTCTGACACCGGGAGTGTTTGATGGGACCGTGTAGGGGAATAATCTCTCTGTGTCTGACCCCGGTAGTGTTTGATGGTACCATGTAGAGGAATAATCTCTCTCTGTCTGACCCCGGGAGTGTTTGATGGTACCGTGTAGAGGAATAATCTCTCTGTGTCTGACCCCGGGAGTGTGTGATGGGACGGTGTGGATTGAGATTCACTCTGTGTCTGACCCCGGGCGTGATTGATACGACCTTGTAGTGGAATAATCACTCTGTGTCTTACACCCGGAGTGTTTGATGGGACCGTGTAGAGGAATAATCACTCTGTGTCTGACCCCGGGAGTGTGTGATGGGACGGTGTGGATTGAGATTCACTCTGTGTCTGACCCCGGGAGTGATTGATACGACCTTGTAGTGGAATAATCACTCTGTGTCTGACCCCGGGAGAGTTTGATGGGACCGTGTAGAGGAATAATCACTCTGTGTCTAACCCCGGGAGAGTATGATGGGGCCGTGTAGAGGAATAATAACTCTGTGTCTGACCCCGGGAGTGTTTGATGGGACCGTGTAGAGGAATAATCACTGTGTGTCTGACCCCGGGAGTGTGTGATGGGACGGTGTGAAGGGAGATTCACTCTGTGTCTTACTCCCGGAGTGTTTGATGGGACCGTGTAGAGGAATAATCACTCTGTGTCTGACCCCCGGGAGCGTTTGATGGGACCCTGTAGAGGAATAATCACTCTGTGTCTGACACCGGGAGAGTTTGATGGGCGGTGTAGAGGAATAATCACTCTGTGGCTGACGCCGGGAGTGTTTGATGCTACCGTGTAGAGGAATAATCTCTCTGTGTCTGACCCCGGGAGTGTGTGATGGGACGGTGTGGAGGGAGATTCACTCTGTGTCTGACCCCGGGAGTGTATGATGGGCAGTGTAGAGGAATAATCACTCCGTGTCTGACCCCGGGAATTTGTGACGGGACGGTGTTGAGGGAGATTCACTCTGTGTCTGACCCCGGGAGTGTTTGATCGGACCGTGTACAGGAATAATCTCTCTGTGTCTGACCCCGGGAGTGTGTGATGGGACGGTGTGGATTGAGATTCACTCTGTGTCTGACCCCGGGAGTTTTTGATGGGACCGTGTAGAGGAATAATCTCTCTGTGTCTGAACCCGGGAGTGTGTGATGGGACGGTGTGGATTGAGATTAACTCTGTGTCTGAACCCGGGAGGGTTTGATAGGAACTTGTAGTGGAATAATCACTCTGTGTCTTACTCCCGGAGTGTTTGCTGGGACCGTGTAGAGGAATAATCACTCTGTGTCTGACCCACGGGAGCGTTTGATGGAGCCGTGTAGAGAAATAATCACTCTGAGTCTGACCCCGGGAGTGTGTGTTGGGACGGTGTGGACGGAGATTCACTTTGTGTCTGACCCCGGGAGTGTTTGATGGGACCGTGTAGAGGAATAATCACTCTGTGTCTGACCCCCGGGAGCGTTTGATGTGGCCGTGTAGAGAAATAGTCACTCTGTGTCTGACCCCGGGAGAGTATGATGGGGCCGTGTAAAGGAATAATAACTCTGTGTCTGACCCCGGGAGTGTTTGATGGGACCGTGTAGAGGAATAATCACTCTGTGTCTGAACCCGGGAGTATTTGATGGGACCGTGGAGAGGAATAATCACTCTGTGTCTGACCCCGGGAGTGTGTGATGGTACGGTGTTGAAGGAGATTCACACTGTGTCTGTCACCGGGAGTGTGTGATGGTACCGTGTAGCGGAATAATCACTCTGTGTCTGACCACGGAAGTGTGTGATGGTACCGTGTTGAGGAATAATCACTCTGTGTCTGACACCGGGAGTGTTTGATGGGACCGTGTAGAGAAATAATCACTATGTGTCTGACCCCGGCAGAGTATGATGGGGCCGTGTAGAGGAATAATAACACTGTGTCTGACCCCGGGAGTGTTTGATCGGACCGTGTACAGGAATAATCTCTCTGTGTCTGACCCCGGGAGTGTGTGATGGGACGGTGTGGATTGAGATTCACTCTGTGTCTGACCCCGGGAGTTTTTGATGGGACCGTGTAGAGGAATAATCTCTCTGTGTCTGACCCCGGGAGTGTTTGATGGGACCGTGTAGAGGAATAATCACTCTGTGTCTGAACGCGGGAGTATTTGATGGGACCGTGGAGAGGAATAATCACTCTGTGTCTGACCCCGGGAGTATTTGATGGGACCGTAGAGAGGAATAATCACTCTGTGTCTGACCCCGGGAGTGTGTGATGGTACGGTGCTGAAGGAGATTCACACTGTGTCTGACACCGGGAGTGTGTGATGGTACCGTGTAGAGGAATAATCACTCTGTGTCTGACCACGGAAGTGTTTGATGTGATCTTGCAGAGGAATAATGACTCTGTGTCTGACACCGGGAGTGTTTGATGGGACCGTGTAGGGGAATAATCTCTCTGTGTCTGACCCCGGTAGTGTTTGATGGTACCATGTAGAGGAATAATCTCTCTCTGACTGACCCCGGGAGTGTTTGATGGTACCGTGTAGAGGAATAATCTCTCTGTGTCTGACCCCGGGAGTGTGTGATGGGACGGTGTGGATTGAGATTCACTCTGTGTCTGACCCCGGGCGTGATTGATACGACCTTGTAGTGGAATAATCACTCTGTGTCTTACACCCGGAGTGTTTGATGGGACCGTGTAGAGGAATAATCACTCTGTGTCTGACCCCGGGAGTGTGTGATGGGACGGTGTGGATTGAGATTCACTCTGTGTCTGACCCCGGGAGTGATTGATACGACCTTGTAGTGGAATAATCACTCTGTGTCTGACCCCGGGAGAGTTTGATGGGACCGTGTAGAGGAATAATCACTCTGTGTCTAACCCCGGGAGAGTATGATGGGGCCGTGTAGAGGAATAATAACTCTGTGTCTGACCCCGGGAGTGTTTGATGGGACCGTGTAGAGGAATAATCACTGTGTGTCTGACCCCGGGAGTGTGTGATGGGACGGTGTGAAGGGAGATTCACTCTGTGTCTTACTCCCGGAGTGTTTGATGGGACCGTGTAGAGGAATAATCACTCTGTGTCTGACCCCCGGGAGCGTTTGATGGGACCCTGTAGAGGAATAATCACTCTGTGTCTGACACCGGGAGAGTTTGATGGGCGGTGTAGAGGAATAATCACTCTGTGGCTGACGCCGGGAGTGTTTGATGCTACCGTGTAGAGGAATAATCTCTCTGTGTCTGACCCCGGGAGTGTGTGATGGGACGGTGTGGAGGGAGATTCACTCTGTGTCTGACCCCGGGAGTGTATGATGGGCAGTGTAGAGGAATAATCACTCCGTGTCTGACCCCGGGAATTTGTGACGGGACGGTGTTGAGGGAGATTCACTCTGTGTCTGACCCCGGGAGTGTTTGATCGGACCGTGTACAGGAATAATCTCTCTGTGTCTGACCCCGGGAGTGTGTGATGGGACGGTGTGGATTGAGATTCACTCTGTGTCTGACCCCGGGAGTTTTTGATGGGACCGTGTAGAGGAATAATCTCTCTGTGTCTGAACCCGGGAGTGTGTGATGGGACGGTGTGGATTGAGATTAACTCTGTGTCTGAACCCGGGAGGGTTTGATAGGAACTTGTAGTGGAATAATCACTCTGTGTCTTACTCCCGGAGTGTTTGCTGGGACCGTGTAGAGGAATAATCACTCTGTGTCTGACCCACGGGAGCGTTTGATGGAGCCGTGTAGAGAAATAATCACTCTGAGTCTGACCCCGGGAGTGTGTGTTGGGACGGTGTGGACGGAGATTCACTTTGTGTCTGACCCCGGGAGTGTTTGATGGGACCGTGTAGAGGAATAATCACTCTGTGTCTGACCCCCGGGAGCGTTTGATGTGGCCGTGTAGAGAAATAGTCACTCTGTGTCTGACCCCGGGAGAGTATGATGGGGCCGTGTAAAGGAATAATAACTCTGTGTCTGACCCCGGGAGTGTTTGATGGGACCGTGTAGAGGAATAATCACTCTGTGTCTGAACCCGGGAGTATTTGATGGGACCGTGGAGAGGAATAATCACTCTGTGTCTGACCCCGGGAGTGTGTGATGGTACGGTGTTGAAGGAGATTCACACTGTGTCTGTCACCGGGAGTGTGTGATGGTACCGTGTAGCGGAATAATCACTCTGTGTCTGACCACGGAAGTGTGTGATGGTACCGTGTTGAGGAATAATCACTCTGTGTCTGACACCGGGAGTGTTTGATGGGACCGTGTAGAGAAATAATCACTATGTGTCTGACCCCGGCAGAGTATGATGGGGCCGTGTAGAGGAATAATAACACTGTGTCTGACCCCGGGAGTGTTTGATGGGACCGTGTAGAGGAATAATCACTCTGTGTCTGACCCCGGGTGTGTGTGATGGGACAGTGTTGAAGGAGATTCACACTGTGTCTGACACCGGGAGTGTGTGATGGGACGGTGTGAAGGGAGATTCACTCTGTGTCTGACCCCGGGAGTGTTTGATGGGACCGTGTAGGGGAATAATCTCTCTGTGTCTGACCCCGGGAGTGTTTGATGGTACCGTGTAGAGGAATAATCTCTCTTTCTCTGACCCCGGGAGTGTGTGATGGGACGGTGTGGATTGAGATTCACACTGTGTCTGACCCCGGGAGTGATTGATACGACCTTGTAGTGGAATAATCACTCTGTGTCTTACTCCCGGAGTGTTTGATGGGACCGTGTAGAGGAATAATCACTCTGTGTCTGACCCCCGGGAGCTTTTGATGGGACCGTGTAGAGAAATAATCACTCTGTGTCTGACCCCGGGAGAGTATGATGGGGCCGTGTAGAGGAATAATAACTCTGTGTCTGACCCCGGGAGTGTTTGATGGGACCGTGTAGAGGAATAATCACTCTGTGTCTGACCCCGGGTGTGTGTGATGAGACGGTGTTGAAGGAGATTCACACTGTGTCTGACACCGGGAGTGTGTGATGGTACCGTGGAGATGAATAATCACTCTGTGTCTGACCCCGGGAGTGTGTGATGGGACGGTGTGAAGGGAGAATCACTCTGTGTCTGACCCCGGGAGTGTTTGCTGGGACCGTGTAGAGGAATAATCACTCTGTGTCTGACCCCGGGAGAGTTCGATGGGGCAGTGTAGAGGAATAATTACTCTGTGTCTGACCACGGGAGTGTTTGATGGGACCGTGTAGAGGAATAATCACTCTGTGTCTGACCCCGGGAGAGTGTGATGGGATGGCGTGGAGGGAGATTCACTCTGTGTCTGACCCCGGGAGTGTTTGATGGGACCGTGTAGAGGAATAATCACTCTGTGTCTGACCCCGAGAGTGTTTGATGGGACCGTGGAGAGGAATAATCACTCTGTGTCTGACCCCGGGAGTGTGTGAGGTGACGGTGTTGTAGGAGATTAACACTGTGTCTGACACCGGGAGTGTGTGATGGTACCGTGTTGAGGAATTAATCACTCTGTGTCTGACCCCGGAAGAGTTTGATGTGACCGTGTAGAGGAATAATGACTCCGTGTCTGACCCAGGAAGTGTTTGCTGGGACCGTGTAGAGGAATAATCTCTCTGTGTCAGACCCCGGGACTGTTTGATGGTACCGTGTAGAGGAATAATCTCTCTGTGTCTGACCCCGGGAGTGTGTGATGGGACGGTGAGGATTGAGATTCACTCTGTGTCTGACCCCGGGAGTGTTTTATGGGACCGTGTAGAGGAATAATCTCTCTGTGTCTGACCCCGGGAGTGTTTGATGGTACCGTGTAGAGGAATAATCTCTCTGTGTCTGACCCCGGGAGTGTGTGATGGGACGGTGAGGTTTGAGATTCACTCTGTGTCTGACTCCGGGAGAGTTTGATGCGACGGTGTAGAGGAATAATCACTCTGTGTCTTACACCGGGAGAGTTTGATGGGACCTTGGAGAGGAATAATCACTCTGTGTCTGACCCCGGGAGTATTTGATGGGACCGTGGAGAGGAATAATCACTCTGTGTCTGATCCCGGGAGTATGTGATGGTACGGTGTTGAAGGAGATTCACACTGTGTCTGACACCGGGAGTGTGTGATGCTACCGTGTAGAGGAATAATCACTCTGTGTCTGAACACGGAAGTGTTTGATGTGACCTTGCAGAGGAATAATGACTCTGTGTCTGACACCGGGAGTGTTTGATGGGACCGTGTAGAGGAATAATCTCTCCGTGTCTGACCCCGGGAGTGTTTGATGGTACCGTATAGAGGAATAATCTCTCTGTGTCTGACCCCGGGAGTGTTTGATGGTACCGTGTAGAGGAATAATCTCTCTGTGTCTGACCCCGGGAGTGTGTGATGGGACGGTGTGGATTGAGATTCACTCTGTGTCTGACCCCGGGAGTGATTGATACGACCTTGTAGTGGAATAATCACTCTGTGTCTGACCCCGGGAGAGTTTGATGGGACCGTGTAGAGGAATAATCACTGTGTGCCTGACACCGGGAGTGTGTGATGGGACGGTGTGAAGGGAGATTCACTCTGTGTCTGACCCCGGGAGTGTTTGATGGGACCGTGTAGGGGAATAATCTCTCTGTGTCTGACCCCGGGAGTGTTTGATGGGACCGTGTAGAGGAAAAATCACTGTGTGTCTGACACCGGGAGTGTGTGATGGGACGGTGTGAAGGGAGATTCACTCTGTGTTTGACCCCGGGAGTGTATGATGGGCAGTGTAGAGGAATAATCACTCCGTGTCTGACCCCGGGAATTTGTGACGGGACGGTGTTGAGGGAGATTCACTCTGTGTCTGACCCCGGGAGTGTTTGATCGGACCGTGTACAGGAATAATCTCTCTGTGTCTGACCCCGGGAGTGTGTGATGGGACGGTGTGGATTGAGATTCACTCTGTGTCTGACCCCGGGAGTTTTTGATGGGACCGTGTAGAGGAATAATCTCTCTGTGTCTGAACCCGGGAGTGTGTGATGGGACGGTGTGGATTGAGATTAACTCTGTGTCTGAACCCGGGAGGGTTTGAAAGGACCTTGTAGTGGAATAATCACTCTGTGTCTTACTCCCGGTGTGTTTGCTGGGACCGTGTAGAGGAATAATCACTCTGTGTCTGACCCACGGGAGCGTTTGATGGAGCCGTGTAGAGAAATAATCACTCTGTGTCTGACCCCGGGAGTGTATGACGGGGCCGTGTAGAGGAATAATATCTCTGTGTCTGACCCCGGGAGTGTTTTATGGGACCGTGTAGAGGAATAATCTCTCTGTGTCTGACCCCGGGAGTGTTTGATGGTACCGTGTAGAGGAATAATCTCTCTGTGTCTGACCCCGGGAGTGTGTGATGGGACGGTGAGGTTTGAGATTCACTCTGTGTCTGACTCCGGGAGAGTTTGATGCGACGGTGTAGAGGAATAATCACTCTGTGTCTTACACCGGGAGAGTTTGATGGGACCTTGGAGAGGAATAATCACTCTGTGTCTGACCCCGGGAGTATTTGATGGGACCGTGGAGAGGAATAATCACTCTGTGTCTGATCCCGGGAGTATGTGATGGTACGGTGTTGAAGGAGATTCACACTGTGTCTGACACCGGGAGTGTGTGATGCTACCGTGTAGAGGAATAATCACTCTGTGTCTGAACACGGAAGTGTTTGATGTGACCTTGCAGAGGAATAATGACTCTGTGTCTGACACCGGGAGTGTTTGATGGGACCGTGTAGAGGAATAATCTCTCCGTGTCTGACCCCGGGAGTGTTTGATGGTACCGTATAGAGGAATAATCTCTCTGTGTCTGACCCCGGGAGTGTTTGATGGTACCGTGTAGAGGAATAATCTCTCTGTGTCTGACCCCGGGAGTGTGTGATGGGACGGTGTGGATTGAGATTCACTCTGTGTCTGACCCCGGGAGTGATTGATACGACCTTGTAGTGGAATAATCACTCTGTGTCTGACCCCGGGAGAGTTTGATGGGACCGTGTAGAGGAATAATCACTGTGTGTCTGACACCGGGAGTGTGTGATGGGACGGTGTGAAGGGAGATTCACTCTGTGTCTGACCCCGGGAGTGTTTGATGGGACCGTGTAGGGGAATAATCTCTCTGTGTCTGACCCCGGGAGTGTTTGATGGGACCGTGTAGAGGAATAATCACTGTGTGTCTGACACCGGGAGTGTGTGATGGGACGGTGTGAAGGGAGATTCACTCTGTGTTTGACCCCGGGAGTGTATGATGGGCAGTGTAGAGGAATAATCACTCCGTGTCTGACCCCGGGAATTTGTGACGGGACGGTGTTGAGGGAGATTCACTCTGTGTCTGACCCCGGGAGTGTTTGATCGGACCGTGTACAGGAATAATCTCTCTGTGTCTGACCCCGGGAGTGTGTGATGGGACGGTGTGGATTGAGATTCACTCTGTGTCTGACCCCGGGAGTTTTTGATGGGACCGTGTAGAGGAATAATCTCTCTGTGTCTGAACCCGGGAGTGTGTGATGGGACGGTGTGGATTGAGATTAACTCTGTGTATGAACCCGGGAGGGTTTGAAAGGACCTTGTAGTGGAATAATCACTCTGTGTCTGACCCCGGGAGAGTTTGATGGGACCGTGTAGAGGAATAATCACTGTGTGTCTGACACCGGGAGTGTGTGATGGGACGGTGTGAAGGGAGATTCACTCGGTGTCTGACCCCGGGAGTGTTTGATGGGACCGTGTAGGGGAATAATCTCTCTGTGTCTGACCCCGGGAGTGTTTGATGGGACCGTGTAGAGGAATAATCACTGTGTGTCTGACACCGGGAGTGTGTGATGGGACGGTGTGAAGGGAGATTCACTCTGTGTTTGACCCCGGGAGTGTATGATGGGCAGTGTAGAGGAATAATCACTCCGTGTCTGACCCCGGGAATTTGTGACGGGACCGTGTTGAGGGAGATTCACTCTGTGTCTGACCCCGGGAGTGTTTGATCGGACCGTGTACAGGAATAATCTCTCTGTGTCTGACCCCGGGAGTGTGTGATGGGACGGTGTGGATTGAGATTCACTCTGTGTCTGACCCCGGGAGTTTTTGATGGGACCGTGTAGAGGAATAATCTCTCTGTGTCTGAACCCGGGAGTGTGTGATGGGACGGTGTGGATTGAGATTAACTCTGTGTATGAACCCGGGAGGGTTTGAAAGGACCTTGTAGTGGAATAATCACTCTGTGTCTTACTCCCGGTGTGTTTGCTGGGACCGTGTAGAGGAATAATCACTCTGTGTCTGACCCACGGGAGCGTTTGATGGAGCCGTGTAGAGAAATAATCACTCTGTGTCTGACCCCGGGAGTGTATGATGGGGCCGTGTAGAGGAATAATATCTCTGTGTCTGACCCCGGGAGTGTTTGATGGGACCGCGTAGAGGAATAATCACTCTGTGTCTGAACGCGGGAGTATTTGATGGGACCGTGGAGAGGAATAATCACTCTGTGTCTGACCCCGGGAGTATTTGATGGGACCGTAGAGAGGAATAATCACTCTGTGTCTGTCCCCGGGAGTGTGTGATGGTACGGTGCTGAAGGAGATTCACACTGTGTCTGACACCGGGAGTGTGTGATGGTACCGTGTAGAGGAATAATCACTCTGTGTCTGACCACTGAAGTGTTTGATGTGATCTTGCAGAGGAATAATGACTCTGTGTCTGACACCGGGAGTGTTTGATGGGACCGTGTAGGGGAATAATCTCTCTGTGTCTGACCCCGGTAGTGTTTGATGGTACCATCTAGAGGAATAATCTCTCTCTGTCTGACCCCGGGAGTGTTTGATGGTACCGTGTAGAGGAATAATCTCTCTGTGTCTGACCCCGGGAGTGTGTGATGGGACGGTGTGGATTGAGATTCACTCTGTGTCTGACCCCGGGCGTGATTGATACGACCTTGTAGTGGAATAATCACTCTGTGTCTTACACCCGGAGTGTTTGATGGGACCGTGTAGAGGAATAATCACTCTGTGTCTGACCCCGGGAGTGTGTGATGGGACGGTGTGGATTGAGATTCACTCTGTGTCTGACCCCGGGAGTGATTGATACGACCTTGTAGTGGAATAATCACTCTGTGTCTGACCCCGGGAGAGTTTGATGGGACCGTGTAGAGGAATAATCACTCTGTGTCTGACCCCGGGAGAGTATGATGGGGCCGTGTAGAGGAATAATAACTCTGTGTCTGACCCCGGGAGTGTTTGATGGGACCGTGTAGAGGAATAATCACTGTGTGTCTGACCCCGGGAGTGTGTGATGGGACGGTGTGAAGGGAGATTCACTCTGTGTCTTACTCCCGGAGTGTTTGATGGGACCGTGTAGAGGAATAATCACTCTGTGTCTGACCCCCGGGAGCGTTTGATGGGACCCTGTAGAGGAATAATCACTCTGTGTCTGACACCGGGAGAGTTTGATGGGCGGTGTAGAGGAATAATCACCCTGTGGCTGACGCCGGGAATGTTTGATGCTACCGTGTAGAGGAATAATCTCTCTGTGTCTGACCCCGGGAGTGTGTGATGGGACGGTGTGGAGGGAGATTCACTCTGTGTCTGACCCCGGGAGTGTTGATGGGCAGTGTAGAGGAATAATCACTCCGTGTCTGACCCCGGGAATATGTGACGGGACGGTGTTGAGGGAGATTCACTCTGTGTCTGACCCCGGGAGTGTTTGATCGGACCGTGTACAGGAATAATCTCTCTGTGTCTGACCCCGGGAGTGTGTGATGGGACGGTGTGGATTGAGATTCACTCTGTGTCTGACCCCGGGAGTTTTTGATGGGACCGTGTAGAGGAATAATCTCTCTGTGTCTGAACCCGGGAGTGTGTGATGGGACGGTGTGGATTGAGATTAACTCTGTGTCTGAACCCGGGAGGGTTTGATAGGAACTTGTAGTGGAATAATCACTCTGTGTCTTACTCCCGGAGTGTTTGCTGGGACCGTGTAGAGGAATAATCACTCTGTGTCTGACCCCGGGAGTGTGTGATGGTACGGTGCTGAAGGAGATTCACACTGTGTCTGACACCGGGAGTGTGTGATGGTACCGTGTAGATGAATAATCACTCTGTGTCTGACCACGGAATTGTTTGATGTGATCTTGCAGAGGAATAATGACTCTGTGTCTGACACCGGGAGTGTTTGCTGGGACCGTGTAGGGGAATAATATCTCTGTGTCTGACCCCGGTAGTGTTTGATGGTACCATGTAGAGGAATAATCTCTCTCTGTCTGACCCCGGGAGTGTTTGATGGGACCGTGTAGAGGAATAATCTCTCTGTGTCTGAACCCTGGAGTGTGTGATGGGACGGTGTGGATTGAGATTCACTCTGTGTCTGACCCCGGCAGTTTTTGATGGGACCGTGTAGAGGAATAATCTCTCTGTGTCTGAACCCGGGAGTGTGTGATGGGACGGTGTGGATTGAGATTAACTCTGTGTCTGAACCCGGGAGGGTTTGATAGGACCTTGTAGTGGAATAATCACTCTGTGTCTTACTCCCGGAGTGTTTGCTGGGACCGTGTAGAGGAATAATCACTCTGTGTCTGACCCCCGGGAGCGTTTGATGGGACCGTGTAGAGGAATAATCACTCTGTGTCTGACCCACGGGAGCGTTTGATGGAGCCGTGTAGAGAAATAATCACTCTGTGTCTGACCCCGGGAGTGTATGATGGGGCCGTGTAGAGGAATAATATCTCTGTGTCTGAACCCGGGATTATTTGATGGGACCGTGGAGAGGAATAATCACTCTGTGTCTGACCCCGGGAGTATTTGATGGGACCGTAGAGAGGAATAATCACTCTGTGTCTGACCCCGGGAGTGTGTGATGGTACGGTGCTGAAGGAGATTCACACTGTGTCTGACACCGGGAGTGTGTGATGGTACCGTGTAGAGGAATAATCACTCTGTGTCTGACCACGGAAGTGTTTGATGTGATCTTGCAGAGGAATAATGACTCTGTGTCTGACACCGGGAGTGTTTGATGGGACCGTGTAGGGGAATAATCTCTCTGTGTCTGACCCCGGTAGTGTTTGATGGTACCATGTAGAGGAATAATCTCTCTCTGTCTGACAACGGGAGTGTTTGATGGTACCGTGTAGAGGAATAATCTCTCTGTGTCTGACCCCGGGAGTGTGTGATGGGACGGTGTGGATTGAGATTCACTCTGTGTCTGACCCCGGGAGTGAGTGATGGGACGGTGTTGAAGGAGATTCACACTGTGTCTGACACCGGGAGTGTGTGATGGTACCGTGGAGAGGAATAATCACTCTGTGTCTGACCCCGGGAGTGTGTGATGGGACGGTGTGAAGGGAGATTCACTCTGTGTCTGACCCCAGGAGTGTTTGCTGGGACCGTGTAGAGGAATAATCACTCTGTGTCTGACCCCCGGGAGCGTTTGATGGGAACGTGTAGAGGAATAATCACTCTGTGTCTGACCCCGGAAGAGTTTGATGGGACCGTGTAGAGGAATAATCACTCTGTGTCTGACCCCGGGAGAGTTTGATGGGGCCGTGTAGAGGAATAATCACTCTGTGTCTGACCCCGGGAGTGTTTGATGGGACCGTGGAGAGGAATAATCACTCTGTGTCTGACCCCGGGAGTGTGTGATGTGACGGTGTTGAAGGAGATTCACACTGTGTCTGACACCGGGAGTGTGTGATGGTACCGTGTTGAGGAATAATCACTCTGTGTCTGACCCCGGAAGAGTTTGATGTGACCGTGTAGAGGAATAATGACTCTGTGTCTGACCCAGGAAGTGTTTGCTGGGACCGTGTAGAGGAATAATCTCTCTGTGTCTGACCCCGGGACTGTTTGATGGTACCGTGTAGAGGAATAATCTCTCTGTGTCTGACCCCGGGAGTGTGTGATGGGACGGTGAGGATTGAGATTCACTCTGTGTCTGACCCCGGGAGTGTTTGATGGGACCGTGTAGAGGAATAATCTCTCTGTGTCTGACCCCGGGAGTGTCTGATGGGACGGTGAGGATTGAGATTCACTCTGTGTCTGACCCCGGGAGTGTTTGATGCGACGGTGTAGAGGAATAATCACTCTGTGTTTTACACCCGGAGAGTTTGATGGGACCTTGGAGAGGAATAATCACTCTGTGTCTGACCCCGGGAGTATTTGATGGGACCGTGGAGAGGAATAATCACTCTGTGTCTGACCCCGGGAGTATGTGATGGTACGGTGTTGAAGGAGATTCGCACTGTGTCTGACACCGGAAGTGTGTGATGGTACCGTGTAGAGGAATAATCACTCTGTGTCTGACCACGGAAGTGTTTGATGTGACCTTGCAGAGGAATAATCTCTCTGTGTCTGACCCCGGGAGTGTGTGATGGGACGGTGTGGATTGAGATTCACTCTGTGTCTGACCCCGGGAGTGATTGATACGACCTTGAAGTGGAATAATCACTCTGTGTCTTACTCCCGGAGTGTTTGATGGGACCGTGTAGAGGAATAATCACTCTGTGTCTGACCCCCGGGAGCTTTTGATGGGACCGTGTAGAGAAATAATCACTCTGTGTCTGACCCCGGGAGAGTATGATGGGGCCGTGTAGAGGAATAATAACTCTGTGTCTGACCCCGGGAGTGTTTGATGGGACCGTGTAGAGGAATAATCACTGTGTGTCTGACCCCGGGAGTGTGTGATGGGACGGTTTTGAAGGAGATTCACAATGTGTCTGACCCCGGGAGTGTGTGATGGGACGGTGAGGATTGAGATTCACTCTGTGTCTGACCCCGGGAGTGTTTGATGGGACCGTGTAGAGGAATAATCTCTCTGTGTCTGACCCCGGGAGTGTTTGATGGTACCGTGTAGAGGAATTATCTCTCTGTGTCTGACCCCGGGAGTGTGTGATGGGACGGTGAGGATTGAGATTCACTCTGTGTCTGACCACTGGAGTGTTTGATGGTACCGTGTAGAGGAATAATCTCTCTGTGTCTGACCCCGGGAGTGTGTGATGGGACGGTGTGGATTGAGATTCACTCTGTGTCTGACCCCGGGAGTATTTGATGGGACCGTGGAGAGGAATAATCACTCTGTGTCTGACCCCGGGAGTATGTGATGGTACGGTGTTGAAGGAGATTCACACTGTGTCTGACACCGGGAGTGCGTGATGGTACCGTGTAGAGGAATAATCACTCTGTGTCTGACCACGGAAGTGTTTGATGTGACCTTGCAGAGGAACAATGACTCTGTGTCTGACACCGGGAGTGTTTGATGGGACCGTGTTGAGGAATAATCTCTCCGTGTCTGACCCCGGGAGTGTTTGATGGTACCGTATAGAGGAATAATCTTTCTGTGTCTGACCCCGGGAGTGTTTGATGGTACCGTGTAGAGGAATAATCTCTCCGTGTCTGACCCCGGGAGTGTGTGATGGGACGGCGTGGAGGGAGATTCACTCTGTGTCTGACACCGGGAGTGTGTGATGTGCGGAGTAGAGGAATAATCATTCCGTGTCTGACCCCGGGAGTTTGTGAGGGGACGGTGTGGACGGAGATTCACTTTGTGTCTGACCCCGGGAGTGTTTGATGGGACCGTGTAGTGGAATAATCACTCTGTGTCTGACGCCCGGGAGTGTTTGATGGGACCGTGTAGAGGAATAATCACTCTGTGTCTGACCCCGGGAGTGTTTGATTTTACCGTGTAGAGGAATAGTCACTCTGTGTTTGACAACGGGAGTGTGTGTTGCGTCGGTGTAGAGGATTAATCACTCTGTGTCTGACACCGGGAGTGTGTATTGGACGGTGTGGAAGGAGATTCACTCTGTGTCTGACCCCGGGAGTGTTTGATGGGACCGAGTAGAGGAATAATCACTCTGTGTCTGACCCCGGTGGTGTGGGATGGGACGGTGTTGAAGGAGATTCACTCTGTGTCTGACACCGGGAGTGTGTGATGGGCGGAGTAGAGGAATAATCACTCCGTGTCTGACCCCGGGAGTTTGTGAGGGGACGGTGTGGATGGAGATTCACTCTGCGTCTGACCCCGGGAGTGTTTGATGGGACCGAGTAGTGGAATAGTCACTCTGTGTCTGACGCCCGGGAGTGTTTGATGGGACCGTGTAGAGGAATAATCACTCTGTGTCTGACCCCGGGAGTGTTTGATGGGACCGTGTCGAGGAATAATCACTCTGTGTCTGACCCCGGGAGTGTTTGATGGGACCGTGTAGAGGAATGATCACTCTCTCTGACCACGGGAGTGTGTAATGGGACGGGGTGGAGGAATAATCACTCTGTGTCTGACCCCGGAAGAGTTTGATGTGACCGTCTAGAGGAATAATGACTCTGTGTCTGACACAGGAGTGTTTGATGGGACCGTGTAGAGGAATAATCTCTCTGTGTCTGACCTCGGGAGTGTTTGTTGGTACCGTGTAGAGGAATAATCTCTCAGTGTCTGACCCCGGGAGTGTGTGATGGGACGGTGAGGATTAAGATTCACTCTGTGTCTGACCCCGGGAGTGTTTGATGGTACCGTGTAAAGGAATTATCTCTCTGTGTCTGAACACGGAAGAGTTTGATGGGACCTTGTAGTGGAATAATCACTCTGTGTCTTAACACCGGAGTTTTTGATGGGACCGTGTAGAGGAATAATCACTCTGTGTCTGACCCCCGGGAGCGTTTGATGGGGCCGTGTTGAGGAATAATCACTCTGTGTCTGACCACGGAAGAGTTTGCTGTGACCTTGTTGAGGAATAATGACTCTGTGTCTGACACCGGGAGTGTTTGATGGGACCGTGTAGAGGAATAATCTCTTTGTGTCTGACCACGGGAGAGTTTGATGGTTCCGTGTAGAGGAATAATCTCTCTGTGTCTGACCCCGGGAGTGTTGGATGGTACCGTGTAGAGGAATAATAACTCTGTCTCTGACCCCGGGAGTGTGTGATGGGACGGTGTTGAAGGAGATTCACACTGTCTCTGACCCCGGGAATGTGTGATGGTTCCGTGTAGAGGAATAATCACTCTGTTTCTGACCACGGAAGAGTCTGTTGTGACCTTGTAGAGGAATATTGACTCTGTGTCTGACCCCCGGAAGCGTTTGATGTGACCGTGTAGAGGAATAATCACTCTGTGTCTGACCCCGGGAGAGTTTGATGGGCGGTGTACAGGAATAATCACTCTGTGGCTGACACCGGGAGTGTTTGATGGTACGTGTAGAGAAATAATCTCTCTGTGTCTGACCCCGGGAGTGTGTGATGGGACGGCGTGGAGGGAGATTCACTCTGTGTCTGACACCGGGAGTGTGTGATGTGCGGAGTAGAGGAATAATCAGTCCGTGTCTGACCCCGGGAGTTTGTGAGGGGACGGTGTGGACGGAGATTCACTTTGTGTCTGACCCCGGGAGTGTTTGATGGGACCGTGTAGTGGAATAATCACTCTGTGTCTGACGCCCGGGAGAGTTTGATGGGACCGTGTAGAGGAATAATCACTCTGTGTCTGACCCCGGGAGTGTTTGATGGTACCGTGTAGAGGAATAGTCACTCCGTGTCAGACCCCGGGAGATTGTGAGGGGACGGTGTGGAGGGAGATTCACTCTGTGTCTTACTCCCGGAGTGTTTGATGGGACCGTGTAGAGTAATAATCACTCTGTGTCTGACCCCCGGGAGCGTTTGATGGGACCGTGTAGAGGAATAATCACTCTGTGTCTGACCCCGGTAGAGTTTGATGGGCGGTGTAGAGGAATAATCACACTGTGTCTGACCCCGGGAGTGTTTGATGGGCCGTGTAGAGGAATAATCACTCCGTGTCTGACCCCGGGAAATTGTGACGGGACGGTTTGGAGGGAGATTCACTCTGTGTCTGACCCCGGGAGTGTTTGATCGGACCGTGTAGAGGAATAATCTCTCTGTGTCTGACCCCGGGAGTCTGTGATGGGACCGTGCAGAGGAATAATCTCTCTGTGTCTGACCCCGGGAGTGTATGATGGGACGGTGTGGATTGAGATTCACTCTGTGTCTGACCCCGGGAGTGTTTGATGGGACCTTGTAGAGGAATAATCTCTCTGTGTCTGACCCCGGGAGTGTGTGATGGGACGGTGTGGATTGAGATAAACTCTGTGTCTGACCCCGGGAGTGTTTGATAGGACCTTGTAGTGGAATAATCACTCTGTGTCTTACTCCCGGAGTGTTTGATGGGACCGTGTAGAGGAATAATCACTCTGTGGCTGACCCCGGGAGTGTTTGATGGTACGTGTAGAGGAATAATCTCTCCGTGTCTGACCCCGGGAGTGTGTGATGGGACGGCGTGGAGGGAGATTCACTCTGTGTCTGACACCGGGAGTGTGTGATG